>NW_022280081.1:1619524-1636410 GCF_004355925.1 Anarrhichthys ocellatus | reverse complement strand
ATATATATATATATATATATATATATATTTATTTATTTATTTATTTATTTTTTGCATAATCCTACCTCTTCAATAATGCATTTAACCAGGTTTAAACTGTTTAAATGACATAGCTTCATTTTGATATAATGGACTTCATTGTATCTGTCTTAATAGTAGATTCTATTCATATTTTCTAAGAATTTATTTATTCATTTTGGTTCCGTTTGTGAACACTGTGTCTTTGCACCAAATCAGAGATGTATCATTTCTGTTTCTCTTTATTAGACTACCAGGGGAAGATGTTGTATGATTTTTGTAGATATTATTACTGTGTATAGTAATATATAAAGCCTGTACTTGTGCTAGTGGTGTACAAGTTTACAACCATATCACATCTGTGTCATAGTGGTGAGTGGTACAGTTTCAGGACTTTCGGGTTTATGTTTCAGGGATATTGTCTTGCTGATTTGATATTACTAAGACTTTGGAGCTTCTTAATGTGACCTTTGAACTGCAAATTCCCAGAGATCACTTGACAACCAAACAGTGCAACTGGTATGGAAATACCTCTGCAGAGTAGTAACCTAGTATTAGGTACTATCGCGTTACAGGTTGTGATTACCTTTGGGTAGTAATGTAAGGGGACAATTTCAATTCCAGTACCTACATAACAGTTACTTTCCTTAACAACATTCAACTACTTACACACTTCACCCTCCTCCGGTTCACCCCTTAGGTAAGTGTTAGCTCTGTCAGCACTGCGGCTGTTAGTGCTGTTTGCGTCATTAGCTGCTAAGTCGCTATCTCAGAAGGCGGTGTGCAGGCCCTAAATACTGTTTGCTCTGAATTTGGAACTCCTACCTTAAATATAACTCTTTCTTGTCTGAGCGTTCAGTGCTCCAGTGTTAGCTTGCTGCATTTGCTGGAGAAATGGAAGAAGAAGAGTAAGGCCCCATTCCTGGTGCGCCAAAGTGCGGGGCTAACGTTAAGCTAGCTGTGGATGGTCAGTAAACACCGAATCTGCATCTATGTCTGCTTGTGAAATACAGAGGATGTTTCCTGAAGGCTTCTTTGTAAAGTTATGATTATACTTTTTTGAATAATGATTCAGTTTCCCAACATGCTTCTGTTTCTGTTGGGACCACCATGTTGGTGGCTATCACTGCTCTTGGAAACTTCTCCAATCGTCTTTTATTTTTTCGAAACAAACCTGTGTGAAAGCAGAAAAAAAGATGATAAATGTAATTGTGAGAAACTATATAGACTATACAGAAATAGACACGGAGATGTTTATTTATATGAAAACAAATATTATTTGTTTAATGTTGTCCGGTTTATTGCTTCCTAACGCTGTCAAAGGCCAACATCATTTTTCAAATTTTGCAATTTAATGGACAGTTTGCTCTGTGCTTCTTATACTACCAAAGTCTGCTGGAGAGCCGGAGGACTCAGGATGCGGGGCTGAGGTGAAGTCACGGCGTGTTAACCTCCCCCGCTCACCCTCCTGTCCAAACACACCTTCTCTGCCTTCCTCTGGGGAGGAGAAAAATCATTCGTTATTTTAATGGGTGTCAAATATGTTTTCCAAATCTACTAAAAGGTTATCGTTGTTACACGCAGGACAAGTGCTTATATCTGAATCAATGTTAACTCTGTTACCAGGGAAATTTACTGCCTTCCCCGGCCCGACCACGGTGCACAAACTTAATCGGCGTGTTTTCACAAAGTGCAGCTTGAGGGTGATTTATACGGCTGAGGTGACTGACTGCTCTTTGATAGAGCGGGAGGAAAAAAAACACATATCCGAGAGGTGCGATGAAGGCATAAATAACACTCTCTGTGTTTTCATTTGAATGTCTGACACACGAAAGATTATGTATTGTTGGTGTTAGAACAGCGGGAGGGCGGCGTGGTGGCAAATGGTGGTAATATGAACGAATGACATATGACTCTGCGGACGACCTCTGGTGGGTTACACTGACAGAAAGTTACTTAGCCCACCTCAGACCACATCCGACCGTTATGGTCTCTCCTCACCTGACACTGCGGTGGTTCTGCCCCATCTTACACTGATCACTGTATGATGAAATTATGGGTAAAAAAAATCACAATTTGTTGGGGAAAAAAAGGTAGAAATAGAGACAGAGAAAGGCAAAGAAAAGAACGCTAGCGCGGCTGATACTCCAGTGCCGAGGCGTCACTATTTGTCTTGGGCACGTTAGCTTTATCTAATAAAGTGTCTTTGTATTAAGATGGATACTTCAAACACTCTTTTGTCTCTATAATCACAGTGGAGGGAGGCAGAACTCACACATTCCTCGCTCAATTTATTATTAATAAGTACATCAGTGGGAGAAAGATATCCTGGGGACCAAAACACCCGCCGAGCGCTACATTCATCAAACGTAAACGAATATCACAATACACAGGATACAGGGGCTCCAATAACAGATAATTGATGAGAAAGGTCTTTGGGTTGCACCAGATCACCGCTGATGGTTGTCATTATATAACAACGCTTCATGGTTTTGCACCAAAACCATGAGCTGTTTTGTCGAAAGGGAAACAATTTTTGCCGCCTTCTGTGTGCAATTAAGTGGTCTGCATGCGGGAGTAGGGGTCACTCTGTGCTCTAGTGATTAAACTGTGGTTAGCGGCGTAACTGCATCCACTCAATACTTCTGTTTTCTCCCAAGACCTTAATCCATTGCAACCGCAGCAATTACCCCTCTGACAGCATAACAAAACACAAACACAAACAACACGATCACATCCAAGGGGTTTTATATATATATAAAAAGAATAACCTCTTCATCTTCTCCAGAATGAATCTTCTTCTTCTTCTTAACATGCCGAAGGAAAATCTCAGCTGTAATTTGATGAAAGATGCAAAACAGTTGACTAAAACTCAGATGTGCAAAGATGATTTAGGGAGATGTTTTGGCAAATACACCCCGCTCTTGTTTGTAAGCGATAATGAGGCTGTAGTCTGCGAGACCCTGACGACAGGAAAGGACTTTTTCAGATGACAGATGGGGCCGGTTGTGTGACCGATCATAAAGGGGCCCGTCCCCGCCCCTGCCTGCACAACCTGTGCTCCGGTGTTGGGTTTCCGACAGCCAGTAGCGGTGCTGACACATGTAGCTCCAGGACCCTGTGTCTGAGGGGCAGGAATTCAATCAATAAAACTCACCCCACGACAAGGTATACCATGTTACGGTGGTGGGGGGACGGTGAGAGACGGGGCGAACCATCTGTTCCCCTTTTCTTCGACCACTCTCCCTCTGTCACATGTCAATCTGTGCCACTAATGTCCGATATATTGGGTTATCATTCATACAGTTTAAAGCACCTTCTCTGGCTTTATGTAATGAAGCTGTAACTCAATTGGTTTTGGTTGACTGCACCCCCCCTCCCCTTGGTGCCTGCTCTCAAAATCAGCCTGCATCTGTCCCCCCTCCCCCCTCAGGGACCCGGTGAATCGCTGCGGGGCCGTTGTCACACTTTTCAGGTGATGCGACACCAGAACAGCACTTCATTAACAAACTGCCTGTGATTCATCAGGAAAAAAACAAGATGAATTTATTTTCATTTTCCTGTTTGAATTCCCTAATCCACCTTTTAATTGAAGTACCTTCTCAAACTGGTTTTGAAGTGCTCACAGACGAGTGGTCGCAAATTAGTGGCAGGTGGAAGGATTCAAACTCAACAACAACAAAAAAAGACAATTCAAAGCCAAATTTGATGATTTGACCTGCAGGGCCTCTTGCTCTACAAGAGCCTTCATACAATCAGTGCTGCTGTTGAGCTGAACACAGCAATCATTTGGTAGGCAACATTTGAGAGCCTCAGAATGAACCACCCACATAATGAGAGCATCATTAGTCACATCCCTGCACCATTTGAAGTCTAACATCTCCGGAGGTGTTGCACACATTGTTGTTGTTTTTTTCCTTTTAAACCCTAGTGACTGAAATGACATATTACATAGTCTGGGTTTACAAGGGGAATGCCATTCCTTTTACCTTTTTTTTTTTTTTTTTACAGGCGTACGTACGTCCTTTCTTTTATTTCTTGACATTTCTAAAGTTGTGATGTTCGGTAGAAAATGCTGAAAAGGAAGAGTATGTTTTTAAGGTGAGAAGCAGATTCTATAATAAAACTGCACCTGTGGGATGTTTTTGAAACAATCATGTCATGTAACTGAAAGAACAACCGAATGCAGTCCAGTGGACTGTCATCGCACGGCCTGCAGTGTTTCAGCTCATTGGGACAATTCATCACGCCGGGGGTTAGATAAGGTTCTCTATTGTTTCAGCGGTCGGCATAATTCCGCTCTCATGACAATAGGAATACTTCCCCATCTGTTTGGTGTTAGATTTCAAACAGCGCTTAGCTGCGAACCCACAGCCATGCGAGGCATCTACTGTTTAATTAAAAAAGAAGAAAAAAAAGGAACGAGTCAGAATAAAATTATACCGCTATAAAAGAGTCTTACCAACAATAACATTATCGTTTGACACGCAGCATGTCAGAAAAAAAAGAAAACTGCTTCATATCGCAGTAAAGAGATTCGACCTATGAAGAATGTGTGTGTGAGTGTGGGTGTGTGTGTGTGTGTGTGTGTGTGTGTGTGAACCGCTAATTTTAAAGCTTCAAAGATCGCTTTTAGGATACCACAAAAGAATAACCTCTGACACTCAAACAAACAAACATAAGCCACATTTAAATAGCACAAGTTGGAAAAGTCTGAAAGCTCACTTCTTTGGTGCCTGTGTGCATGTGTGTGTGTGCGCACTGTACTATACGCGTGTGTCATAAAGGAGCAGGGACATGTCTATTATGTGCAGTTTGATTAAAGCATGATGGCTGGTGTCCAATCTGCTTTCCAGGGGAGCGCCGTGACAGCCGGCGGCGCGTCTACCTGCTGCCTCCTCTGCGTGTTAGGTGATTTACGGCTGACTCCCTCCGTTTATGTACTGCCTTATTTTCATTTCTACCCCGCTGAGTGCCAGGTTCAGAACTCCTGAAGAAATATTATGCTTTGCTGACAAAATACAGTGACAGCCATCTCCCAGCCTTAAAAAGGAGAGAGCCAGAGTGTTTAACAGTACGAGAGCCTATGGGAGACGAGGCGAGGTTGAAGGCATCTGTAAGCACGCGGCCCATTGAAACACGCGTTTGATCTCAACTGTGCGCTGATTGGGTGGAATGATGTTTATAGCCGAGTTAGAATCTACTTTCAATTAAAAAAAATGACACAGGGGGGAAGGGGAGGTCTGTAAAACAGACGGTAAAAATTTATTGAACAACTTTTACTGGGGTCTTGTCTGAGAAACATGTGGCGCACAAATGAAATGTTTGTGTCGACAGACGGGGTTCGACGAGCAGGTAACTTGACGCCGGGGACTTTTTCATTAACCCCCGAGTTCAAAAAACCCCGCTGCTGTTTCAGGCTTTTTTTTGTGTTGGGGGGGTGGGGAAGCAACAATTTGATGTAAACGGAGAATATAAATACCCCGTGTTGTTCAAGCGCCGCCATGCTTCTTCCCATTCATTCCAGCCTGTTTTCTCCTTCACAAGAACTACCCGTAATGAGGTGTTGTAGCATCCCGAGGCATTATCATTTGCCACATTATTATTTCAAAAGCTTTCGACAACGCCGCCATTCTCTGATGTAATTCTCATGTATATGAAAGGTGCTCCGGCGGTGTTTAGGAGCAGGCGACCCGCGCTAAATAAAACGCGCGATCACAAAACCTAATGAGACAAACCGGAGTGTTTGGAGCAGCCGGGGCCCGGGCCGTCAGATGGACATCCATGTTGTCTGTAATTAGCCTCTAGCTACACGAGCCTTGCTTATTTTTATTTAGATTCCAGCCATGAAGACGGCACCAGTTATTACGAATCTGACGCTACCAAAAAGAAAGAAAAACACCCCCCCTCCCTGCATCTGAGGCCGACTATAAATAAAGATTGTCATTGTAACCTAATCAAATTATGAGACGTATTTTGGTTGGCTTGTCAGTTGTCTAACGCTCTCTCTGTCTCTCTCTCTCTCTCCCCCTCTCTTTCTCAGCAGATGAGGCGAGCAAAGTGAATCCCCTGAGGTCCTCTCATCTCTCTCTTCAGGAGCTGCCGACTCTCTTCTCTTTATGGCACAACCAGAAGGATTAAGCGCAAATGGCATTCACATGATTTCAATAAGCTCAGGGAGACAAGAACCAGCCTTTCAGCACATTAGCTTTTTTGCTGTGGAGGACACAAAGCAGACACCAGAGCAACTGCAGGGGGAAGAAAGAAAGAAAGAAAGAAAGAAAAAAGAACACACAGTTAATAATGATCATAATAGAAGACCAGTCTGGCATGGCTGAAATGGAATTCCACTGGCCCCAACAAATGGACCCCTAAGTGGCGATGTCATCAATAATGGTCCCGATTGGGTTGGACGTGAACCCGAGGTGACAATGTCGTTAAAAAAGTGAACCCTTTGTGGCAAAGCCAGAGATGCAGACCTTTCAAATATTTAATTAAAACTGGAGAAAGTCAACATATGCCCCAGATCACCCTCAAGTGTTTGTTTCGAGGCACAAGCCAAACAAAAAGGGTCTACCAACATTCAAACACATGATGGGACCCTGCTATAACTCCCAAAGGGGATTATAATAACTTTTTAATACTGTTTTGATGACATTATTGATGTTTTCTGATGCTAAACACAGCTTTGAAATAGGCCTTTCATTTCAGTTACGATTAATTAAAGCTGCAACAATTGATATGTTTATGCTAACAATGGATCAAATGACTATGTTTAATGTGGAAAAAAATTGCTTTTTTTGGGCCTGCAATTTTACTGTTATGGATCCTTCTTACTGCTATCATTAACAGCTGCAACATATTCACACCCGTCAAACATGCATGGGTCAGTGGGCCAAAGCTTCTATCTATGACACTCTACCTATCAGGTGGCGTCCTCCAGGTCTAAAAGGTGAAGCCAATGCTGAAGTGCCTTAAATCTGCATTCTTTCTAATGGCCATCAGGGGGCGACTCCTCTGGTTGTAATAGGAGGTCTGAAATATGACAACATGACTCTACCTCTGAGTTTGTTTTCAATCTCTAGTTTCAAGTCTTCTTCAATACAGCATGATGTTCGTTTAGTAAATGATGGTCCATTTAGAGTCAAATAGACCAGAAAGTAGGGTATGCTTTAGGGCGGGGCTACCTTTTGATTGATAGGTCCCTACCACACCATCTGAGAGTTGTCCATGTTTTCGTCTTAAAGCTTTAACAGTTTTCAGTTCATGAAAGCTAAAAATGTCTCATTCAGTGTTCTGTTGTACTTAGCTCCACCTTCTCGGTTTCAGAGAAACAAAAACCAACGGCCAAAACACTGAACTCAAAGCCACAAACCATTGGTTGATGTCCCAGCCGCTACGTCTACTTCCTGTATGCAGTCTTATACGTACCTGTCTAGCATTAGTTTTGGACGAGTTTTCAGTTAAAAAGTTTTGATAAACACACTGTATTCTACCTGCCCAGCACCAAACTGCAGATAGACAAAGTTAGCAGCTATCCAGAGAACGGAGAGACCCATTCAGACCAAATACTCCAGGAGCTGGTGGAGACAAAGACAGAGGTAAAAGGAGAGTGAATAGGCCGAAAGCACCACTCCAAAGGGATGCTAATGTTGCTCCATGTCTGCTCAATCAGCTTAAAAGGCAACTGTTTGATAAAAAAATTGACATTCTTGTCACTCTATATGGTGGCAATATGTTTATTTAAGTTTTCTTTTTTGGGGGTGAAATTAAATCTGTGAATGCAGGTTAAACAAATAAAGCAAATTTTTCTCAATTAATTTAATGACACTAAATTACAAATGCAAATTTACAGCATCGTTTTATGATTATTTTTAAAGGTGAAAACAAAACAAAACAAACACAACTACAGACTTGTCATTTAAGATTGTGTTCAAAGATTAATTTGAAGCTTTCTTTCTGTTACATAATTAAGCCTAATATCAAAAGTCACGCTCAGACGGAACACATCATTGTCACCTCATTAGAGCAATTTCAACAGTTAGCTTGTCAATATGGCCTCCTACTTTGTGACCTCCTTTCTCTTCTGCTTTTTCTACTGTTTTTCTCATTTTACTTTTACTTGATGTCCTCTCTCGCTGTCGCTTTCTCCTTCTCCATGCCTCTTTCTTTCTCCCCTGTGAATGTGACTAATCGTCTAGCTTGGTGAAGGTAGAATGGCACTGGGTCTCCTCCTTCCTTCCTTCCCTCCCACCCTCCCTACACCCCTCCACTCCTGCACTGTCAGTAATTTTTCATCGCCCTTGTTGGGGCCGTTTTATGCATTGTTTCCCTGATGCAGTGATTGATGTCAGGGGCTGGTAATCTGGGGGAATGAGAGGCTGGATGGTGGCCACCGAGTCCCCTCTGTCTCTGACACGTGTCGGCTGAGCGGCGGTGCGCCGCACTGGGGGCCCCCCACGTTTGGCCGCGGCCACTGCTGAGGCTGCTCGCTCTGCTCACTCAGCCAGCCCTCATTTCCATTTCAATCTCAACCTCATGAATGCAAAAAAAACTCTGGCCGAAAATTAATAACACCGCGCGCGCAGGGGAGAAGTGGGCGCAGAGGAGAGGGATGGAGAGACGGAGAGAGACGGAGAGGAGAGCAAGAAAGAGAATGCGGAGCCGGGTTCTTTTTCACCCCTTTTGTTCCTCCAAAAGTGCCCCCTTATTTTATTCCCCTCTCTCTTTCACCAGGTTCCTCCAATGAATGGCATTACAGACAATGCCATATCCAGAGTGACACAAATTTATTTCAGTTGCAGCGCCATAGTGTATTTCCACAGAACCAGGGGCGATTTGTCTGGGGACAATTTGGTTTCCATAAAGGATTTAAATGGTTTCTGTGGAGATAGTGGGGTGAAATTTAATTTGTTTCTCATTTGCTACAGCAGGTATGAAAAGGAGAAAAATTGGACGGCTGATGGGCTAAAAATTGGTGCTGTCCCTCTGCTGTATCCCCAAAGGACCAAGGCCCTGCATCATATAGATTGAGTTCGACCCCCCCCCTCCGCCAGCCCTCCTAACCACAAGCCAAGCCAAGCCAACACACACGCACGCACACACACACACACACGCACACACACACGCGCCTGCCTCCAGCCTGGAGAGAGCTGTAACCTTAAACCAACTTAAACAGTAACCTTTGGGGAGGCTGCCAATCACTCCTAAAACAACGTTTCCATCGATCGGCCTGTCTGCGTGATTTATGGCCTCATTTTACACTAATTGAGAATTAGAGGGCGGATTAGTGGGCCTCAACACTTCGGACTGATATGCACTCTGAGCAGTGTAATCTGTCACACCGGGATGTCCGACACTCTCTTACTCACAAAGGAGAGGAGGGAGGAGAGGGAGAGGGGAGGGGGGTCCTTTCTAATTGAATTTCCAGATAACACGGGAATTAATTTGACACCCAGTGAAATTTGACTACAATTCTGGTGCCGTGCTCTCTTGCTCCCCCATTGTGAAATGTATGTGTTTCTTGTCTTCCTCTCTCTCTCTTTCTTTCTTTCGTTCCCTCCCTTTCTCTCCCTGTTTCTGCTGTGCCTAGCAAACACTATTGATCCAAATCCCACTGAGTAGAGGGCCGACTGAAGCATGGAATCCCTAAATCATATTTGTGCTCGTATTATGGCAGTTCATCTGCTGCTATCTTGGGCCAGATAATGAGTATTACCTTTCATTTTGTTTGTCTATTTCAGATTATCTTATTTATTTTTTTCTCCCTCCCCGCCTCCCGTTCTTTCTTCACGCGGAGGGGAATCTCCTTTTTTTTCCTGAGGCCCGGCAAATGCCCAGAGTCAACAGTTGGAATTGAATTAGGGTCCCAGCTCGCCAGGTCCATTGTCTGGGTAATTTGTCGTATAAGTGGCAAAATGAAAGCACTCTCCACGGTTCTCCGAGCACCTGCTGTTGTGTCACTCATCGCTGCAGATACAGAGAGAGCGAGAGAGGGGAGAGAGAGAGAGAGAGAGAGAGAGAGCAAGTGTTTCAAATGCTATCAAAGATCACATGTTAAATTGCTTTGCCGTAATCAACTCACATGTCATCGCGGTGTGGTTGTTTTTGTGGGATTTATAAGGACATCAAAATAATCATAAACAGCTGTGTTTCAGTTTGAAATATCTGTTATAATGTGTGTGCAGTAGTGGAAGATCACAACACCACAGTGTAAAAGACTTATAATGTATTATCAGCACGTTGTACTGTAAAAGTACTGAGTATGCAGAGTTACTGATTCATCAACGTCTACATCATGTTTAAGTTTTGGTTGGTCAAGCTGAAGCTACTCTTCACTCTTTTACATATCGCTGTACACATCCATCGTCTTTGTAAAAAATGTTTTTGCAGATAAAATCTTAATCTGCAAAGAATTAAAAAATAATTAAAAAGGTTTAGTAACTTTCCACAGCAGGTGATTTGGAGGTACACGGAAGCGTTAACGAACAAAACGATCTCACCGGTTTAACTCTGCTGCACATTTTGTTGTTGCTCGCATTGTGTGGGAGTTAAGTTAGCGCGAGGGCTCTTTAGCGGGCTAAGAGATGCATTTATCTGCGTAATGAACTTTGGACGCTCGCTAACTTAATCCCGGTAATGCCTGCGAGAGTCAATTAGCGCAACTGGATTCAGTGTGGTATTTATCTGATAGAGCAGAACCACGCGCGCACACACAGGGAACACACGCACCGTATTGACCATCTTCATCTTATCTTTCGGCTAATGGGACCGCAGGGCCCATCATCGGCTCCGCTCTAAAATACAGCGTTAGTATTTTTTTGAAAAGCCTTTGGGGAGTTTTCGAAATTGAGTAGCTGTTGATTTGCAGCGCTAACAAGTCTTTAAAGAGTGGATTTTTTTTCCGTTTCAGTTTGTGATCCTATGTGAGCCAGTTAACCTGGATTACCCCTCAATCAATGTTTGTAGGATATTATCAGTGTAGCTCGCAGGTGACAGCATATCACGAGACCCGTAACAGATACCTCTGGGATCTTCATCTCCCCTATGACAGGGTCTACTATCTGCAGCGGGAGCCAGTACAGAGAATAATAAATGACAGGATGTGATAAGACTAGGCTGTTAGCAGGCACAGTCATGGTCTACATTGCCCCCACTTGTCTCTCCGGGGACGGGTGCACGCGTGCGGGGTCTTTTGTGCGTGCATGAAGGCGCGCGTGCTCCAGCTGTGCTCTCGCGTGGACCTGCTTAACTTTCTTGCAACCGGCGTCAGCGGCGGCCATTGTCTCGTATAGCAGGCAGCGCGAAGGTGGGTTACAAAGGTCTCTATCAGCACCGCTTGCTCATTTGTTATTCAGGCCCACAGGGACGGAGGGCGAGGGGAGTGGGGGGGAGTAGGGGGGGGGATAACTGAGAGGCTGATGGAGACTAGGTGACAGGTTGGAATGGGCCATCAATAGATCCATCAGGCTGGTAATTTGGAGCGCGCTTAACATACATCAGTGGAGTCGTAGGAGCTGGTATCTGTCTTGTCGTGGAATCACAGTAAATAACAGTTAAAGATGGTGTCAGGGCTGACCTGGCTGA
This sequence comes from Anarrhichthys ocellatus, assembly GCF_004355925.1. Lineage (NCBI taxonomy): Eukaryota > Metazoa > Chordata > Actinopteri > Perciformes > Anarhichadidae > Anarrhichthys > Anarrhichthys ocellatus. The sequence continues at coordinate 1,624,806 of NW_022280081.1, read as the reverse complement.
CCCCCCCCCAAACCCCCCCCCCCCCCCCCCACCCCCCCACACACACACACACACACACACACTACTGCAAAAGAGCAGCAGTGGAGCTGGCACAGATGGGAAGGGATTAATACATAGATTAACAATATTTACATTCACACTTGCAAGCGTGCGGTCACCAGATAGACACATTCAGACTTCTTGAGGCCTTTTTAAAAAAACTTTCAAGACTTAATTTTCATGAAAAAGCACGATCGTGCCAAGGAAATTGAAATTATTCCAATCAGAAATTAGACCATTTCATTATAAGTGTTGCAACTTCCCATGCTTTAGGGATTTTTATGCATACGTTTCTCTCTAAAACAAGGCAAAATCAAGCAGATTGCTGCACTAAAATAAAAAAAATCATTATCTTACTTCATTGGCAGTTCTTTTGGCCATTTTTAAATAAAATGTGATTCAAGAACTCAATAATAGACCACAGTAACTCACACAACCATTTCTTGGAGTAACAATATTGTAGCAACAAACCCTAAATAGTTGATAACACACATGTAATTTAGTTGTAAGCAGATGAAATTACATAATTACATGTTTGAAAAAATTACACCTTTTCCTGTGAAGACATTTGTTTTTAGACTACAACTGCTTGCCTACATAATAGCACATACTTCCACACTCTTGCTTATGCCCTCTACAAATACAGTCAGTCCCTTTCACTTTAGAAAGCTATATGACAGGAAAAATCTCAACCAAAAGAACAAACCATGCTCAGGACTAAGTCGACAAATAGGCTGGAGCGTCTTCCATTGACAGACACACACTCTGAGAAAACAAATGCTGGAGGTGCTTTGAAAGCTGTGTATAGCACCAGAGGGCAGGCAGATGAGCCTCATCCCCTGTGGAAGATGTGTCTGTGTGTGTGTGTGTGTGTGTGCCAACAGCAGGGCATGTGACTTTAAAAGTGAAGCACCTTAGGCTAACTGCTGTTCCTGCCACTCACACTCCCCACTAACCTTTTTCGAACACACACCATCCAGTCTTAAAGGTGTCATCTCACATTTGGGGGTAATTCAGTGGGATAACGCGGTGAGGCTCAATGAAATTACAGCTGCAATTTATAATGCTGGCTTCGGATATTTGTGGCTATTTATGATCATATTTATGCTGCTTGGGCTTATCTTCCTATAGTCTTCCTCTGTGGGGCATGATTTTGGAGGCTGACAACTTTATTATCACCCATCTGGCATCTCAAATGACTGAGATTGATGAGTGAATTTAAGACGTGCCAGAGAATCCACCATTGTAAACAGGTGATGAAAACCAATATTGTGTATTTTATTATACTTTGCAGCCTCTATGATTCAAGAGGCTCAAGGCTTTTTAAAAGAGAGCAGTTCTCTCGCCACACCAAAAGTCAAATAGCTTTCCGGTGAAATAATGAATTTAATTTGAATCGTAATCCATCGGCATTATCAAAAATCAAGGTTGACAAAGCTTGTCAGTCTTTTGATGACTGAGGTGTCCAGTACTTGATACAGTATATAAGAAAAGCAATGACATATGACCACCACTGTTAAATTAATGAAATATTGTACTCAACTCAACTTCATTTATATTGCTCTTTGCAAAGTTGATCCAGAACCATACAAAATATATTATATTTATGTTACAGTGTTTTTTGACCATATTGTGCCCATTTTGGGCCATACAATATTCAGCCAGATCATAAAACATAAAGAGAACGTATTCATATTATTTTGTGTTTCAGGAAGTAGGACCGCTCTGCTCATCGTCAATGAAATGAGCGTTTGGAAGATTACATCCCAAGTGGACAGGGTTAATATGTACGCAAAACAGGACACACTGAGATCCCATCACTTACACGAAGGTCATGTGACTGATGTATACATCACAAAACAAACCTATGAAACAAGATGTAATGCTTGTAAAGTCAGTCGTTTCCCTACAGATTAAATCAAGTTAGCGGGAAAGGAAATGTGAGCACAATGCTCACTCGAGACACACTTGAGATTCATGCAGAGTTGAGAAAAGCAATCTGTCTCAATTGGAGCTGAACACAATCTGGATGGAACTCTCTCTTGATCAGGGCGACAGAATCATACGTTTGCATCTGTCTGCCGCTCTTACTGGTCTTTGCGTGGTCTACATGATTATAACAGCTTTGCATGTAGCTATTTAATCTAATGTATTTCATGCCAAACCTTGAGCTGCCATAACTACTCAATTATTGTATACTTTTTTGGAAATGTCTTTTTTTGATTACTGAGACTATGAAAATGCATTGTAATCACAACAATAACTCATGCAATGGGACCCTCCGGCCGCTGTGCCAATCGGGACAGGGGCATAAGGTGTGTGTGTGTGTGGGGGGGGGGAGATCCCCCCCCTACTTCTGGCGCCCTTGCTCAGGCCATCTTCTCAACTACACACCTGGAAAGTTTCCTTACTGCATCTGGTATTGTGATACTATCACAGCGACATAATCACAATAGTCACTAAATCTAGCAAGAAAGTCGCCAAGTCAGCAACACTGACAGCTCGCCCCTTCAGGCCTCCTTCCAAAGCCACTCCCCCAAATTCATTATTTTGTAACGCGCAGTGAGTGCAGGTCAGGTAGGTAGACAGGCAGGTAGCCCAACCAATCATTTTATTGGCCCAGAATTTGGCCTTATCACAGTCCTGAGACATCCACAAATACTGGATTCTTTTTGTCTTTTTTTTTTTTTGTCAGGGCATTTTATTTATTAATTGCCGTTGGGATTTAAAGAGAATTTCAACAAATGTAAAAAGAAAGATTCTAAAACACATTACCTTGCTTTGATGTGTTCATCACTTTAATGTTGCAGCTGGTAAAGATGGGGTTAACTTTAACAAATGAATACACTGCTGGGTAGTTTAATCGATAACAATATATCTTCATCTATCAGTTATTTTTCCTATTTGTGTTAACAATATGAATCTGCTAAGTGACTATAGCTGAAGAATAAATGCAGTGGAGAAAAAAAGTACAATATCTGCACACAAAATGTAGTGGAGTAGAAAGTAGCATGAAATGGAAAAATACTTGATTATCTCATAATTGTGAATACAGTACTTTAGTAAATGTACTTACATTCCACAACTGCATGTTAGCCATCATTTAATGGCCAGACAGGGAGGAACAGTAAAATAAAGATCAAGAGATTGCAAGACACGAAACACAGATTATAAATTGATAAAGGATTAGCCATGGTTTTGACATACTGTGGTTTTTAAATTAACACAATTAACATGCACACAGACACACACGGACACACACACAGCAACACAAACCAGAACATAGCCCTGATCCCGACCTGCACCCCCGTCTCATTGAACGTGCTACAGTCCTCTTGGCCTCGCCTTAATTAAACACCAATCAGCTAGTCCACGTACACTAATACTGTTGCTCTGATACAATCTGGCCTCTGCTTTTACCTTTAAGAGAGTGTAGCTACCTTAATCAGAATTGTCTGTTAAAATGAAACTACAGCGTGAGTAATTAAATTTAATTGGATCTTGTCACTTTTCATGCTGCCTGTCTTTTGATCCTCGTTGAGTGTTTTGCTGCCCGTGCTTCGCACCCAGCTTTAATACAGCGCGTGTCCTCGACCCTTACCGGGCCCGAATGAAACTCGGTTGAAGCTGAACATCCGTTGGACCCTGATCATCCGTTGAGTGTAGAGAAACAGCCCTAATTTGGCATTTAGATCGTCGGCATATCTAGATAATATGTGGAAACCGTCCTGCCTGATCCTGAACTGAGAGGACTCCACCGTGAGTTGAAGACAGGTCACGATAAATTCATGAAACAACAGCTAAAGTCACAGGGAAAATACAGATCAGTTGTTTTATAATTAGGGAATTATAACTTGCAAGGAGAATAACTGCCAGTTGACTCTCTGTGAGATGCACTTTGGCTTTGCGTAGGTGGTTAGAACACACTTACAGAAAAAATATACAATGTTATTACTTTGAACCAATCTGGTACATTTCAGAGACAATTTCCAGGCACGACTGTTAGTGTTTATGAATAGTTTTTAAAGTTAATGCTAGTGCTGGAAGATAATTGCCTCTTAAATGCCGTAAAACACCAAAGCCACATGAATACAGTTCCACTTGTCCTCGCAAAACTCAATGATTTGATGGGTCATGAAGAAGATACCAACGACTGCTGATGTCTCCACACAATGTGCTTGACGCGGAGAAACGGAATAGCCAAAGGTGGAATAGCTTTCCCCCGAAGCGTTGCATTTTTTACCGGGCCGGGGTGTTTGTGTTGCCAGAGGAATGAAAAATCGAAATGAAGCGGTCAGGATGGGCATCGGCGGCGTGCGGAGCGACCCCTCAACCTCCAGACTTGGGGGAATACGGAGGAATTCAACATGCAGCTTGAGCGCCGAAATCTTTATTCACCGGGAGCCGCTTGCTGCTAAAGCACATTCCCTTTCAATCCATTAGAGCTCGGCGTCCCCCTTCCCCTTCATCACGCGGGTGCACCCCTTAATTTGACAATGACAAAGAGCCACTTGCAGATTTTAAATTTCATAATTTTAATCTGTCAAGGCTGACATTTAATTAGTGGCTTCCTAACCTGTGTCTGCCTCGCTCTCTGAAGGGCACCGTTTGTTCCGAGAGAGAACGGCGCGCAATCTCTCGGCGGAGGGGAAGAGAGAGTGGATTAATATATATGTACATTACCAGCTGCTGCAAAGACAATACGCAGAGAGCGAGGCCATTAGGGCCTAATGCAGACAGATGAGGTTAATAATATTTGGGAAGTGTTGCTCTATTAAACAGAGCGCTGATTAAGACCTGAGTGGGATCCCCTCCTTTCATGAGGCGCTTGATTGGGACCCGGGCTGCCTTTTGTTCTCCCGCTCCCAGAAAGAGGAGAGAGGGACAGACTAGCAGAGGAAGAAAGGATTTGGGGAAACAATGTTGGCCGACTTTGTGCTGCAGCTGACAATGAGGACGGGGCTTAATGAGAATCTTTACAGACCTGGACGGGGGTTTATAGAAGTCCAACGCCCACTGATAACTTCATTACGGCCCGCAGAGCAAACAGATGGAGGCGGCTTTGAGAATCTCTCAGGTGTCCCTCTGAAGGAAGAGCTCCGTGATTGCTTTCAGTTCGCACTCTTTTCTCAGTCACCGCTAGATGATGTCGCCAGACTGACCTCATTAATTTATTTCCGTCATTATAAAGCTTGAAGTGTAGGAGATTCGGGGCCCAGTTGTAGTTTGAAATTCTTTACTCC
>NW_022280081.1:1589884-1619424 GCF_004355925.1 Anarrhichthys ocellatus | reverse complement strand
TTTTTTCCCCCCCCCCCCCCCCCCCCCCAAAAAAAAATTAAATAAAAAATGAAAAGCAGATTCTGTGTAACACTATTTCACACAGACAGCTCTGGTGGAGCTGCTATTGATTTTCAAATCAATAGAAAGTGAAGGGAGATGGGGTGGAAATGGCTTGGAATTGGGCAAGCAGGGAAAGTGGCAGGTGCAGCAGGTGTGTGTGTGTGTGTGTGTAGCATATGAGATTGGGTGTCAAATGTCAATGTCAAAGTTTTATGATCATAAACATTTTACTGAGTGAATTTTTTACTGGTTTCTGAAAGCTCAACATCATTTTGTTTTAAAAATCTTCTCAGAGTCACCCACACATTGGGAACAAATCTTTGGGATTTGGCTTTTGATGAGTTGGTGAATCATAGAATACTGAATCGCTGTAATTACCGTCCACCATGTTTTTTTGATGGAACCGTCCCCTTCTGCACCTCCCAACACCAAGAAGGTGTGTGGTGAAGACGGTAAGCGACGGGGGGGGGTCTGATGAGACAGGGGGGGAGGAGAGGAGTGAGGACGTCTACCTGGGGGCCCACTAGTGGCCGCCTTCTGCCTCTTCACCAGCTTCCCGCCGAGGGACGGAGCAGATGACAGCCACGAGGAGAGAGAAAAGATTAAAGGCTCAAAGAGAGAGAGAGAGAGAGAGACAGAGAGAGAGAGAGAGAGAGAGAGAGAGAGAGAGAGAGAGAGAGAGAGTGGAGGATCGATCCGCATGCTCGCCATGCTCTGGACCAACAAGCCACGGGGAGAGGGAGACGATAGCGAAGAAAAAAAGACAGAACCACCTGTTTGACGCCTATAAATCATGTGTGCGTGTCTCTGCAATGCGTGTGTGCACCGGTGTCTGTAAATCACCCTCTCGGCCTAATTGGTGGCTGATAATGTTCTCATTTCCTGTGGAGGAGGTCCATAAGTCATTGGAGGGCCTGCTGGGGCTATGAACGCTGTTGGACCAAAACCACTTCCTATAGTCCTAATTCATACCAAACCTCTCTTTCGCTCTGACTCTTTTCGGGGGGGGGGGGCCTTGGATCTCTGCTAGTGAGCACTTTGCCCGCAGTTCAAGTGCAACTCTGTGCGTGGAAGTGAGTGTGCGCGTCTGTTTGCGTTTCACTCGATCTCCTCCGCCTTCCCCTGACAGTGCTCATGGAGAGGACTAGAGAGTGGCAGAGATAATCACATGAATAAAATGCAGCTGGTAGCTCATTACAAACCCTATTATTCATTAATTAACATTATTAAAACGTCTAATAGACCCCGGCACTCCTCCCAAGACCCCCCCCCACCGCCTCTTTTCAACTAGGTCCCTGCTCCTCGGTCCCTCCTGTTTTTTTCTTTTCTTCCCCCAACATGAAACGAATAGCACATCAAACGAGGCCTGGTTTCAATGTGTTGGGGATTTGCAGGTGTTAGAATCTCACCGAGCACGGGGGAATCTGCTCGTCGGTCGCCTCGCGCACGACGCTCCACCACTCCGGCCCCGTCGTGACACGCGCGACGCCGCCGTCCCGCGCCATAACAAACCCCCTCATTAGAGGAGAACGGGGCTGTGCGCTCCCTAATTAGGTCCCCAACTAAAACTTTCTGTCTTCCCCTCTCGTCCCTCGTCCCCACCCCCCCACCCTCCACGTCCCCTCATCACAGGGAAGAAGAATGCTGACATTTATGGAAGGAAGTTTTAATCAACTGGATGTGGAGGGGATATAAGGGGAAAGTTTTGGTCACAGATTGTGTCTGTGATGCACACGCAAAGGAAACGCATCGCTTTAATACTCTAAAGAGATTGAGCGATGCCGCCTCTGTCTTGTCGAGATTGAAAAGTCCATGTGTCTGCTATATATATGCCTATCCACAACCAAGCTACAGATATCATATATATTATCCTCCTTTGCCTTACTTTGTAGTTTTAAAAATACATTTAAAAAAAGTATATTCATGCTTTAAATTGCACAAGCACAGCCACTAGACGCACAAACGTTGCATATTAATTTGGTTACATCGGGGTGACCAATATCCAGCGGGCGACAATAATATCTATCAAAAGTTTTTAATTGTGTTCCATCGAGAAGCAGATATATTAAACACACGTAATATATGCGTGCGGCGAGATGTGCAAAATTGTTCGGCCCCGAAATGCAATGATTATCATGCATATTCAAATGTCCAAACGACGCACCTTAGTTAAACATTAATGCCGTAATTTAGATACAATCAGTTTAATGTGTCCGGGAAAAGAAGCATTATTCCTCATTTCGTTCTCATTATTTTCAAATAAACAGGACACCGTGTGCGGAGAGAAAGGGGGCCGAGAAGACACATGATGAATATGTAGGAACTCTCAGAGATATTAGTGGGGTTTAAACTACATCCTCTGATTACTTTTCTAGTTTTAAATACTTGATGTTCCAGTTGTACTATGACCTTAAACTAGATTTTATTGGAGCACAATATCCATACCATTAAGGGGGTCTTTTATCATCCTGAGAGGGACATCGGCTCCCTGTATCCTTTAGTGGAGTCTTTGCACATTAAATTACATTAATATTTCTATTTGTGGCACCACATTCGTATGTAACGCAATACACCGCCCGCATATTGTATCACACTAAAAACAAATATTTTCTCTTGGGATATTTGATGTTATAGCACAAATTTTAACTGAATTAATTTCTGAAACACAGTCACAGACACACACACACACACACATATATATATATATATATATATATATATATATATATATATATATATATGTCTATATATGTCTAGAGTGTAGAAAGACAGAGAGAGAATGGACGTTTGGGTAAAAGAAATGATTTCCTTTATCAAAGCAGCATTAAAATGATTGGTCATGTATTAGTATGGAGACGGCTCACCCACTCTTACTTTCTTCTCACTCTTTCCCTTTCACACAAGCTGAGTGATGCTTCCTGACAAGTAAATCACAAAAGAGGTGGCGTCCCCCCCCCCCCCTTCTGTGTGGCTGAGAAGCCAGCATCCTTCATTCCACCCTCTCCTCTTCCCTCCTTCCTCTCCTCTCCTGATTAAATCTGCCGCTCCCCGTAGGATTATTAGGATTCTAATTCGATCTGAATTTCAGGAACTTGTTTGCTTGGTTACCTGTCACGGCGTATCAGCTTGTCATATTAGTGGTGATCGTTGGCTCCACCTAATCTGCTTTAAACAATTTCATTGGGTGCTGGTCTATAAATCATTCCGTAATGGGATTGACACGCGCGGGCTTAGCTAGGTAAACAAATCAGCTTTGTTTTATGTTAGGCAGCAATGAACTTGGCTTTATCAACTTCCCATCGATTCACACAAGCCACAAGGTCAAAGTCTGTCCGGCTGCTCATCAGCGGGAGTAGGGGTCAGCACTCAGCAATTAGAATATGTATCAGAGAGAAGTGGAGGAGCCCTTCACGTCCCACTACCACTGTGCCTCCCTATCGAAGCGTTTATTCATTTCTTATCAAAGTCAAGGCATTTCAAAGTAAAGCGTCGCATTGGAAGGGGAAGTACTCTTTATGAAAGAGAAAATAAAATGAGTTTGTAGTTTATTGATGGGAAGTCCCGGAGGCTGCTTGAAAACTCATTAACTTTCAAAACTAATTCAAAACGTGTTGATTTACATCTGAGGGTTCGAGTGATGACTGAAGTATTTTAGGGTCTTTTTTTTTCTTTTTTTTGGGGGGGGGGGGGCAGTTATAGTAAAAGTCTTCAAATTGACATGTTCAGAGAAGCTGATTTAGATATGATTTAGATTAAAGACATCACAGCCTCCGTTGGCTTGTTTTGCAAAGAGGTTCAATCTCTGTGTTCAACGCATTCAAATAAGGAGCGTGGCTGGAGCATTATTGTGCAGTGACTAATGGTGCTTTCCAGACACCTTGGAACTCAGACATTTGCAACCTCATACTCGAAAAAGTACAACAGAACAGTTTGTCTGACCTCACATAAATGAAAGTACACATTCAAAATAATACACACTATCACATAGCAAAACCTGTGCTACATGAAATTCAATGTCACAGTATGTCACCATGTAATCAGGTCACTGGTTAAAAAACAATCTCTGAAAGTTATCTTCTTTGCACAAAAGTTTTTCGGTAAAACCTGGCTTGAAAAATGGGGAGGCCGCATTACTGAGAGTTCAACTTTGTGTTCACTTGCAAAAGAAACGTGAGTTTGTCAGACCTGGTTTTTGTTCACGTTTTGTCTGGAACGACTGGAGGTCGGAAGTTGGAAATTTCAACTGGAAAAAATTCTGAGTTGTCTGTAGCGCAGTATAAGGACAGCCCGGTGAGGCCACAACTTGTTGCAAGGCGGTTTATACGGAAGTTAGCCTGCTGCAACAGCTGAAATGGCAACGGCCCACATAAAAGTGGCCCCGCACTGACCATCCTGCTACGTTGATTTGAATGGGAATGCCTGTTCTACTCCTGTTCTATTTCTAGGGCTGTGTCTTATTGGAACACTCTTACAAACCCTCTGTATAGATGACTTTAAAGAATTAAAGTTGTAAGGGCAAAATGTCCTTGATTTTGAATTGTCAGATAAATATCCCTATTCTGCTGCACAGATGTGGCATTGTGGGTGAATGTTGGGTTTAGTAGAATGATGCATGATTCAGTAACATTAAAAGCCAAACAGCAGGCAGACCAGAACAAGGATCCAGAGGGAGGACACAGAGCCTTTCAAATGGCATCAACATTTGGATCACAGGGCTTTAAAGTCTAGAGTGCGAGATCATTGTCGGAGTCACACCCAACACTTTCAAAAATCTCTCCTTTTTGTTTGTGTGAGGAAGTAACTGGGTTGGACTTTGTGCATTGCCTGAACGATTGTATCTTTCTGTCACAAACACAAAATGACATTATTGTTGAAAACATTCATGATTATAATGCATGATAAACGTGTTACAATTTAGAAATCTCTGCCTCATTCATGGGTTTTGTATAGACATTGAATCATGGAAGTCAGAGACGGCAAGTACACTACACTGCATTGTACATTGTATTCCTGGGTTTGGTTCATGCACGACACAGAAATACTTTGACTCTGGAAATAATGTTCACAAACAATATTCAAGTTCCACTATTCAACTTTAAGTGAATTAAATTAGATTAGATTATTATGCCAAAGGATATATGTGTAACATACCTAAATATCAAGTAATAGAGAAAAGGTCCAATTAAGAAAGAAAAACAAACAAAAAGTACAGTCAGTGATGAAAAGGACTGATTGAGCAGACAGGTCAAAAGAAAATAAAGAAAAGGTAAAAGAAGAGTTACAAGTGACATCACTGTATAACGGCATGTTGAACACCGCGCTGAATTTCACTTGTGTCAGCTATACCAACAAGATGATAAAGTTACAGTCGGCACATTATTAGCAAAACTGGACAACATAGTGTAGTGTGACGAATGGTAATCTGCTGCAGCATATTGATGGTGATACACAGGGTGTTTGTGTGAACTATGTTACCAAATCCATCTTGGAACATGGCAGCGCTAACCAATACCTTAAGCTAGCATGGACCAGAATTTTGGGGGTGAATTCCTTTTTGTGCTGCATGTATCACAGACCTCAGACAATCACTGATCCTAGACAGAGCCCTGTCAAGAACCTTATACTAAGTGTTCCTAATCAATAAGGACTGATTAGACACATTTTATGACTACTCCCTCTATAGTGGACAGAATGAGAGAGAGAAGGAGGGAGAGAGGGAGGGAGAAGGAACAGGAACAAATAGCAGAGAGCTGACCTGTTCAGCGGTATGTCATGGGATCTTTTCACACCAATACATCTCCCTAATGCAAGCAATTTCCTGCAGCTTTTCACCCTAAGAGGGGATTTGACGTCTGTGGGCAACACTTAAAGAGAATTCCAATGTTTGCCAATAAGGAGGGATTAAGTCAGCTGGAAACTGCAGGAGAGATTGTGCCCTTTTGTAATTAACAGCCATACGTATGGATAAGAATGTGTGGATGAAGTGTGTCATTTAGAAGTACACACACACACATATATATATATATATATTTACATTTATATATTTATTTATGGTGACTTTTCACAGTTGACATGATTGTTTCTAGCAAGGTGGATATGGGCAGCTAACACCTTGTATATGGATATGTATAAATGCAAATAAAAGGGTGATAGTCTGTCAGGTTAGAAGCTGCTCTATGGAAGTAGAGGAGCTTGGATGGATGAATATATATATATATATATATATATATATATATATATATATATATATCTGCCAAAGTGGTTGACAGGGCATCTGGAGTAAACACAGACACGTCAGAATCTGTGCATTGATGTTTTTTCGGGAAAGCCTTTTTTGTTGTTTTGATAGTTGCGCGCCATATTTCGGAGGGGGAACTTTTCACCACTTGAAAAACCTTCCAAATCACAGCTGGCGTGTTGGGGATAATCTTTTCAATTACCTGCGGCTCTGTTTTACGAGTGTGTGTGTGTGTCGTTGTTGACAATGAGAGGTAAACAAGAAGGTGTGTGTGTGTGGGGGGGGGGGGGAGAACTCACCAAATCCTCCAGAGGCCTGTAGAGGGGAAGCCACACAGCCCAAACTCCTTTTCACTCCTCAGCTGTGAAACGGCGGCTGCTTTTAAGGCTGTGCTCAGGAGAGACTGACAGCAATTACAGCTTTCTCTTTCTTTCCTCTCTCTCTCTCTCCCTCTCCCAGCTAGGAGAGAGCCACTCGAAACCACCAGAAAGGAATGAAACCCTCCTCCTTCTCCTCCATCTTCTCAGAAAAAGACATTTACCTCCAGCTCTTGGTGCGGCGATGATTGTTTACCCTGAGTGATGTGCTATTATGACAGTTCAACAAATCAATGTAAATTATTAATCCTTTCGGGGTGGTGGTGGTGGTAATGGTGGGGGGGAGCATGAAGTTGCAACAGAGAGGCATGCAGCACAACTCTTACACACTCCAACCTGACAGTTGCACTGCTGTGCCCCAAAATGTTTGACAGCCTGTGCTCTACTTTAGATTTGATGAGGAGACATTGGGGCCGAGCGCAAGTAGGATTCAAAGGCTGATCTGAGATCGTTGCCATGTCTCTTGCACATCAGTTGTAATGGTTGCTTTTGCCGGACCGCCTGGCAATAAAACACAGGAAAAAAAGAAGAAGCTATTTCACCCATTAAATGTTTAATCTACGCTCCGTGCATCGGCCTGGTGTGTCTCCCACACGTCGCACAGGACCATTTCCTTTTCGTATCATATATCATGCGCCTTCGCAATCTCAGAGATCATTCCTTTGGCACTTTCATTGGTCGGAGAACGTTGAGGGTCCATGAAAGCGGATATCAGAAACACGGTGAGTGAAAAAACATAAGAATGACTCACTGACAGCTCATAACCATTTTGAAACTAGAAATAGATTCACGGTAACTGCTGAGGTGTGTTTGCCTCCATTTTCTTCTACTTTCCCCCCGCCTCCACCTCCCCCTCTGCCTCCCCCCCACCTCCGCCTCCTCCCCTCCCCCTTGGTGGTCAGTGCAAGGATCACGAGGTGAAGCAGAATCAGAGTGGTACACATATTACTCTCTGTCTCCCCCCATTCTCTTCTCCCTGTGGTTGACAGGGCCTGTCTGGCCTAACCTGGGTGGAAAGTGACTCTAATTGTCATCTCCACAGACAAGGTTCTGCTGCCATCCTGGAGGCACAGGCAAAATATACTTAGCTACTTTATCATATGGACAGAAACCCCAAGCAACAAGGCACCTTATTGGCAAAGACCTTTATGCAAAGATATACTTTTTTGAATTGGCAGGTCACGTCACCCGCTGCTTAGCATGCATACATAATGAGAATAAAAGCTTTTTAGGCCCTGGCTGAGGCGCGAGCATCTGACAGGTAGGGTTTGGGAGTTCAAGGGAATGTATATATTCCCTGCCTCATCTCCTAGACCTGGTGCTGGTTATAGATGATTGGGTTAGCCAGGAGTAGAGCATTTTCCCAAATGTTCAGTGCTCGATGGCATTAGCTTGAGGCTGATGCTGTGTCATCTGAACTGTAGCGTACACAGTCCTCACCTAATGGAAGCTATCAGAGCTGAATGTTTGTCTTATCATAGGTAAGACAAACATTTCGAGCAAACCACGAGAAGGAACGTGACAATATGGGTCAGAAACATATCCAGAAAATGAATTAAAGCTCTTTTTTACAGTTGCTTTGAGCTAAATGCTGACGTCAGCATGCTAACAGGCACACATTGACGGTGGTAACATGCTGATGTTGCAAGTAATGATACCATCTTGGTATAACATGCTAATATTTTGGTGACTAGAACCAAAAATAAAGTTGTTAAAGGTGCTAAATTCCTCTACACGGCTCTCAACGGTGCAACCAACGGTAACTGTGCTGACAGAGCTTACACTGTGAGGGGGTACTGAGGGGGTAGGTTATCAGCGCTAACCGCCATATGAGTGCAGAGCAGCCGTGAGCCAGCCAGTGGGGCACTCTCACGCTCACGTCAAAAAACAAGAAGAAGCTCGGATTGCAACACACACACAGAGGGAGAGCGACTTGGTTCTCAGCTCAGGTAGACCTTAATCCACTACATCGTTACATAGCTGATAGTTGTTTGCTCTGACTATCGTACAGAGAACCTTTACGTTTTTGTTTTGCAGGTATTTGGTCATAAACCAAAGTATTGGTCAAATCTAAATTCTACCTGATGATGCCACAAGGGAAAAAGTGAGGGGATCATAAAAGTGAATACAGTTCATCGGGAACACAAATGACTGTACCAAATGACATAGCAATCTTTCGAATTGCTCTTAAAATATTTCACTCAAAATCAGAAAAGGACAAATCCACCAGTCAGTATAGGCTTCATCCTCAAGGGACCATGAATATGTGGACAGACCGATATTGACACCCCCTAGCCACGCTGTTAAAACAGTTTTAGATAAAAACAAACGTTTGTCATGTTGTACACCCAACAAAATAAAGTATGATCACATTTGTTTCAGCACCCAAAACACCTTTTGACTAGCTTGTTTCCTTTATTTATTCATTTTTCCGCTTTTTACTTCAGATTTCAGCTGTTGCCCCCACCAAAGTTGAAATTACCCTGCTTTTGTATGAGGCACAGTAAGCCTTTGAATGCAGCCTGCAAATGCCCGTGGGCCCATAAATGTGCTCTGAGAGGGAAAGAGAAAGTTAAGCTGTCCTATTGAATTGATTGAGCATTCATGAAACTAAAGCGTGCTCTCCCTCCCGCCTCCTTGCATGTGGAAATGACTTCCAGACATCTCCAAACGTCCCGTATGGAACACAGCCGTGAGGATCCCTACCTTACAGTCAGGTGCTGAGCTGTTGCCCTGCAGGCACAATTCAATTGTTACATCTCTTATGAGGAGAGCGGGAGGGGTTCATTTTTACCACTTACACATGCATGCTTTTTGACTTTATTGAAATAATTGCACAATTATTTTACACGGTATCTTATTTTGTAATCATACTCTGCTCAACTGCTCATAGTTAGCATAAATAAAGGCTAAAGGAGCAAGAGGAACCCAAAAAATCATTCACCCGAGAAAAGAGAAAATGTAACAAACCATTTTAAATTCTACGTTTCTCTACATCAAGTCCTCATTATTTGGTAATCTTTTAGGAATGTTACAGGCATACACTTTATTGACTTATACCACTTTTATGTGGCTTTCTCGATTGCACTTTTATGTATCTAATCAGAATGCTTATTACTTTTGCCTGACAACACGCTCAAACAACACATTCCAAGGGGATCTCATTTTACGTCAATGTCTGTGTACTGTCAGCCTCAAAGGGGGCAATATTGAAAGCAATTTTCTATGTATTTAAGAGACATTCAAACAATTTCTGGAAGAAGAACTAATCAACATGCATGCAGCACAATCAATAAATGCGAGAGAAGTTGGGTGATTGGGCTGAAATGATGAGTTACACCAATTCTTCTTTTTCTCCCATATTAATGTGTATGTGCATCTACATTCCGGCGTACGCGTTGTTAAGTGAGTGCATGCAGTGCGTGTCATCATGGCGCATTATATCAGCACAGGGCCCCGTGCCCCGGCATGCGGTCCACCGACAGACTACATCATGTCCCTCCATTAAACTGTGAGACATGTTCCACCCAAGGTTACAGTCACAACCGGCGAACAACAACTGCTCAGACAGCCGTGAGACCTAATCATTATTTGGCAGTGGTAGCGAAAACCATGTCAGGGTGAAGCCCCTGACATCCTGCTTTCCTAGTCACATTTTAATCATCCGCAATTAGTTTTGTTTTAATAACACTCACAATTAAAGGTCCTCCCGTTTGCATAATTCATGACACAGCAGCGCCGATGTCAGAAATCAAAATGCAACAAATTAGAAATAACAAGTTTGAGACAGTGTGATTCAATTAAGATCCGGGGGAAACATTGGGCCATGCATAATTGAGGGGCCAGCAAGGCAAGACTCATGTCAGGCCTGTCAGCCCTGCTGCAGCTATTGGATTTGGCCTGTCACACACACTCAAATCAGCCCTGTAAAAATTACAGGTTACATTGATTTCTTGTTTTTGTTTGTGAGTGCTTGTGAGTGTGCAGGCGCGCGCTAATGTGGGTGGGGGGGGTGCAGGAGTCCATGCCCTTATCGACACTCAAACGTGTGTGTGTACGGCTGAATGTGTGCATAATGTATTTGCGAGTGAGAGTGCGCTCACATGTGGCAGCGCTGGAGTAGCAGGATGTAATTCAGGTGTGGGAGACGGTGCAGGAGAGAGAAACAGAGAGAGAGAGAGAGCTGCAGCCACATATGGAGCTTCCAACTTTGCAGGTCGACGTCCCATCAGGTGTCGAGTGGAGCTGAGGCGAGCTGTGGGGCGAACACACAGCAAACCACGCCATTATGGTTTCAGCAAAATCGTTTGTGTGTACATCTGTGTGCATGTGTACTGTACTTAATCTCCGGATACAGAATGATTGAGGCTTTGAAGGTACCTCGCAGAGTGCGCCAAGTTGCAGATGTTGCGTCTGTTCACCACGTTACACATCAGCTGCAATAACAAACAAATAAGCTGTGGCTCGCTGAGGGGCTGACAAGACCCAGCACACGGTAGATGTGGTTTTATATTTAAAGGTCTACTTAAGTTTGTCATGGTGTAATAGATGTAATTAAAAGACTCATGAGTCTTTTAATTACATCAGGTGTATTTCTGCCTATGTGTCTTTGTATTCAGTTTCTTCCAGCTGTACTTGCAGTTTTGGAAAAATTGTTAACTTAGGTAATTTCAGTAACATCAGAACAGATCCAAACATAATGACTGCTGCCCTACAAAGAATTCATCTTAGTCAGCTCTTATTCTCCACAAGTTTTGTGCAAAAACGAAAATGTCAGGCGCTAAATGTGCCCTCTGTTATGAAACACTTACAGGGTTTTAATTATCACACAATTTTCAGGGCTCGTTGAAAGCGGAGGAAATGGAATAACTTCTTTACGAGTTTGCAAAAAAGCCCGAATGCTCATTTAATTAAACAATCGTAACCGCATCTCATAAAGTGCTCGGAGTTAATAAGATTTCCGAAAGCGAACCCACATTCACTCAGAGTGCTGCCATGCTTAGGAAAAGTCTGTTTTTCTCAGAAATGGTGTTTGGCAAACTGAGGAAGAACTGTGGGCAAATGACGCTGCGAGGTTCAATTTGACATGTGTACTTGGTGATTTAGAAAGTGTCACACTTCGTTTTCGGCCATCGATATTTGCCATCTGACAACTGAGGGAATCAAAAGCACATGAGCATGTCCATCAAAGCACTGAAGTGTTTTTTACATTTGGACATTGCAAGAGTAGGAAAGAAACACGTGTTGGTAAACTACCAGACGCGGCCACATTTGCCTTCAGAATCAGTCGTTTCTGACTGAATAATCACTAATGACTGAGGACCAATAGCTCCCCGAAGCATCACCTCAATCTCTCCTGTGACTGGCTAATTGTAACCAGACACGCTAACCTCCCTGTGGCCCGTGTCCTGGCTGTAACCCTGGCACTTATCTTTCTGAAATTCGGGCTCTCGCTCCTCTCTTTTCTTGCTGTTTTATCAGCCTCCTCCTAAATTAGCCCGCTCCCGTTTTCTCCCTCTCTTTCTTTTGCTTCCACTCCTCCCACCAACGACATATGAGAAACTTTTTCAGGCTGATTGCAACAATCAAAGGGAAGTTATACGTAGTTGCCATTTATCGCTGCTACTGTTGTGAACCGGCAAACAGCCGTGACGTTGAGGCTCTCTTTTCTCTTCCTGCCTATTCTGAGTCCAAACGTATCCATCAGATCCTGTTCGGACTCCTCCGATTGTTCCAACCGCCAAGGCTGCACAGTGAACCGAAATCCACTGGTAGACATCCGGATCTCTCCGTAAATTGTGTGGTTCAAAACAATGCCATGCCCACTTAAAGCGAGAGTGGTTTGCGTGTTCAGTTAATTTAGAGTCTAAAAAAAATGAGGGTTGAGGATGGGGCAGGGGGAAAGAAATAGTGCAAGAAAGAAGAGAAATAAAAAACGCGTTCCTGCGAGAGGCAATTTTACATTACATTAATGCAGTTGGTTTGGGTTCAACAAAAGGGGGACTTGGCCTGAGGAGCTGAGCGGAGAGGGGAATTAGAGCATTTAGCCATCTCCAGACACAGGAGAGAAATGAGCCTTGTGGCCTTTGTGTTATCTAATCTCGTTTGCATTTCCTTTCAGCGTCATGAAAGAGAAATGTAATAGGGGCCTGATTGTGTTTGTTTGGTGAAATTCTCATTTAGGGGCTGCTGTGGCTATGTGCCTCCATGTATAATTCTCTCTTTTTGTGTGTGCGTGTGTGTGTGTGTGTCTGTACTACTCGTGTGTGTATAGTTTGTGGAGTGCTTTGAGATGATGAAAAAAGAGTATCTTTAAAAGCAGAAGACTACATGTAAGCCAAAAAAAATGAGGCTGAACTTCTTCCTCTGACGTGTGAGCGGCCCGGTTCACGGTTCTGAGTGATTGACTAGCGGAAGGGAAGCGCCGGCCGGATGACAAAAGAGACGGGAAATGGACAAGGAGTGGATTTGACATGATGGGTGCCAATGCCCCCATTGATCAGCAGCACTGGCACCCCTCCCAGAACCCCCGGAAGGTGGGGTTGGAGTAGGCAGGCAGCTGAAGGTCACAGCTCGCTGTCACGGCGCTGTCCAATCACATTACACGTCGAGCCGTCTGAGAAGCTGCTTGCCTTCCTCACTTGATGGACAGATGACAATCCCCCCCCCCCCCCCCTCCCCCCTCCACTCTAATGTTTCGCTCAGTCTCCTCATCTCTGCGATGCATCTGCGATATTTTTTTTGGTCCCATTTATATCTTAAAAAGTGTCAAACCATATTGTTAGTAAAAAGTGTCAAGCTATAACACTTTCAGTATCAAAACTTTCCCAAACTTAATGGTGATTAATGAATGCAGTTTGTTTTCGTGCGTCGACAATTTTCAACTTTTTGGCCCCGCAATTGCACAGAGCTGCTGATTTATAGCCAGGGGTCAGTCAGAGAAGGTGTTTGTGCTGGTGTGCCAATGGGCTCTTTGTTTTTCTGATGAGGGGAGAGGATGGAAAGGTGATTTAGGTAGACAGGCGGGCCTGCTTCTTCTCAGTGCAAACCTCCGGCAGACAGGCCATTAACAGAGGTGACAGGGAAAAGCAGTGGCAAGTGGCTTTGATTCTGATTTACACCCGTGCTGAAAAAACCCCAAACAAATTAGAGGAACAAAATAATACACAGCGAGAAATAAATCACATTAATGATTAGTCTTTGAACGACAGTCAGACATGAAAAGCGAGTGGTGGCGGGGGCATCTGGAGCAGAGGATGGCGGATCATGAGATGATATTAGTAGCCGTCTTCAGAGGAGGGCTGAGAACAATCAGGCACCAGCGGTAACGAGGAGAAGGTCTTTGTTCTTCTCTCCACTCGGCAACTAACATGTTGTTATTCAAGTCAACAGCCACTAGAAGCTCGTTAGTGGGCCGAGCAGCTTACTGCTCATGAGCTGACAAACGGGTAAAATTCATTGAGAGGAAATGCAGTAAATGTAGCTCCTGGAGCCTTTTTTTTTGACACACAAAATACATGAAATGTGGGAATTCATAAACGACATGTAGATTACTTACGAAGTGACAAATAACAAACAGCGAAGACTATAACACATGCACTTTTCATGCCATTAGCAGTACTTCTGTTAAGACATACAGCACAATTTCTTCTTAAGAAAAAAAAACATAGTTGTGATTATCACTACAATGCGTTAAAGCCGAAAAGATAACAGTTGTAGTACGCGATAAATTCATATTTGTTGTTTTAAAGGTGCTAAATTCCAAAGTCAAAGCATATCTATGATTGAGGGATTGCCTCCACACGGCTCTCAACATGGAGGCGGCTGAGCAGCAGGCTAGAAGCTTACGGTGCTAACATCACGAACAGTGCAAATAACAGCAACAGTGCTGAAAGAGCTAACAGGGAAGCGGAGGGTGCGATTTTCAGCTGTAACCGCCGTATGAGCGCAGTACTGAGATGCGGCGATTAGCTAGCCAGTGGGGCACGCTCTGGGACTAACACGCATGCCGGACCGGCTACAAAGAGAAAGCACAGAGATGCTCTGATTACACACACAGAGGGAGAGCGACTTCATTCTCTGCTCCGATAGCAATTGCTTTACTATATCTTAGCAATGTTTTTGCTGCTATTTTATTGCTCTGAATAGCACCTTTAATGTTATAGTGTTGTACTGACCCCTCCCTTCCACTAGGGGTCTGTGTCCTGGTTGCTGTCTAATCTGTCTTTCAGGATGTTAATCCGCTGGTGATGAGCCACACCTGAGCCTGCTGGAAGTACCAGCTATAAATCTGACCATGGCTGGGCTCCCCCTCCTCTTCTTTGCCGCCTCTTCTTGGCTGACACGGCTGCTGCTTTGTTTTGATTGTTTCTTTAGTTTGGTTATGACAGTAACAGTGTTATTCTTTAATAATACTCTTAAGTCGAGGCCCCTTAAATGAAGACTGTTGCAAAATGACAAATAATGCGGGAACACTTAAATGTAATGTAAAATCATTAATTGTTACACCTCAAACTTTGCTAACACATGCTAACACATGCTAATTAGCACTAAACACAAAGTACAGCCGAGAATGTCACGTATTTGGTCATAAACCAAAGTATTGGACACATTTATAATTTCAGCTGATGATGGCGCAACGTGAAAAGTTAATAAGGGATCACCTAAGTCAGCAGGCTTCATCCTCTGGGGACCATGAATGTCTGTAAAATGCCTGTAAATGTATCTAAAATTCAATGGCAATCCATCCAATAGTTTTTGACATATTTCAGTCTGGACCACGAGCTTGGCTAAAAAGAGCACTCGTAACATATCGGTACTCTGCATCACTTTGGGTATCAGAATCAGTATTTTGGGGAAAAAAAGAGGACCAGTGCTGTCCTACTCATAATGCACCAGATGCTTCAATTAATATGTGACGTCTGTGCTGCTCAGAGAGGATGGCCAACCTCCTGCACGTCTGACCTGCCGATAGAATGTCGCCACTGTAATACCCGCGTGCTGCTAAATGAACCGGTCCGAGCCGAGCAGCTCGCTGCGCTGTGGTCCCCACGGTGAATTCCAGATGACAGCACTAATGGATGATCCTGTGATGCAATCATCTCTATCCCTGCTGCCTTGTTCAGCAGATGGGCTGCATTTCCCATTGAGACCTCTGAGATTGAGAGCTCCTTAATACAGACATGCAAAAGTCATTACACTGCGTATGTACATACTCCTGCAGGATATCCACAGTGATTACATAATTATATTTAATTTAAGGGGGAAATAGCCCCCAAATACTCTCCTGCAATCACATTTGACAGTTGGTCTAGAAGGTGAAGCCTAGCTTGTCTCCATCTTTTGAGTGTGCCAACGTCGACTTGCGGCCCTCTGAAAGAGACGTCAACGTCTTTTATCAATCTGCACTCCAACAACTGTGCAAACACAATTAACCACAACATCAGTAACACAAACCACTAATGAGGCCCTGACATGTGCCATATAAGCCTCCCGGCTTGTCTTACATGACGTTTCAGAAGCACACATAGCGGCTGGCTGGATTCAAGGCCTGACTATGTCAAGATATCTCTAATATGGAGCAAAACATCAAATCCTTGAAGGTGAGGTGATTTTTTTTTTGACCATCTTGAAAGACTATCCACACAGGAAAACCGCTACTCAGATAATATTGACAAAGAATGTGCAATTTCTTTTGTTTCCTGTCTTTTTGTCTCCACCTCTGTCCTATCCATTCAATTCAGCAGCTTTTCCCCACTGAAGGTGTACTGGCTCAAATCCTCCGCATTCACTGACACATGCCAGCGACATCACAAGCTGAGAGTTTTTTGTATTCTTACATCAGTACCCACCCGGCAGTGTTTCAGAGACGCAGGAGACAGCATTGCCGTCAACTTTATTTTCAGAATCGATTAAAAAATTCATCTGCTGATCTGCTGGTATAACTTTTGCTGCTTGTAAACACCATGTTCCACTGACAGACATCACTTCTCATCATTTTTTATCTGCAGGCACCGTTTGAAAAAAAAAAAAGGTCTGCAACTGGCAGACACTGAGAGGCAGCTGTCATTTGACAAATACCTAACGGTAGTTAGGTTTGCAAGGCTATATACGCTCAGTCTCCAATTTATTAGGTACACGTAGCTAAAACTATGCAGTCTAATGCAACAGTCTTCCACAAATTCTAACTTAAGAGGGTAAAATTATCAGCTTTTGTTATACTGACAGGTGTTTCTATTATTTTGTCTGCCCCATTTATATAAATGGGGCAGGCTAAGTAACTGAGACGGACACCTCTCTTAACAAAGGTAAAACAATGATTCTGTTCACACTCAACCAGTAACTTGTTGCATTAGTTATTAGTCTAATTATTCTCAGACAGACCTGAAATCAGTTGTTGAATCTAAAGAAAATAAGCTGTCTCTTATATTTTGGTAAAATAACAGTGTTCAAATAATACACCATCCGGTAAGGTAGCAGATAACCGTAGAATGTAGGCAGAAAACACCAGTATCATGTTTCCGTTTCTCCAACAAGAACCTCTGAACAAGCTTTCCACGAGAAATTACATTGAGGAACCAAAGCCGAATGAAAACTCAGCCAGAGGTGTTGAGGGACTTAACACCGCTGTCTATATTTGCACGGATCACAAGTGATGCACTTCTTCCTGTCACTGACTCGCCCGTGTGTCATCCTGTTCAAGCATCCAGTCCATCAGTAGCCGGGCGGCCTACAGCAGCGTCAGGGCCTTCCCTGGGGAGCAGGGTAACAGAAACCCAGGCTTATACAGACATCCACACAAAGGACAGGCCTGCACTGGCAGGTGGCCCCGGCATAAGTGTGTTTTCTGGGGGACGAGGGGTGAATGAAGGAAAGACTGCTCACTTACAGCGCCTGTTCTTCGGAGTGGTGATGCCTCCTGTGGCTGAGACAACACAAGTGAGGCATTATAGACAAGACCCCCCCCAAACCCCAGCTCTCTGCACACACCCTAACACAGTCAGGGGCCATTATGTCCTCTCTTATTCTTGCCTTTTGGAGAAGGTCCAAGTTATACATAAACTTAAAAAAATACTCATCATGACAATAGAATAATTGACCCTTTGCTAAGCTCCGTCCCGCTTACTTTTTGCTACAACTGTCAAGCTTTTCAATCTAGCACTGCAGTATGTAAGGTTAACAGTGGAAAATGAACCACCAAAGTAATAGTGATTTTTGAAACCATGGATTCTTCATTTTAAACAGGAGTTGACAAATGCAGCGCCTTCTAAATTTTTGTTGATCATCGATTTCACTGGCTGAAAAAAAAGACCTCCAGTTGGGTTTTGAATGTCTTCGAACTGACTCGTAAAAATTTACTTACAATTTGCCCTGTTTTTCTGAATTAACAAGATTATTTTCTCAGAATTCTGAGAAAATGTTTCCTAAAATAAATTTCAGCTCTCTTCTTTTCTGAATTAGTTAAATTCATAAAAATCCCAAGAGAGGCTCTCATTCACTTGACAGCTTTATTTCATGGGAGCAAACGTATCCCATCTTTTTAGTCTGATCTAGTTTAATTTTGGCTTGGGTTTGAGACATGCCTTTAAGTACTATAGAAGGTTTAGTTGTTAGTTTGTCCACTTTGGCACCTCAGGACTGTGCAGTAGTTTCAACGTAAAGCCTTCTGATCTGCTGGACATGGTTTATATTCCTGTTATCTGTTTGTTGTGCACTTTATTTTATATTTTACTTTATTTTATATTTTACTTTAAATTTTAATGTGTTTCTACTTTTTGCACTGTGTTGATTGTTGTTGATTGTTTAATGTTATGCATCACCCGCCATGTCAAATTCCTTGTATGTGCAAACATACCTTGGCAATAAATGGTTCTGATTCAGATTTTGATTCACGGATATAAGGTGATGCATCTGAAATCAAACCTCAGATACCGTACTTAAAATCATACAGCCCTGTTGAAGGGTCAGGCCAGGGATGGGCTGGGTGTGAAATCTAGCTAGAGACTTTGTTTGTCTCTAGCCCGCGGGCGGGCCGTCAGAGTGTTAAGTGTAGATTTGTGTTATGTACACAACTGCTCTGTAACGATGAGTATTAATGTGATATCTCATTAGACAGCTACGGTTCTTGTAATTCGATTTATGAAAACCATTTCAAGATACAATAACAACAGCAGGTACAGTTAATGTCTCTGTCAAACAAGCACTCCAAAAATAGCTGATAAAATATCGCCGTGACTCACCGATTATGATTCATACCCTTGTGCTTGCTAGTCCAGCAAAAACGGTTTTGTTTGATCGCTAAGGGTCCACTCGATCGAATCCAGTAAAAGATTTAGTCCAAAATACATTAGTACATCCATAAAGATCCACGGGGGGCTGTTGCATCATTTCAAATTAGCCAGCATATATGATAACTCGCGATCATAATTTGGTCATTATTTCACTTTTCATGTCAACAGAGCGGAGATTTTCGAGCCAATTGGAAACAGATCCTGTTCAAACTCAGGCTCCATATAGCCAATGAAATTACGAAGACAAGGATATGCAGATTTATCAGATGGCCCTCTGGGAAAGTTTTCAAAACTGAAATTCAAAACCGTGACTCAAGTATCTGAGACCGATTATCAAGAGCAAAGTCTGGTTCATGAGAATTTTTAAGAATCTGTGAAAGTTGATAATGGTTAAATATGTT
The DNA here is from genome assembly GCF_004355925.1 of Anarrhichthys ocellatus. NCBI lineage: Eukaryota > Metazoa > Chordata > Actinopteri > Perciformes > Anarhichadidae > Anarrhichthys > Anarrhichthys ocellatus. The sequence continues at coordinate 1,600,076 of NW_022280081.1, read as the reverse complement.
ATAGTTAACCATACATTGACATAAATAAACTATAGTTTGAATTTTGGACACAGCGAGCCCCTCCAAATGCATATTTATGTGGCTGCACTCTTAGTAAACCAGGTGTAAAATATCAATTTTCTGTTGTATTGTTATCTACTTCTACGAGGTACTATAACTCCATGCTATCGTACCAGTGTATTTTCCAGGTCATAACTGCAAGCCATAGATAACTCCTGCCATTTGTTGGCCAAAACAAATCCAGGCGGAAATAAAAACCTTCTTTTTCAGTGTGTTGTAAAGTCCATAGCTCAATGCCAGCAGCACTTACAGTGATTCTGACTGATTGTGAAGAAACTTCAGAGTGTTACCGTTCAATAGAGACTAAAATCATACATGTACTCCCAATGGTTCAATAAGAGCTGTCAGTTTACTTTGGGTATGCTTTGGATAGGCGTTTTAGGCAAATTTTACAGGAGTGATAAGAGGTTGGAGGATGGAGAGGCGGGAGCCAACATGATCCAACTTTGATAATTCAAAAAAAATAGAACATAATTTAAAAGTTCTCAGCATAAGATAATGATCGTGTTAATTAAGAACGACAAGTTAACTATGGTTCCGTACTTTTGTTTTTGTGTTTCTATTTTTGTGAATTTGATGAAAAAAAAAAAGACTTGACCCTCGAAACACTTTAAATATGGCGTCTGTTATGGTCCGTGCTCACTGCTTTGGAATGCATTAAACTGGAGGCATCTGTGTGCCTAGTTATGCTTGCTGAGCTGTGATTGGACAATCCTTTGTTGTGGGAGAAACTGTCAACTAATAGTGAAGTGGGAGGGGTTATTTTGGGTGCCCTTGGCTCAGAAGTAAAAATTCCTTTTGCCACAGACAATGTTATTTTACTTTTAGGACTGGCATGAAACTATATATAAATATCAAGCAACTTCGAAAATATTTGGTTCTTTGGTAAAATGTTGTAGGTACAAGCCTGCATACATAAAACGTAAGGTGAGGAATTGACTACGACTCCCAAGGTGCATTTTTGTAAGAGACATCCAATCACAGGGTAAACAGCTCTGTTATTCTGCAGCCTCAATCAAATCAATTTGGGATTCTCCATCAGTTTTGAGGAACCATCAACTATGTTGCTGTTTTGTTCCAAACTGCAACGACGAAGCGGTCTGAAGACCTTACAACTCTAACTCATTCCTTTCAATAGCAACTGTGTATGATGGGAAAGTCAGAGCCATCCACCATAACAAACAGAATAAACATAATTGATCAGAAAAAAATTGTATATTTAAAACAGGAGGCCAAAACATAAACCTACAGGATTGTTATCAAGGAGAGTCCCTCTTCTCTATGCTGACATGGAAGATATCCTTGCAAGAAAAAGTGTCCTTTCTTTGTCACTGTCCATTTATCCAATCCTTCCACTCGTCTCCCTATTCAAACACACTCGTCTCTCCCTCCAGCGGGCCCTGACAGCAGAATTTGCTATTTTGCTCGGTGGCGAGTTGCAAGATACACAAATAACACAAAGGTGCATTTATAGTATTTGTATAATCCGTGAAGTGAAAATTACGCACCATTTAGATGAAAGGCAATTAGACAATTACGGCTAATGAGGCCAATCCTTTTCTTTCACCCCCAAAAGAGTCCACGGACTAATCATCAAATTAAAGAATGCTCCTTTTCTCCCCCTGACCCCGCGCTGTCGTAAAGGGGAGGGCGCTCCGGGAAAGGCAAACATTGGTCTACTCTGTGGAGGCCGAGGCTGGAGAACAGGCAGGCAGCGTTTAGAAAGTGATGGGTGTATTAATCACTGCTTAAGTTAAGACAGCTTTATGGTCTGCATGGCAGGCACACACGCACGCACGCACGCACGCACGCACGCACGCGCACACACACACACACACACACACATGTAGGAGCCTATACAGACTGCTCAGTCCGTCATACATCATATAGGACTGCACCAAACCAGCCAAACAGGAAACGTGATTGTACCCACAGGAAGTGGGCACGCTCCGACGACCAGCAGACCCAGCTGGGGAAACTTCCTACTTCGATGAGATTAAAGGTCTCAAAGAAAAATTCACCTGATACACATGCACCAAGACTATAACGATGACAAACAATGGGTTAGGGCAGGGGTCGGCAACCTTTACTATCCAAAGAGCCATTTTGCCCTATTTTCCACCAAATAAAATTTGTCTGGAGCCGCAAAATTTATTTGATATCACAGCCTATAAAGTTTTATATATAGTTATATTATACATACAAAAACTATAGTTTGTTGTATTTATGAAAATATAGAACAAGAATAAAGACAATTCTTGACATTTTATTGCAATTTTAACTGTTATAACAATATCAAACTCTTATTAAGAGGAGAGTTTGCTGCAGCAGTTGACAAATCATCTCCAGCATGATACTTTTCAGCAAATGCTGTGTGCTTGTTCTGGAAGTGTCTTTCAACATTACATTTTTCGCACAATTCAAGCCTACAGGTAAGCCAGCATCGTTGGCAGTGAAAGCAAATGAATACGTCCACACAGAGTTAAACTCTCTATTTTCCTCCGTGACTTTTCTTTCTTTGGATTTATCCATTGATAGTTTACTGGGCGGGGGTCTGAAAATCATGATTAGCCACCTGCAGGGAAAAGCTCTTGACAGGGGTAGAGGATTTAACTGCCTGTGGGAATAACTAACATATAAGATTATGTTCATTCTTGCTTATAAATTATATTCTCTCTGAACACGTTTCTCTTTTTGGAGAACGTCATGTGAGATAACATCTTCGATTAGCGCAATTTCCCTGCTCTTCTTTCTATTTCCTCGTCTCAGCTCCGTGTGTCACGGTGTGTGTAAACCTCGCTCGAGTCAGGAAACTTGTCAGAATACCCATATTTGATTGGTTGAGCTGCATCACGTGATGTAATTTGCAATGCATTGGTCGGTGTGTTTCCTGCACCGCCGAACAAGTGCCGTAACGGCTCAATAGACTCAGGGAGCCGCAACAGAGGGGCTGAAGAGCCGCATTCGATGTCGCCATCGTGGATTACGGCCGTCACCATGTTGGTTTTTTTGCAGGCAGTGAATGGAAGTTACAATATTTGGAATGAGGAGGAGTGATGTAGAGACGCTGTATACATCTCTGATAGTGGCAGCAACCTGTCAATCACATTAAGTCCGCCCTAAAGCATACTCCACTTCATTGTCTGTTTGACTCTAAATGGACCATAATTTACTAAATGAACATCATGCTGTATTGAAGAAGATTTGAAACTAGAGATTGAGACCATAAACTCGTGTTTACAATGTTTACTGAGGTAATAAATCAAGAGAGAAGTAGACTAATTTTCTCATAGACTTCTATACAATTGGACTTCTTTTAGCAACCAGAGGAGTCGCCCCCTGTTGGTCAGTGGAGAGAATGCAAGTTTTAGGACACTTCCGTGTCGGGTTCACTCGGCAGAACCAGAGGTTGCCGCCTGGTTAAGACCTAACTATGCCAAGTGTCCTTGACTCAGGATTCCTCTCCTCTGCAAGCGGAGAAAAAAAAAATTGCAGATGCTGACGAATCAAACAACAGCATGTATTTTCTCCATTAGTTCTTGGAAAGCTGACCGGACTCAATGGGAGACCGGGTGAAGATGTTTCCCAGTGTCCCCTTTAACATGTATGCTGCCAAGTGGTCCTGCTCCTTAATGGCACAGACGGTTTAGCTCCGAAACAGCTCTCCAAAATCTTTCACGGTCTGTTAATATCATCCCTCTATTTACTCTAACTTAACTCAGACCATACAGTGCCCCCCCTTGTCTCTTTCACGCTTCTGCTCGCTTGAACTACAGTTGCACCTAACCTACTGGCAACAGAGAGGCACCCTCTGAGTGCAGCTCCCATATCTCTGCTGTTCACCTACTGGATGATATTCGACCCAAGATGACCAGCGTGAAAGCCACAGCGCTACTGAGCGCGACGGAAAGCTTGTGTACCGTTTCATTTTGTAAGTAACTCTCCCCCGTGCGTGTTTAAAACGACCATAACAATCCAAATAAAATTGCACCTTTTGACACGGGGGGCTGGAAGCGTCACACAGCTATCACGTTTCTCCTGGCGCAGCTAACAAGCGTCAACTTAACTGCTGCTTTTTTTTTCACCCCTCCACTCTGCTGTGCTTTCTCCATCAAACGCAGAGTCTTCCTCTGCCACCCATTTTACACTTTGAAAGGTCAAGGTTCAAAGGTCAAAGAGAAGTTCTTTTTTGACACTCCCACACTCCTGCCCTCCCTTCACAAAGCGGCGGTGCAGGTGCAGGGTGTCTCTGAAACAAGACCTTTGCGAGGTTAAAAAAAAACAAAAAAATACACCCCTAATTGTTCCCTGCTTTGTGCCAAACAACCGGCCGAAACACTCCTTGTTATTGCATCTTCGCACAGTATTTTTCCAGTCGACAGAGGGGTCGGTAGGAGTTGACAGTAACTCCTCCTGTCACCTGCTTTCATATGGCAGGGGTGTTGGTGTATGGTGAGAGACTCCAGCTGACACCCCTGACATGGCTGGATTTAATGAGGACTGATGGGAGCCTGTCAGTGGAGTGACACATTAAGCGGCTTTGTCACAGATCAGCTGTCGAGTTTTATGCAAAACCAGGCCCCGCGTTCGCTCGGAGATGACCTTCCGAAGTTCACCAGAAGTCCTGCGGACGCAGAGCTAGACTGGGTTTAATTTTTTCAACTTTTTGGATGCAGAGATTGTTGAGTCAAACCCACACGGGCACGCATGCATGCATGCAAAGTTACAAGCATAGAGTCTCTCTCGCTCTCACTCGCACACTTCCTCTAAATTCCACCCGAGAAAGTTCAACCACAGGGTAAAGCATATGATTTTTAAGTACTGAGAAGTCATTCGAGTTTGGACTCAGGAAGCCAGCGCTACTTCACACATCCCCCTTGTGAATACAAATACTTGAAAAACACTGACTGCAAAGTGAGTTTGTTAAGGTAAACAGAAAAAAGCGATTTGGTTTGCATGAGTAAAAGCTTTGGGTAAAAGCTCCGTGGCCTTGCTACGGCTGTGGGAGTTGGGATGATGAAAACTCTTCGAGGAGCCAACAGAAGGAGAAAAGAAAGCGGATGAATGAGGATGACTTTTGTCTCGGTGGATTCTGTATATATTTACTTTCAAAAAATAAACAAAACTAACGTATTACATATTCAGCTACAGCCTCTGTGTCTCGGAAATATAATGACTTGACACAGCAACTTTTTTATTAAATCCTAGATTTCACTAAAATGTTATATTTTAGGTGAGTGTTTCCAACACATTCTCACCCCAACGTGTCAAATATCGCAGCTTGGTCAGTGCTCCTAAGCTTTAAAATATGACGCTACATATTCTATATTCTCTAGAATCAGTTTTGGACGTGTCAGGTGTTGGGAATAACATAGCCTCACACGGGGCACCAATATGTTGGGAACGTAAAGGAGCATGTTTGGGTTATCAGCATCTAAGAAACTAAATTATTGACATCAATAGAATTATTAATGTCAGTAACAATTATTAATGATTATTAATAATAACGGGGCACCACCCTGCGAACAGGGACCAATAACCAAACGATAAACTAAGTCTCATAATTAGTGTTCACTCACAATGTCAATAGTCTGAGTACTATTACACATTCAGAGTGAAAGTGAAGGTTTAAGTTCGAGCACAGACCACTTATACAGCTATTATCACAATACATGCACAAAGTAATCACAGACAGCTGCTCTTTAAAATATAACAGAGTTTATTAAGTTCTAATACTAATGATCTAGTCAACTAATATCTACAACTATACATTTATGAGCACACTATCTAAAATCAACAGACTATTGAAAAGAGGGGGGGGGGGGGTTGTGTGTGTGTACATGTAGTGTGTGTGTGTGTGTGTGTGTGTGTGTGTGTACGTAGGGGGAGGAGCGAGGGAACAGCTCAGCGACGTATGACGTAGTTGGGACGCGGTGATGTCTCTCATGCGTGAGACTCAAAATGGCGGATAGCCAACAGGAGACCTGGCGTCTATACGTGCCGGTAGCCGGTTAGCACGTAGCTACATTAGCTCAAAGCTATATGTGTGTGTGTGTGGATTAGTAAAAGAGAAGGGAAAGGAACAAAACAAAATGAAATAAAACAAAAGATTAAGATCCTCCGCGCCGCGCTGAAGTTCGGTAAACTGTTCTCCCAGCCAGAGGAGCAAGAACCGGGCTCTTTGTCACAGACGAGGTTCCGACCTCTGACCTGAGACGCAGTCCCCGACCTCACTGCGGCTGTCTCGACGTGAATCACAGTAGCATGGAATACACGGTAGCTTCTACACAACACTAGCAATTTCAGTGATCGCCAGTGTCGGTGATCATAAAGCATACACCACGTTATAAAAATGAACAGTACTTTAAGCACACAAACAAGATAAAATAAACACAAATTAAACTCTCTCTAACTCTGCCCAGAATCTATTTCGCCTTACGGTACGATGCAATCGTGGTGATTGGGGGGGGTTCTTCTGAGCTTCGGTGGGCTCGGGCTGCGGGCCGCGGGAAGTGTTCTCTCGGTGGGAGAGAATCGCTGTCGTCTAGATAAGGGATTTTCGCGTCCTTACGACCGGAGCAAACGAGGCGCTTGGTGGAGAGTGGAAGTTCTCTCTCTCTCTCTCTCTCTCTCTCTCTCTGAAGAAGTCTTGCTTCTTCACTTCTGCAGGAATAAAAGGGTTCGCTTCGTGGATACAAACAAAGATAAAATAGACAGTTTGGTGAATTCGGCCAGTGAATATAAACTGTTAGACCTAGGTTTTTGTTAAAAAGAAAGGGGAACAGCGTTGCATGTGTGCCTCCTGCTACCCCGGAGGGATCGATGGAAAAAGCATTGAGGTGGGGGTTGCAGGTAGTTTTGTAGAAAGGTGGCTGAACCACAGGGGTCCTGGGGTGTCTTGGCCCTCGGCCAATTAGATTGCAGCGCTGCTTTCAGGTAACTTCAGGAACACATCATTTTTGGGGGGAGGAAACTCACAACCTAATGTGAATTTCTTCAGAGTTGGGGGTTTGGTGCTCATCAAACTACAATCAGGATGAAACCTTTGCTTGCAAAAGGGAAGGCCTGACTCTCTTTGTTCCACAGCACATGTCGAAGCCATATAGTCAGATCCCAACATAGGGATGGTGTGTCATTATACACTTGCTACATGCATAGTGTGTTTTCAAAATAAACTTGTCTTCACAGGAAGTTAGGCTTAGGCAAAAATATCACTTACTTAGGTTTAGGAAAAGGGCGTGGTTGACTTTAACTTCGATGACGACTCTCGCGGCTAGCGAGAGACTAACTTTTCATGTTATAACAACTCAAGTGGCTAGCTGGTAACTCCTCATGTGAGTAACGAATCACGTGACTAGCGAGCGGCAAACGTAACTAGCGACTCACATGAGTCACATGACTAACGAACCTAACAATTCACTTGACTAATGAGTCACGTGACTAACGGATCACGTAACTAACGACTCACATGATTCACATGACTAATGGAGCTGACGACTCATACGACTCGTGAGTAATGTCAGTTAACTTTTAGTTTCACACGGAACACGAACAGCGGTCATATGGGTGAAAGTCCTGTTTGTTTGGCCCATTCACCTCCACTCACACCTGCCCTGTTTGGTCTATCTCGCTCTGTATACTATATCAGTTGCTCTGAGTGTGTAATAATGACGCGGGTGTGTTTACATTAGAGTTAGTTGTAAGCCTGGTGCGTCGGTGACCGCGAGGAGGACTGACCAAGCGGTCATAATTTATGCACATGGAGTGAGAGCGGGTTTCAGTGGCAATATAAGCAGGGACCACATCTAACAATCTACAAACAAATTTGGGAATCAAATGTTGACTCGTCAAACACTAAAGTAACAATTTATTTGACATATTTAGAGCATATTTGTAGCAATTCATCAAATGCAGATGTTAACTTTTTAAACACAGGCCTCCTCAGTTTCATGGTAGTCCCTTAACATCATAATTCTTAAGAATCACTCCATTTAAACTGGGAATGAGGGGGCTCCATGCTGGAACTCTCCAAAATAGTCATATATCCCACGTCAAGACTAACATGAAGTCGTTTGCTCATTTGTCTGAATTGTTAGAACAATTTGTGCAAATGTGCTTTTATTCCTCCCCAGTGGTCCATAAATCACAGACAGCTCTTTGTGGCCCACCAGCATACTTTGTTTCCTTTTGTTTATCCCACTTTAGTCACTCAAAGCTTGATTCATAGTGAGACAAATCTTGCTTGCAGAATTTGTTACGTAGTCAGTTTGAATAGACTTTGTGCAATAAATTTCCTTTTAAACTGATTCCTCAAATCTACCACCAGTCGGATTTGAAATTGTATGACTTTGCTGGCGACTTGGGTCCCGTGATAGTATTTCACGTCAGCTGGTCCCTCAGACGGGTCTGACTCTCTTCCGCTAACGCAGACTGCGTAGAGAACACAAATACACTATGCAGAGTATAAATCCACTTTACATCCACTCCAGTAAGAAATAATTTACAGTATGACCATGTCAGTCAAATGCTCGCTAACCCAGCAGAGGAAAAAGACAAATGTGTTACAGATTTCACATTATTAACTATCCATAAAATGTACATACCTATGCCATACACAAAATGTTGACACACTGTGCAGTCAAAAACATGACAACAACTGAAGACTGAACTTGAAGCCGAATTCAGCAGAGTTCACTAACTAAGTAATTCAAATAACTTGATTTATTGCAACTATGATGTTCTTTTTTCCCTTGTTAATATTCAACTAGATGGATAAATTCATGAAGCCTTTTGACAGGCTTATGAAATGTTCCTCTGGGAAAATATTTCTGAGATTGTTAATGCTGATTATTGTAGAATTATAGCAGCTTAAACTACAACTGAATCGCCTGGCTATAAGCCCAGTCAGCACTTGCAGATGTGCGCATGAATTGATTTTCAATCCAAGGTTAGTCCTCTTCTAGGTTTAGTTGAAGCTCCTTTCTTGTGCAATAAATCAGTCTGCACAGTTTGCAGGAAATTAAATTGGTGACATGTTGGTGCAGCTGTTATTGTCTAGCATCATGCAATACATATATTCATTTGCAAATTATAAATTGAGGTAAAAAGGCCACACATGAGTGCTTTAATTCTACATCTGGCAATGGGAATGACCAAGAGAAGTGTTCACTTTCTTATAGTTTTAATGGCAAATTAAAAAAGTTAGGGTTATTAAAGTATATAGAAAAAACTTTTGACTTTATTCAAAAATTGAAGGAGAATTATTCGCCGACATATTCCGCTCAACTTCACTTGCACTTTGTTATCTGGAAAAGTCAATAATACCCTGTCCTCGCTAATGTCCCTGACTCAAGCCTTCGGTGTTCAGACAGGAGACAGAAAGCCTCAGGATTATTTCTTTTTTGACTCCTGAGCAGACAAATTTGTATTGTTCATCTCTCCTCTCCGAACACATGCATTGGCGTGTGTGTGAGACACAAACAGAGAGAGAGAGAGAGAGAGAGAGAGAGAGCGAGAGAGAGAGAACTATTCCAGCTTAGCGGCATGAGTGGGAAAACAATTGTTCCTGACTGATTTTCCCCTAACCCCATAATGAAGCCCATGTGTACGACCGGCCTTTCAACAAGCTGCAAATCTGTGCCCGGCCCACTCCCCACTTGATTAAAGCAACAGCCACTCACCTGCTCCTCATTAGCCCAGGACCGGGAACAGACCCTGGCCAAATAAGTTAGCACCTGTATGTTCTGATTCCGCATGCCTTCTGCTTGTATGTAATATCTGAGTGCATTAAGCTGACAGCCTTATAAATGATGGGGTTGGATTTAGCTGCGGCGATGCCGCTGCTGCCGTGTCATGAGGGGGGATGAAGAGAGATGCATGTGTGGAAGCCAAAGGGCCACGGGTGGAGAAATAGCAGCGACGTGTTCTCTGTTTTTGGGTCTGTGGAGATAGATGAGGGACTGGGGCTTGGAAACACTCATTAGCCATAATCAGGGTCCCTAAAGGAGAGCAGATGGTGGCAGGGAGGAAAGAAAATAAGAATTGCTCCACTATAGATATAAATGTACGTGAATGGATGCGAAAAAACACACACACACACACACACACACACACACACACACACACACACACA
>NW_022280081.1:1564198-1589874 GCF_004355925.1 Anarrhichthys ocellatus | reverse complement strand
CACACACACACACACACACACACACACACACACACACACACACACACGCAAAATGACCCAAAGATAAAAGTACATAAGTCTTCAACGACAGCATCGAGCATTCGTGTGCATGGTAAACAAAACACAGTTCATATCCAGCGTGGATATATGACGTGCCAAATGTGCTCAGACATGCTGGTCATTACAGAACAACCCTAAAGGGCGCTGTGTTGGATGGGATCATCCAGAGCGCTGTTGTTTCTGTCTGGTTCCCGCTACCCAGTGACTCCTCTGACCCCTGCCTGCTCTGAATGGAAGCATATTAACACTCCAGGCTCTCAGCAACATTTAACCAATTTGGTAAATTATCTGTGAGGCCACTTTTATATAAGGCTTTCTTATTATTCAGAAGGAGGGGGGGGAGGGGGGGGGGGGGAGAGAAAGAGAGATAGAGAAACTTGATGAAGGGACATGGGCACCAAAAGCCGGCTCCCATTTACATACATTACCAGAGCTTTGCCTTTTTTCCCAGAGTCCCGGAGAGGAAGCACCTGTTAGCCTCTCACAATCCCCCCTCCCCCCTCCTCTACCCCTCTATTGGCACTCTTTCATCCCTACATCACTGTAGTTTCTCAGCCTCGACCCCCTAGAATCACCCCCCACAAGCAGGTGTTCTCCGTCAAACAGCCGATTCCCCTCTTGCAGCCAGCAGGGAGGGCGAAAAACCCAAACGGATTGGGACTGACCGGGGGGCCAAACTGGGCCCGTGCAGTGGGAAGGGGGATGACTTAGAGGCCCCAGTGCTGGGAGCCCCTCCAGCGTGGTGGAACACTGAACCCTGCCTGGTCCAGGTGTTTGATACCACTTCACTTCTTGTTTACCGCGTGTGGACATACAGTTGTTCCCCGGGCCTCAACTCAAAACAAATTGCCGGAGCGGTAGGTTTTGTAAAAGAGACGTCTGTTCTGTCGGCGGAGGGGTTAAAGTTAATTTGATCAGGCATGTGTACTCTGGGCGAGGAGCGGAGAACATCTGCATTCAGTGGCATGGCCCCATTTGTTGCAATTTTGGGTCTCATTTCCATTTGCAAGAGAGATAACTGCTCGCATATGGAAGCAATAGATAGAAGAGGTCAATGCAATTTCTTTGACTGGGAGGGGAGGGGTGGGGAGGGGGGGGGGGGGGGGACGAGCAGGGAGAAAAGGAGAAAAACCCTTATGCAGTAATCTGAGTTGGCAGAGGAAGAAACAAAAAACTGGGGTTTCGGGTTTAGGAATTCCTTTCAGTACAGTGATTCCTTGATTCCTTTACCAGCCAATAACAATCCCACACCACTTCCAAACCCACTCCAATCACTCCTATTATCGCTGATTGGATCTGGTGACGTGCTCAAGCTCTCCCTGGGAGAAGCGTTTTTAAATGGTATTCTGATAATATGTTAGAAAGAGATGCAGCACACTAGTCGTCATGTTATACAGAAAAACATTGGAACATCACTTTGATGTAGCGGAGATAACAAAATATAGGATTACAGTGTGGTTCATTGTTTGTAGATGATTTGGGGATAGGAAGAGTCACCATTATTAAAATGTGTTGGTGTCGATTAAAAACACAAAAAGAAGTTAGATACTTTAAGATTACACAATAATTTAGAATGTAAACCCCTCTAAGTCTCTTCCTCTAAGTGAAAGAACTAACTGTGTTGTTTTTCCATGCCCTTTAGAACGACACATTGTTTTCTGATCTGACGAACTTATCGGAAAACAGCATCATTTCTCTCCAAAACTAAAGTTAAATTGTGTTATGATGTGACAAAACTGTGGAAAATATTTGATTAGGTTTAGGCACAAAAAGGTTAGGGTAAGGTTAAAGTAAGGGAAACCTTGTGGTTTGGGTTAAACGTCTTTAGGGGACCTTCGTCGTCACGGTTACAACAATAAACATGTGGTTAAAGTTTTGGAACAATGCTTTAAAAAAACAAAAAAACATTTACTGTCCATTGGAGACGGGAAACAAACAGCAGTTAAATGTCACCTCGCTCCAGTCATGAATCCTGCGGCGGCTGGAAGTCTTTGTCTCTTTACCGTAAACACATGTTGTTTCAAGATGCTGATGCAGCAGTTCTTCTTCTGAGGACAGTCCCTCACAGACTTATGATATGACACTTAAAGTGACATAATTAAATGGAAAGGAAATCTAATTGTAAGCAACAAATCTGTAATTGATGATATATTGTACAGGTCAGTCGTATGGAGTCAAGTTGAATAACAAACCAAATGCAGCTACGCATCAGGAAATCTCTTAGTAGACCTGCTGTTATTCACTTGAGCCCCCCCCCCCCCCCCCCCGACTAATGGAAAACTCCGGGCACAAACTCCGGACATCATTATGTTACAGACGATAACTTCACAACATGACGCACAATAATCAAACCAAGGGCCAATCCAATCTTCATAGGCTGTCTTTGGATGAGTCCAATTGTCTCCTTCATACTAGTCAGTCTAAACTCAATACGCTCAATCCACAGCGCTCTGAATATCCCCTAATAAGGCAAGTTAAACCCCGAGCCAGCAACTGGTATGAAGTCACCAGAGAGCAATTACGCTTTAGCTTGATAGTTAGCGAGGGACCAGAGGAATGTCTTTTTTTTTTCTCTCCATGATGCCAGGACTTTGGAGACTAATCTAATTGAGTGTCTTTTTGTGTGTGATTATTTATGATTAGAAAGTGTTAGTGGAAAATCTGGAGGAGATATCTGGAGATGCCGAGTGTTTGATGCAGATCAGTGTCGTGCTGCTCCCCCTGATTAATTATGTCCGGAACGTCTAATGGCTGCCTCTGCTTGGGAGGGGTTGCCTCTCACAAAGACAAAAGCCCCCCGAACTTTTTTTAAGCGTCCTTTGAACTGAATTTTTTTTTTTTTTTGTGGAGTAATTCCTGGGTGTAAATTCCGAGCTGCGTGTCAGGCTCAGACAAACGATTTATGTCAGAGAATGAAAGAAATTGTGAGAAAGACAAAGAAAATGCGTTTCTTGGCAACTGCCTTGTTTTCCGTCAGCGATCCATTAAACATTATCGTCGGATTCTTTCTTTTAACATCTGCTCCGAGTGTGCTAGTGCGTCTGTGCCCCTCCTTGTGACTCAGCCTCCCGTCTCCTTACCAGTGCCCCCTGAAGCCCTCATTTCCTGTTGGGAGTCGGCAAAATTGGATGAAGGACACGACTGGGGGCCTCTCGGGGCCCAGGATTAAGGGCCTGCTGTAGAGCACAGAGAGCCGGTCCACAACACATCTCCATCCATCAAAAAATCAAACCGGCTCCAGGACCCATTCGATCCCGGCAGCAGCGAGGAACAACGTCCCCCGCAGCCAAAGCAGGTGCTCTGTACTTTTCATCGAGGACTATGGGCACTGCCCCGGGGCCCCGGACTGTGCCCGAGAGCTGACAGAGAGACGACTGTGTGCGTTGAGAGGGAGCTCATTAAGTGGACCCGTGTGTATTTAACAGATACCGAGGGCTCTCTTTCTTCCAATAACAACTCATTAATGAAGGTTTGTGTGTGTAAGGGAATTAGAGTGGCAGTAGTCATGAATCATGAGACACATCAGTCTTGTGTTATTGATCAGATCACAAACACCAGACTGACAGAGAAAAACACAGCAGCAGTGTGAGAAGCAGGAGGAGCAACAGCTGTTTATATACGTCCATTTATACGGATTCTTTCTTGAATGGCTATTATATGGCCCCCAGATAGCCAGATTATTATAGCTACATAATGCATTCAGTAATACCTTTGGAATTAGCTAATTAATGCTGTCGTGATGGTGTGACTTTACATTTTTTAAGCCATTTACCTACAAAAGTATACATTGTATTACTGCCAAGCCACCATTTTCCAAACCATGTGTGTTTAAAGAGTAAAGGTTGGTGATATTTTACTTTTTATGGTTAGCAAATTCCATGAGAATACCAAAACCAACAATGAGTTAGTCTGCATTTGAATACTTTCCTACTTGCCTGTCTGTGGCTCTCAGCCCCAGAAAGACGTTCTTGCCAATGGTTTGACACTATTTCACGGATCAAAAGGTGGCGGTGATGTGCCAAGAAGGGCAGCAAAGAAGAAGACTCCAAGGTTGTCAACATGGATGTAAACAACACTGGATTAAAAATTCAGTGCAATTTGCATAGTGAGCAACTGTAAAAAGCTTTGGGACAGAATGCTGTTTAAATAATTCTCTAACAGAAATCAAGACTGGGCCGATTTTTTAAAGACTGTAATTCTATTTTCATTTTTTTACTCCACTCTGATGACACTTTGTCTCGTGGTAACCCGTTTGCTTTCAGCTGGCTACCTGAGGCTGCATTAAAATCATAACAAGAAAAACAGAAAGTAACTTCCTCTCAATGAAAAACGTAGCCTCCTCGAAGCTTATGACAAACTGCCAAAAACAAGATTTAGCAGCGGAACTCTGTGTTCCTCCGGCCACATGCAGCTTGTGTCGTCTGCTCCAAAAAACGAGAAACAGCCACGGCTGCTATTGTTGGAGACAGAATGTGCACCTGTGATTGAACCCACATTTCAAACAGCTGAAGCCGCGTTTGAAACAGCTGTAATGTGTTTTGAAACAGTCAATAAAAGTCAGTAAATCTCAAGGCTGTCCGTTTCATTACTTTATATTCATGCAATAAATATACTGTCTATAACGCCTATAATGTCATTTAGATGGTAATCTGCAGGAGAAATAAGGAACAATAAAATAAAACGTGCTTATAGGACAGACGTGATCACCTTGCAAATGTCTTAGGAAAACGGGAACGCGTGTGCAGACCTCAAGTATACACACAATGCTTTCGGTGATTAACACAGCATGTAAATATAACTTTTGTTCATTTACAAAAAAAAACTCCACATGGCACCTTTAATTAAACGACCATGTGTTCTGAGTTATTTTTCTGAAAACAGAGTGATTGTTGTGCATAATTAAACATAATTGAAATGACAGCAGCAATATTAAGTATACCAGAGGTTTTGGGGCTAAATCCATCTGCTAAAACATGCAAAACACCAGTATGACCCTGAAGGAAAAACCCATCCTGACACAGCACCGGTTGTCCTGAGCTCCATCCATTCACTTAACACTGACCTATAAAGTCCTTTGATTCACATTAAGATACATCTCCACACTTCCAATCAACCCACCATATGTCACTCTTTCAGTGGGCACAAACACATGCCTGCACTGTCACATCTCTCAACGCCGCAACGGCAAAATACACTGATTCAGAATTGGTGGTGGGGGGTGTGGAGGGTGTCAGACAGATAAACTGAGAGCAAGCATATGGCAGGGGAGGGAGGGAGAGAGAGAGAAAGAGAAGGGGATGAGAGTAATCAGTTATCACTGTGATTTATGGCCTGTTTTTCGCAGTTAAACATGTTATATGGGTACAAAGACAACAAGCCCAGCTTATTGAAAAATACCTGCCTGCTTAAAAATAAAGAAGTGTTCCATTTTTCCCTCTTCAAAGAATCTGCTCTGCTGCAGGGAAGGAAACGCAATTATAGAACAATAATAGCATCTAAATGTAAAAAAAAAAAGGAGGAGAAATGTGGGTTGTTGTGGGGGAGGAGGAGGAGGGTTAATGGGCACTGAGCTTGGTATTCCTGTCTGTGAGATTTACATTTGGCGTACAGTCCATTCCAGGGTTGTCCAACCCATCTTGGCCCGTGCGGCTTCCTGTGTGTTATTACCTATCACAAGGTCCATAGTTTCTTTTTTTATGAAGTTCTTTACAGAGCCTTGGACAAGGAAAAACTAGTTTAACGGCTTGCTAAGTCAAGGCACGGCCCCACAAGACTCCACCGCTTCTCTGAGAATGTCTGGAAATGGGAAACACATGTGCTTTGATGGCATCGATTCTTTTTATTATTAGTTTGTTTTGAATTAGGCGTGTGATTGCAGGATCCTGGAAGGCTTTCACTATCCATTAAAATGTTGATGTGACAGAGTACACCACAATTTTGGATAGGTGCCTTAGCACACCTTAAAAGGCTAGCTATTGTTAATGTTAATCATCGTACTGATGTAATGTGATACTATGTATGCTGAGTGGGAAATTCTCCTTTTCCCCAGACATTTTACAGGGAGGTCAGGGGTCGCCAGCAGTGTGATCAGACTCAGTATGATGAACAGAAACTGAAATATTCTAGTAAGAGTTGAACTGTCCTGGACTGCAAATGGACTGTATTTACATCACATTTTCTGCTCAAATCCAGCATGGACAAACCACTGTAATGTACCTGCTCAACGTATCCTAATGCAACGGTTTGCCTGAAAGCTTGAAAAAAGTTACTAATGAATGTATGCAACAAGAACGATCAGTAAGCCTGCTCAAGCCTCTGCAGTGCAATAATTTAGACAATAAAAAGCAGTGGTGTATAAAGTACCCAAAAGCCATACTTGAGTAAAAGTGAAGATACCTTACTGGAAAATGACTCCAGTAAAAGTAAAAGTCACCTATTAGAATACTACTTGAGTAAAAGTATCTGATATTTATTGTACTTAAGTATCAAAAGATTTGAACACAATAGGCAAAGGTTTGTCTCAAGCTCAATCTGCAATTGGGCAACTGCTACCATCATAACTCCATCTGATCATCCACAAAATTACTCAAATATCAAACATGATCAATACTAAAGCAGCACCGAAATTAACAACCCAGTCATTACTTGAAACTGAAAAATGTCCTGTTCATCTTCAAAAGAAGTTGGTTTTCAAAATTGCGAGAATTCCGTCTCGCTCTTCTTGGGCTGAAGACTAGTCCTGCGATGCTAAATAGCCTTTCACAGGCCGCTGAGGCAGGTAGAGGTGTGTTCAGCTTCACAGACAGCTTGCGCACAGCTGGGAAGGATTTCCCTAATGCTGCGCTCTCGCGGCTCCTGTCAATCATATGGTGTGGTGGCTAGCTAACGTTAAGTTAACTAACGTTAGCCAACTAGTGCTGCAATGATTATAGCTAAGATGACTCAAATCAACAAAATCTCACAACTGTCAACACTTCCTCAGCTCACTAACTCGCTAGCGATCCATGGGTGTTGGTCTTCGTCATCATCGTCGTTTGATTCGGGAGTAGCAGGTGCTTCCATTTCTGCTTCCGTCATGAAATCGGTAGAGTGGAATTCTGCTCATGCTAGCTAGATAGCTAGCTCGCTAGCTAGCATCCTGGGCATCACTGGGAATCAAAACACCGCGGCTTTGAGAGCACTTGTTTGCAATTGCGCATTAACGTGATTAACCAATGATTTAACTTGCAAGCTAGGACCACTGATTCGCCAAACCTGCTTGCTTGCAGTCTCTGTTCCACCACAGTCCCCGACGTTGGTCTCATGATTCATTTTTTTCTAAAGCTAGATTTGATTTTGTAGCGAGTAACGAAGGTTTCAGGGGTAATGTATCGGAGTAAAAGTATCAGTTTTCTTTGCAAAATGTAGTGAAGTAAAAGTCAACAGAAATATAAATAGTAAAGTAAAGTACAGATATCCAAAAAAACGACTTAAGTACAGTAACGAAGTATTTCTACTTCGTTACTATACACCACTGATAAAAAGTAAAATCACTACATTTCTTATGTAATCTTACATAAGTGGCGTAAAGTAAGTATGTTTAGTAAGTACAATATGTTGTGACAAAAGTAAGGTAGAAAAAACAAGGGTGACTTTTGATTTCACACGGACACAAATACTGTTCTCCTGGGTTAAAGTCCCATGTTTGACAAACACATCTACACCCACCCCCTCCTTACACAGACTTTGTTGCAGTCATGTCACGATGGTGACCCACAAATTGCGAAAACTTACAAGAACTCTAGCAAGACTGCCATACGACCCATTCAAACCTTAACCAAGTGAGGTCAATGCCTAACGTAACAATTCGAGGTCAATAACCAACCGTAACCATTCGAGGTCAATAACCAACCATAACGACTGTCTCATTAGGCGTCTCCCAGCAAATAACAACAAAACACAAATCAAAATGTGACTGGCTGTTCGGTGTGATGTGTTCAATGATGAGGATGTGTAGTAAAAACACGAGAAACATTAGAAACTTTTGTTTTAAGTGCCTTAGCAATCTTTTAAAGACTCTTATTAAGACATTACTATGATGTGTGATTTTAGTGTATTTATGTACAAGTTACTACCTCAACAGCCCATTTCTGGTGTAGATACATACTAAAGATGACGGTTGTTGAAAGACGGTTTGTTTAAAGACCCCTTTCCACCCATCACAGCCTACTTTATAAACTAACAATACAGTTCCATTCATCCATTAATTTTCTGCACTATTTAGTCTGATCAGGGTCAAAGGGCAAAACCCTGTTGAATCCTGTAATTCAATAAAATTGACGCAAATCATGACTCCTTCAGATGGATTTTCTAATAAAGCCCACAGTGTTGGACACTCCCTGGTCATCCTGGCAAATTGAGGCAATGTTGCATCGCATGTGCCAGTCCCTGCACAATAGCAGGTAGCCATTTAAAGTGACAGCATGGTCACAACCAATAAGCCAATGGTGATTGGGCCTCTTCGGGTTGGATTTATTTTAATTCACTAATCCTGTAATGGTGGAGCCGTGTCTCTGCAGCTCTGGGCCTCCTTACTAAAGGATTGACAGCGCCGAGCCATGGCCGGCCTGTCTCATTGCTTCAACAGAAAACTCACAGAGCCACTAAGCGGTATTTGACTCCTTAAGCTCCTAGAGGACTAAGGTTAGGAGCAGACGGGGGTGCAGGGCTAGAGGAAGGATGCAGGGCTGTTGCTTGGTGTGCTCTTGGTAGTGGTGGTGTTGGGGGCGAAGAGGAGGGGGGAGTGGTGTAGTAGGGACCTAACAGAAGAAACATTCACCCAAAAAACTGCATCGCCTGGACTAATGGGGAAATTATTTATGAACTATTTGCAGTGCACCTGAAAATACCTCCAGTGAAATTATGTTTGGCAACCTGAACTGCTTTGAAGTCAATGGAGTGGCAATAAAAATTAGGCCTTCATTAGAGAGCCGGGCCTTTCAAACTGAATTGGCCCAGTCTCGGCAGGTCAGGGGCATTTAGGCAGCGCTCTGCTTCCTTTAGCTCTGGCAGCCACAGACACATGGAAGCAATTTACCTGATTTTCTGCTGTTTTTATGACTTTCCCCTTAATTTTTTTTGTCTCACCACACGGAGCTCCTTTTATGTTGCATTTAGGAAATTAACACTAACCGACAAATTACTTAGTAAATAAAAAAAGATAGAGCTTTAGAATGTTGAAACCAGGAGTAGCCCAAGGCCAGTGTTCTCCCGGCAACAAAGGAATCCTTGATAACTGTTTAGATACGTTTTCCCGCAGCCTGGCTTTATTTTATAGAGTAGAACATTTTTCCAATTGAAATAAATGTAAGGCATTCATCTCCCTTGTGTGCAGTACTTGTGCTGCGTGTCCCCTCAGAAAAATGGTGCACTTAACAGAAAACAAAATCACTTGAAGGGATTTGGGGGTCATTTGCAAACTGCTTTACGCTTTTGGTCAAGCACAAACCGCATTCACAAAAAAATAAAAGCAGCCCGACTGAAGTGAAACGGTGTAATCTTCAGATAACCAGATGCAACCAAAGTCCAGGGGATTGTAATCTTCAGAGATGTAAGCTAATTACTTAATCGCTTGCATTTGTAAATCTTATTATTGTAAAAGAAATTGCTGGGGTGATTAAATTACTGATATTTATCTCCTAATAGCGCTGATTAGGAGGTGATGCTAATCTGTCATTCTGAGAGGCTGATATTAACGGCATCAATCTAAGAAAACAATAAACACTTAATGTGAAAGAGATGTTTTGTGCACTCGGGGACCAGATGGCCTGCTTTAGTCTGGAATGTGCAATATTCTGGCCTGCCTGGCCGCGCCGCTAATGATGGGAACCACAAACTGTTGACTTATTTAATTGAGTTGTTTTGCCCCATTAACCTATTGTCTGACACAAGAGACGGCGTCGAGAATGTTTTTACTTTATACCAAAATCGTCTGTGCAGCATTTCTGATTGAGTATGCCGTACTCGTAATGCCGTCAAAGATCTAGTTAGCTATGTCAGATTTTAAAAAAACGTCTTACGAAATGAAAACTTTCCATGTGCAGCAAATACACTATCTCTGAACTTAAATAGCGACAGTGACCTCAGTTGAGCAGCATTAATGCTTCTCTGAAACATGCTAGATTTTTATCCTTGCCCTGATTTTGGCATATTTTGTGCACCTTTTTCTAAAAGGCTTTGAAAAATCCCAAACAGTGGTAGTGTGTGAAGCTATTCTCCAGTGCTTGCTCTTAATGCTACAGAAGTAGCCATAAATTATGCATCAGGAATATGTATAGTATGTATTGACTTTAATAAGAGCTATTTCCTACACGCCGGCTTTTGTACCTGCCGAAGAATCACTGGGGTGCTTCCCAACACTAGACACGCGCGCTTGTTCTCTCGCTCACGCGCTCCTCTGCTGACTTTCAGCTGGGGGAAATGAAACAAAAAAGAGCATAATTAAAATAATAATAGAGTCTCCTCTTGCTTGGGGTAGGATTGGGGGGGGGTTCGGATATTTTGTTTTCACAGTTGCATTTGGCAACGTTGGAGGAATTTGCGGGGGACTGTCGAGGAGTGTTTGTGTAAATAAGTAAACTCTTGCTTTGTTAGATTGTGATAACTAATCAAGTCAGCGCTGACAGGAGTTCTCTCGCTCCGTCTCTCTCTCTCCTTTTTTCTCCCTCTTACCTGTATGTCTGACGTGACACTCCGTCGAGTGTTAGTGCTGAATACTTGATGACACAGAAAAAACAACAATGCCACTCATTTAACAGTAAAACAACGAGCTGCAGGGCCCCCGCGGTGCACGGCAAGACTCGCTCGCAAGCAAATGTTACTCTGCTTTACTCGTCCATATTCCCCCGTCTTCCACCTCCTTGTCCCCTTGCCCCCCGACCCCCGGAATGAGGGTCTTCTGCTGCTGTGCATGTCATTTGTCCACTCCTCCTTCCTGTTTTTCAGCTAGTTGGTCTCTAGTGTTTTGTGTCTGAATGCTAACACGTCTTACCTTGCCCTGGGCGAGAAAGAAAGAGAGTATACCTGGTGTTTGGCCATTCTGCTCCGGTGCGCGCGCGCGCTCTCTCTCTCTCTCTCTCTATCTCTCTCTGGAAACCTCAGACAATAACATTCACAGACTCTGATAAACACACACACATATACAAACACACAAACACACACACACACACACACACACACACACACACTGACAGACGGGCTGAGGTCTCACAGGCAAAGGTTGTCAAAACCACATAACTGCTTGTCCCTTCCATGTGTGCGCTTGGCCATGCGGAGCCCTTCTCGGTGAGGAGGCCAAAATGGCAGTTGACACAAGAAGACAGCAAACTCACTGCCCCGGACTCCCAGTCCCTCATGCCGTTATAGCATAGCCAACTGCTGCACGATCGACATTCCACATAGTAGCGCTGGGTGAAAGAGAGGGAGGGTCAATCAACAGCCCGAACTGTGAAAAACCACAAAGAAGATGTCATCAAACAAAAATGCTTAGGTACACATGCTGAAAGATGGATGCTAAACAGAGGGGGCAGGGCACTATTAAGATGACATCAGGGACAACCTCTCAACAGCTGCATGGGAGTGCCGTCTGTTATGGAGGACGGAAAATGGAGGGCAATACAAGGGAACACTGATAGACTAACAGCAACAAGGGGAGGGGGGCAGTCATCACCAGTCTAAGCATGTGCTGATTGAGCCTCGCTCCTTTTAACCAGCGGGCCTTCGGAGACCCGGTGGTTGGCAGCAGGGGGGCAGGGCAGCAGGGGGTCGCGGGAGCTTCAAAAAACCCTCCGCACTTTTATCGAGCAACTGCGTGTCACGCGGAATGCGGCGTGCTGAGACTCGCTTAGTCGTGGTGGGACCTGCTCTGATTGAGGTAACAGCTGGGATATGACATCAGCCGCCGAGTGTTGGCCGTTTTCACTCACTAGAGCAATTCTGCTCTTAAAAGGTTCCATCAGTGCCACTCTGGCCGAGTTTCAAGAGAGACGCTTTTCATCTCTTTGGCCGTGCGATCCGCCAGCTGGTCAGAGTGCCCCATCGGCAAGAGGGACGGAGACACCAGAGTGCTGCACTCACAAGCGGCTCATTGTTTTTGGACGCTCAGACATGCTCAAGTGAGATGTGAGCACTTACGTACACACACACACACACACACACACACACACACACACACACACACACACACACACACACACACACACACACACACACACACGCACACAGATATTAATGCAAGACAAATTTTACCAGTAGATACATTTTTTTACATTTATGTCCTACCTGTAACTGAAACCAAATGGAACCTATCCATCCGGCCTGTAACAAAAAATGGGTTTCATGTGTTTTGGCAACGTTTCCCAAACTTTGGTTTAACCTCGGCACAGGTACTGTGAATGAATTTTCATGAGTGGTGCAGAGCTGCACGGCGTGCTTTGGATTCAGCCTCCAGTCACGGTTTCCAACAGGGGCCCTTTAAAAACACTAAACTCGGCCTCCTCAAGAGCACCCACTGTGATTTAGCACTTGAATATTTCGAGCATAAAAAAAAAATCCCTTTTCAACCCCTGTCTTCTGTCCAAGTATCTTTCCACTGTGACACCGAGGGACCAATTGAGACAGAAATCTATTTGCACTGCTATGTTGTGTGCATAAGTGTGACTACTATGCCGAGCAGAAAGCCCGCATCGCCTGGAGTGAGTAAATCACCAGGGTGGTAGAAAAGAATGGTAGGAAAAAAAACAGGCAAAAGGCAGCTACAAAGCAGCTTATCACATTTAGCATGTGCTTATTAGGCCTCGTGCCTCTGCGCCGGCTGCTGAGAGATTGAGTTGAGCTATTTGAACTGGTTCAGACTGATGGTGAGTCTGGGGTATTCTGATGAAATGCAGTGACATAGTCGAACTCACAAGGAGGCTTGCTGTTTGGGCTGCTCTCTGAGTAAATGGGGAAGAACTAAACACCTCGGGAAGATGAACGTTTTGATACATATTTGTATGTGTGCATTTGACTGAAAACCTACAGGAGCTGCTTCGTATCAGTTTGGCTAAGAATAATTTGCAAAGTTAGTGTTGTAGTGGCCTCTAGTAACCAGTAGTAACCGCTTTACATAAACAGCACCCACAGTCTGCCCGGTGGTAGACCAAGAAGAACATTACTTTTCTTTCTCATCCCAATAATCAGACTGAATCGCCATTTTGTTTCACCACATTCACCCAGCATGACATCATGCTACTATGAGCAGTTAGCATAACGTTTTCCACACTGATCAAAGAAAAATATAGTTATACAAATTCTTGGGTTGACTGAGAACGACTTTTTCTATTTTCTGTTGCTATTTTTACCGTAGCACGGTGGCTAGCTATGTGGGAAAGTGACATTTCCATTATTTATCCGGTCTACTAAGCCCTGATTGGTCAATACTGTTTCCTTACCCGGCAACAGCAAAACAGCGGTCACATAACCAATCAAACAGACCAATTTGAATCGCTGAACCAATCGAGATGCGATTCAGACGAGCGACCAGGCTAGTTCTTTCTTTTTTCAAAACAATACAGTGATATTGGCCTAAGAGTGTTCTACAATGTTTTAAACATGGCAGAGGAAAACATTTGTTTCTGACTGGTTTGCAGATGTCTGATGAGAAGATTAAGAGGACAATGTAAACGTAATACTGATCAACAGTTTAACCACAGTTCTGTATTCTGACAGGTAACCGTAGTTCAACGGTAGTTCTGCTCTGAACTCATATTGGTGGAACTGACCAAACAAACTTTAGAAAGTGGTTGATGAACTAAAGGTTCGTTGACATAGCCAGGCCGGCCATGTGTGCTTTTAGTGCATGCACGTGAATGTGTGCGTGCCCCACTAGTTAGCTAATTGCGCCACTCTGCACTGCTCTCATACAGCGATTACAGCTCAGAACGCCATCCCGACCGACGGTTGCAGAAGCTTAGCACCCACCCTCCTGTTCCCCCTTATTTTAACACTGTTGGCTCTGTCAGCACTTGCCATTGTTTGCACTGTTGGCGCTGTTAGCACTATTAGCTGCTCAGTCATCTTCATGTTGAGAGCCATTTAGAAGCAATGGAAATGTAGGAAGTATCTTATAATGCTAACCCAATTATATTAGGTCTTTTAGGTTCAGGTCATATAATGCTGTCAGCATGATATGTTATAAAGATATGTCTTTTCTAATTAATAAACAGCATTTTGAAAAAGTGTCAGGTATATTGACCTTATTTCATATCATCTCTTTTAACTTGTACAAGCAAGCTGTCGCTAGTTTCATTGACGTTTCAGTTCAGTTAGCTGTTCAGTTACAGCTGGCAGTTACTGTACTATGTAATTGAATATGTTGCAACAACTAAACTTTTGTAAGAACTAGTTTGTGTGGTTTTAATTTAGTGTAAATCTACAATTAGTCAAAACTTATGTGATCGACTACAGGGACCCAACGCAGCTCTCAATGAGCCTGGAATTAAAAGTTGTTTTTTATCTCCAATGATAAAATTGGATTCAGTTATTTTGAAATGCTTAAAAATCGATGTATTCAAAGGTGACTCCTCATCATGCACAATGTGTCTTGGAAATCACTGATCATGACAATTGACAGAAACTAAGAGTTAATGATGTGTGTTTTCATCCAACTCTGGGATTTTTAAAATAGGAAAAGTCCTTGGTCGTCTTGTTCCCCAAATCAATTCACTTAATTAGTCCCCAGAACCTTTACATTCTCTTGATTTCCCTGCGTGTGGGTCGACGCTGTGGGTACTGTACAGTAGTTCTGCCCCATCAGCTTTAAAAAGCCATGGCAGGTTCTCACAACACGCTACCCGTCTTCTAAAGCCTGAAGGGAATCAACAGCATTGTGACTGTCTCGTCTCACCTAAGCTCCCCTTTGTTTCCTTGCCAAAATGCGGCTCAAAGAGTAGTCGCATGTTACTCCGGTCCATTCTCACGTCACTGCCCTGTCACACAGAATAACGTGTTTCGGTCAGAGCCGCACTGTTGTACGAAGGTATGGGAAAGAAAGAGAGAGAGAGAGAGAGAGAGAGAGAGCATGGAGTTCTTTATGGCATACAGTTACCCAGGACGAAAAACATGATTCAATATAATTAGTGTTTTGCCTGTGGTCTTTAATAAAAGTAGTTGCTGTTAACCCTCAAAACACTAACCATTCAGTCTATCCTAGCTGGAGGTCAAACATCAGTGGTTGTTCCTCAATTAGAAAAGAAAGTGATTGATGTTAATCGGATGGTTTTCACCATTTGCTCTAACAGAATATACAGTCGTAATATGACTGCAATATACAGGAAAGAGATTTACTCATACCCATCCCAACACACACATCTTTTCGCTCCGTGTCCCGTCTTTTTAAAATTTCGAAGCTACATTTCAGACAGACTTAATCTGGAGCTGTAAAAAAATATTCCTAAAATGCCCTTCTTCTTTGCCCACTTTGATCTGAGGAAAGTTTTTGCAAATTCTTTGTGTTGAGGGCAGCCCCCCCCCCCCCCCCCCCCACTCCCCCCACCCCTACCCCGCCACCGTCGCACCAACAGCCTCCGTAAGCCCCCTTGCTTCATTAGCCGACCTTTAGCCACCGAAACAACAATTAGGCCCGCCGTTCGCTCGCCGGCTTGACTCTGCCGGGCAGACCGCGCAGCGAGGAATGGCCCCCCGACTTAACGATTGGCTAAAGAGACCTGACAGCATGTTACAGCCACAGCTGTAATCGAATACAAGCTCTAACAAGCCTTTGAACAGGAGGAAGAAATATTTCATAAGCTTGATGCAATTTGGTGGGTGTGTGTAATGAAAATAATGAATGTGATTTCCTCACATTTTTTACTTATAATTGATGTTTTTTTTTTTTTTTCCTTTTGGAAATAATAAAACAGACCGAGAACGACACAGGGAGAGAATAATATGAAGATTTAGATCCCTCTTCCCTTGCAATGTGGCGAAAATGATTTCCTTAGCATTTTGTTGCCGTTTACATACTAATTTGTTGTGTTTTCGGCGTTTATAACAAGACTGATGTTTTGCCATTCGAAATATCCGCTGGTGCGTTAAACATGGGGTGCTTGACAAGCTGCTTATTATTTCATGGACGGTTCACATCCCAGGCTCAATGCTCCGGATGAGGTTAATTGTTGTGGTACATGTGCATCGGGCTTTGCTGTCCTTTCTCTGATGCTGCTGGAAGCCTGAGCTGCTTACAGTCCGTCCTGCCCAGCCAAGCCTTCATGTGTTTTTAAAGAATACATTCCAAGAATTATAGCTGTTTCTAAAACATGCACTAATCAAACCACGCTGAAAACAAACATTTAGATTATCTAGCTATGCCCGTATACTCAGTTTTGTGAATAATTTAGCTGAGTCATTTGCAGGGCACTCTGCAAATACGCTCGCTGTGAAATTTGCAAAAAAGTTGGATTGGAGTGAGGGGAAAGTTTCCCGCACTCGCTGTGGCTGAAATTGGGACGAGGGGAAATTGAATTTCAAAGGCTAACACGATATCAGAGTCCAGTAATCAGGACATCCACATTAGACAAATGTCACAGAGCGAGCAAACGAAAGGCCTCAAATGATGAATTGGACCAAATTACACAGAAAAAAAACAACAATCAAATATTAAAAGAGGGCACACCACTTTCCCCTCTCTGACATCAAGGGTACACTGCTAGTAATCACACGACTGAAATGTTCATCATTGCCTCCATTTAGTGTAAGAGTAATAAAATACATGTCAGAGAAGAATCCCAGCCTGGTCTCTCATTACCCACGGGGGACAGAGAGACTTTTGGGCCTAATAAGGACATGATTTAGGCAAATTAGGGTGTTATGATAATGGGCCTGCTGATAATAAGGCACTTTTGCTCTTGTTTGTTTTCGTATTTTGTGGCATATTTACCCTACATGGCCACTGAGGGAAAAAAAGGGTGCATGGGATTGGTTCTTTTCTTTGATTTTTAATTCTCCGAGTAGAGCACCCTTGATGTGTGCTTCAAATTCACCGGGGATGAGTCAAGATGGGGTCTGAATTTTTAAACAAGGTCCTCCTTGCATCTGATTTCATGGGATTATCACTGTCTGTGTGTGTGTGTGTGTGTGTGTGTGTGTGTGTGTGTTGGGGGTGGGGGGGGGGGGGGGGGGGGGGGGGGTTGTCTGTGGAAGCAATTACCTGGCAGAACTTAAGTTTTTTCCAAAGTAGGTTAGTGCCTGAAAGTTGAAGGGAAGTTGATGAAAGAGCAATTGGTTTTGACACAGCAGGTAATGCGTTTAGTGTGTTCGCCCACGAAGGGCTTCATAAACAAAGAGTGAAGAATATCGTGCTGCAGTGCTAGCAATAGCTAAGCTATCAACAACAAACCCCTCTTTGGATCTCTTTGTCCGGTTTAAAATGTTTGGTAATGGGATGATAGTGGATGCACATAAGTTCAGTAAGCCGACTCATGTGCAATGGATTTATTATGCGAGTCAAAAGTACGAACAGTTGATATTTGCCGTCGAGGCTCTGACCTCACCAATCCCTGCAGGCGAAAACCTGAGCCCAGCACTGCAGACTCTGGAGAGCCTACAGGTGGATGCTAGAGTATAGATTAAATGCTACATGACCATGAGCATCGGCGAAACCATCGCTTTGCAGAAAGTGTTTGAGTTTGCAAAAGTCTACTTAAGTTGACCTTACATCTTATGTGACTGTAGCAGTAACCCTTAGAAAATTGGGCCATTTTTCAAAACCCAAGACTACGATAATCATCAATGTTGATGTTTTTTTTTTTTTTTTTACATGGCAATGTTTTAAAAAATGTTTACTTTCTACAATATCTGTGCATGGCAACCATGGTTTGGTTTTAGACTTACTGTGTATTGGTAACTGGTTAAGGTCAGGGAAAGAGCAAGGTCGTGGCAGATAAAGTATGCTTAAGGTAAGGCAACTAAAAGACAAGGAATCATTATGGTTAGTAAAAAGGCAAATTAATTGCAGGTCTGTGACAGCATGCAAACTGCAGTCGCGAGAGTCAGACGTGCTATGAACCCATCCACCATCCTGACCTCCATACCCTCACTTTCTAGCTTGATAGATGAATGCCACTTTCAATCGCGAGGTGCAGAATTGTCCAGTTTTGGGCACAATTCCGAGAGCGTTGTCCCAAATGACCAAAAACAATATTCATTTATGTTCAAGTGACATAGCCCTCTAGTGGGCAACAGAAATTATGACTGTTGTTCGTCTGGAGCTAAGGAGGAAGCAGTGTGATGTTGTTATAGACCACCGATCAACAGTCAAGTCCATTGTCCTTTAACCTTGACTGCATGGTTATTGTTGTAACTATGGCGGCAGTGATTGTTGCAACAATTTTGGAAGGCAGAGACAAATGACATTGCCCTGCTTATGTGGTCATCAGATCAGGAAATACCTCAATGTGTCGCTGTTGCAAAATGATGCATTTTATAGTTAAATTTGGGAAGACTTTTAGGAAAATATACTGCTAGCTCACAAGCGTCACTCTTTATATTTGCTAAGCTCAGTCATGCACTTCTGAATTGAGCACTGCAATGAACACGGTAGCCTTTGTGGGGCTACTGGTGGAGCTTTTAGTGTTTGCATCGCATTTCCTCATACATGGAGTGAAACAAAGACAAAACAACATGGGAGACACTGCAGCCACTTCGCCATCATCAAAAGCACAAGGGAGAAGACAGAATTAATTTGACAGTGAATAAGTGACAGCAGCTCCTGTCCTTTAGTGCTGCGCTTTCTTCTCCTCTCTTACCCCATCCCAAGTCACTCCTCTCTCTAATTGCACGGTGGACATCTCTGAGTACGCTGGGGAATTTCACCCACGATCTGGCACAGATTAACAGTCCCACTATGCTTTGTTGCTGCTTTATTTGCATGATAATTAGTTGGTGGCAGTGTGTATTCTAATTAATTAATTATTTCACAAACATAGGTACACAGGGAGAGGGAAAGACAGAGCTAGAGCAAGAGAGGGAGAGGGAAAATAGAACAATGTGCATTAATTCAAGTGATTAAAGGATTGACTGAACTTTGCCTATGATGTGTTTATTCAATTAATAAGCAAAGTGGCAGATGACTGTTTGACTTTTATAACGATTAATTGTACCGTTTCCGTTAATTTAGGCTTATTCATCTTACACTCATCTTCTTAAGCCATCACATCAATCTTTACATGTTCTTCCTGGAGAATTCCCTGCCTCCAATTCCAAAACATGCTCCGACTCTGAAATGTATGAATTACAAGTTAACTCACTTATTATTCTTAAACACCAATATACCAATCAATTAGTGTTTGTGATCATACAGAATTCAGAGTTCTCAAATACCGGTTAGATTCATAAAGTTATCAGAGTTTGACAGTAAAAACTTTTGTACTCAGTATTTGCAGTTTTAAAGGTGCTATACACGAGATTTGGAGCATTTTGATTGCCTCTCAACAGCTCTGAACGTGACGACAGCTGAGCCAGCGGCTCGCAGTTAACAGTGCTAACAGTGCAAAATATGGCAAAAGTGCTGACAGAGCTTAAAGTGTGAAAGGGGAACCTCCGCGACAACGACGTCCCATCAGCTATAACCGCCATATGAGCAAGCGTGAGCTAGCCGATGGGGCGAGCTCACATTCACTTACATGCACCGAAAGGTATGCACGGCCGGCCCAGCTGTGTCATCTTTGCAAGGAGAAGCTCAGAAAACAACACACACAGAGGGAGAGCGACTTCATTCTCTTGTCAGGTGGACATTACTCTATCTTTTCATAGATGATAGTCGTTTGATGAGATATTATACTCTGAATCCCGTATGTAGCACCTTTAATGTCCTGATAGTATTTATCTACTGGAAATGACACTGGCGCCAAATTATTTAAATAAATAAGATGCCAAAAAATAGAAGCAACAGATATGCTATACTAGATATTACTAAGGGCAGTAGGCGCTCTTATAAACTTGACTCCATGTGCCCATCATTAAACTCTTGTTTCTGCCTCACTTGTCCTCTCCTTTCTCCTCTTGCTTCTTAAGTCTGGGACAAAGGGCTGAGCTACACCCTCCTCCACACCACCCTCGCAAAGGCCTCTCTGAGGGGCTGCACACCGGGGAGATGGAGCAGTTTGAGATGAGTGCTCGCGAAATCAAAACACCTCTTTATTGTCCGCCTCCGTATACGCCTTATTCCCACTGCATTGTCCAGAGGAACAAAGGGAACTGTCTATTTCTCTGGTAGAAGCCAATGGCTGGTAAGAGGTTTGATCTGAGTGTTGGGGATGCTATTTGCCTAGAGAAAGCCTGAGGATGAGGGCTGATCGCGCTGGCAATGGAATCGGGCTGTCAGCTGGCATCTAGCGGTAATTGCTTCCCATGGCAGGACCCCGTCGGCTGGGAGAGGAGCAGCGCAGTGTGGTGAGCCGACGCGGGAATCCATTTTCACCGCAGTTCGGTCATAATTGTTTCCCGAGCATGAGGATACTTGTTGCCAATCTGCGTGAGGGCCAAGCTCTGATTGACACCCATTGACCAGAGAGGCCGGGGGATGTGGGGAAGAGATGGAGAGGGGTTTGGAAGGCCTTGAGTATCACCGGGATTGTCACTCAAAGATTAGAAGTGGAGGAGAGAGGGGGGTGATGGGAAAGTGAGTAGAAAAAAAAACTGAGAAAAGAGAAAGAAAAGGGCCAAGATGTTCATGATTCCAATGTGTTAGTATAATTATCCTGTTTCCTCTCCGATTGTTTCCTCTTTCATTATTAATCCTTTGTAAATCCAACCTCCTCCCTGGTGGATGATCATTTACACAAGTCAATAAAGCAGTAACCCTGAAAACAAGCAGCACAGCCAAACCTAATGATTTTCTCAGCACCATACTCTGCAGGGGAAAATGTATATTTTATTCACTTTAACCTGCTGGAGAACTATTGATTAGTAATTGATAAGATCATCTCTTTAAATAGACACAGATGCCTGACTTGCTTCATCAAAGAGATCCTTAACGCTGATTGTGATCACCATAAGTGCTCTATAGCTCAATTTGCTCCCGGAAGAACAGCTCGCTATCTGAGAGCCGTGGCTCCACTTCCTCCGTGAGATGGCTCTGATCTATTTGGCGAAAGCACCCGGGGAACTTATCACTCACCTGTCCGAAGCTAATTCCGCCTGGTGTCAAGCATGGAATTGGATTTAAGGACAGAGGAGTCGCACAGGTCCGTCTGCTGTCAGCAGGTCCCGGTGCCCCCTCTCTCGCGTGTCACTTCAGGGCCTGGTGAACATACTAAAATTCCTAAAGCGCCATCACAGGCTATCTGAGGCCCTGGGCAAATCTCTGATGACATCCTCTATTCCCCATGTCCCCCGCTTCTTTGGACCAGGATCCCTGAGTATCTTTAAGCAGAAGCAGCACATTTTAAAGGGAATAGGAAGCCAGTGGACATCCCCGCCCCTGTGACAGTAATGTCCTATTATCTGTCAGGCCGACACACAAGTGAGGCGCACCTTGGGTAGGGTTTGACTACATCCTCAGTGATACACCAGAAGAGGAAATGTTTACATATGTTTTTACGAACCATTTACAACATGTAGGTCACATTTAAAACAACGGGGATTGTATGTATTCTGAGTTTGGTGTGTCTTACCATTCAGAAAGCAGTGGTTACAGCCGAGTAATTGCTGCGGTAACAGTATTGTTTAGAGACTGGTCGAGGTCAAGGGTGAGAGATTTCACTGAAATATTGTTCCTCGAGAAGAAATGGCCGCCTCGGTCGTCAGCCACGAGCCTGCTCGCTGCTTAGCCCTGAGGCATTCAAATTGACAGGTCTCATTATGTGTGAACTCCCCGATATTCCCCTTCGCATTCGGTGGCCTGTCAGTCTCCACCTGCCTGTCCATCTCGCTGCCGCGTCCCCTCAGCACCCGCTCGCTGACAACCACCCTTCTCCTCGCCAGCTTTTTAGGCTGGGAACGAGCTGGAGAGAGAGAGTGTGCGTGTTTGTGTGTGTGTGTTTCCGTGTGTGTGAGGGAGGGGTGTGTGGGTGTAGGCAGTGGCAGGCTTTATAGAAAAAGGGCCCAGCTATCTGCTGACAATCTGACAGGGGTCCTCTTGTAAACAAACTGCAACAACCAGTGTGATCTAACCTATAGCATTGTGCTGCAAATTAGAAGGGGACTCACACTTCACATGCATGCAGGCGGCTCCATATAAATATAAGCAGGTGCATATAAGCACGCACACACACGCACACACACACACACACACACACACACTCAAGCGTGATGGTGCCATAGTAGAATCTTAAGTACCTTATGCAAACTGTATGTTTGTTGGAGGCACAGGCAGAGCGCTGATGAGTGGCTCATTATGGCAACACCAGCACTACACACTGGGTATCGCATAATCAAAGCCTGGGGGTACGTATTAATTATCCTTTTGAATAGTGATGAAATTTTAAAAAGCTTCTCCTTAAGGCTCACATCACGGATAGATGAAACAAAGCGCAGCACAGCTTGCGCGCCCAGCCTCACATGTGTTTTTACATCTGTTCAGGATATTTCAATTTGATGCTCAACAAGCTGAGACCGAGATTAAAGGATAATAACGTGTCACCCTCCACACAAGCATCTCCTCCGGAGCGAGTAATGGCACATCAGCAGGCAGGCGGCTTCTGGAGGGGGGGAGCTAGCTAACAGCTATCACAGGCGAAGTCGATCCAGTCACGCGTGTGTCTCCTGCTTGTCTCCCAGTCAAGGTTGCTGAGGCACTGTCTCCGTCTTTCTCACACATACCAGTTGACTGGGAAAAGAGGGTACAGGGGAAAGAGCAGACAGGGGAGGGGGAGTTGTGTTTTTTTTTTAAGAAAGCGTTGTCTTTAATGAACATGTTAAAAGAATGTTTCACCATCTATAATTTATATGGTAGGGCTTCGTCTGGGAAAAGGGGCTAGAGCTCCAGTATGCACATGTGAATGCCTCATCATGACGGTACAGAGCATCCTGAACACTTGCTTTGCCGGAGAGGTGTGCCGGCTCCTGTGCCGCTGTGGTATACAGAGGGACTCGTGGGATATAGATGCATGGTGAGCATGAAGATATTTGGTAGCGCTGCTGATTGACACTCACCGACCAGAGATACGAGGTGATGGACACGGAGAAGAAAGGCAGTGATGGGACAGTGAGGGAGAAAGCAGATGTATAGTCTTGGTAGAAGGATTGTGATTCTGTTTGAAGCCCCAGTTATGTTTTCCACACGGACGGTTGCACGGCGCAATCGCGATGCGGAAACGTTTGAATCAAACCGATATTCTCCCAAACTGGTTAGTTGGTGGTTTCAACATGGTTTCCGCCCATTAAAAATGATGACGGATTTGCAGGGACAGGCAAAAATCTGCTGCACTGGACCCCCGCAAAGGGACATGTCTGATGGTGTGACGTCACTTTGCCCGTGCGGAAACCCGTGACCCTCAATGACGCGTCCAAGCGTACATCAAGCTTAAGCATTTACTGTAATTTTCTGCTCTCCATCCTGAGTCTTAATAGAGCTGATCCTTTCAGTATCTTACTTTCTCTCATGGTGTATAATACCATCAATAAAGGTGTAACCCTAACAACGGGCAGCACAGGAAAAATAAGCTTCTTCTTCATTTCATTTTATTGTTTTCTTTAATCAAGCAAATGTATCTTTTATAAACTTTAAACTGCAGGAAACCGATGTGATACCCCATCTATTTTTGAATATTCCCTGTCTGCTTTGGAGGAGACGGATTATTAACATTGATTGTTATCACACCATCCATATGATGAACATGACTATCGTGGAAGTTTTCTTTGCTAAAGTGTCTTTAAAGGAGTACAACAGGAATTTAGCAGTACACTTCACTTAAAATTGAGGGACTCACTCATTTAAAACAGATAACTTGACTTTTAGTATGGGATTAAGCTCCGGAAACACTTAATCCTACATTTCCCATAATCATTCATTTTACTCTCCCTGCCTGATAAATGTCCCTGTTGCAGCCTAAAGGCCTTTGCACACCATTTTCTTTTTTGCTCCTATTAAAATTCGCACATTAATAAATATTTTTCAACTATTATTTTTGTCATGTATATCTTCACAAAGACGATATTACGTGGGGAAAAAGCGACATTATTCAGCCCTACGGCTAGAGGAAGATCGGCTAGCAGGCTCTGATACGTCAAAGAATACGCCCAACATGCCAAACTAAAGATCTGATTGGTTGAAGAATATGACAATCAACAATATCATCCACATTCACTTAAACTGCACATGGATGCACTTGTGAGTCTACAGGCCTCTGTTCTTACCTAGAGACACAGAGGTGAAATCTGATTGGATAAAAGCTCTACTTAAAACAAGCTGCACTGGAAGCAGAGCAACTGAGGAAGACAGTAGCTGAGCAATGAGAAAATAAGATGATGGGAAAAATATTTTTATAAATTATAATATATGTAGTGTATTTAAGAAAAATTATAAAATTATAAAATAGATATAACTTTGTGATTCTGTTTAGGCCAGCAGAGAAGGCCTTGCAGGCCCTGACGGCCCACCACTGCAGTTGTTCATGTTTATTAACCTGGTGGTCGATCGGTAATCAAGGCTGTTTGTTTGTGATCTTCCGGGAAAGGGTCACGTGAAAGGGGTGTGATGAATCAGGGAAGGACACGTCATGACTGCTAAGAACGAGTACCGCACGTGGGTGCCTATGTCATCGTTTCTAAACTTATGCGTTTACAAGCGTCCACATGAAGAGGTAACCCCGGAGTTTTCAAACTCCTCCGTTTTCGGTGCTCGAAAACTCCGGCGTAGTGTGGACGCTCAGTGTAAACGTAGCAAAACATATGCGTTTTCAAATGGAAACGTAGTAGTGTGGACATGGCCTCATCAGCCTTTGACAAAAAATAACATGTTATTTTATTTAAATTTTTGCACAGTGGACAATCTTTCAAAGGGAACACCTCTTATCTTGGAGTTTGAGGTGATACTGTCAAAAAAAAACACTGAAAATAAAAAAATGTTTTAATATTTTGTCAACTAAAATGTGCGTCACATCCTATTACGTCGCTGTCAAGTGCCTTTCCCTGCAGGTGGCTGATCATGATTTGCAGACAACAAGAACAAGCACACAGCATTTGCTGAAAAGTATCAAGCTGGAGATGAGCAAAAAAGAGCAATTTCTCAACTACTGCAGCAAACTGAGCAAGTTTTTTTCTCCTCTTCAAAAGAGTTTGATATTGTTACAACAGCTAAAATAGCAATAAAATGTCAAGAATTGTCTTTATTCTTGTTCTATAATTTCATAAATACAACACACTATAGTTTTTGTATATATAATATAACTATATATAAAACTGTATAAGCTGTGATATCAAATAGCTTTTGCGGCTCCAGACGGATTTTATGTGGTGGAAAAAAGGGCAAAATGGCTCTTTGGATAGTAAAGGTTGCCGATACCTGGGTTAAACGGTTGAAATAGTCAACTTAAAGTGACGGATAAACAGTTGAAATAGTTAACTTAAAGTAATGGATAAACAGTTCAAATAGTTAACTT
>NW_022280081.1:1514903-1564188 GCF_004355925.1 Anarrhichthys ocellatus | reverse complement strand
GTTAACTTAAGGTAACGGATAAACAGTTGAAATAGTTAACTTAAAGTTACGGATAAAAGGTTGAAATAGTTAACTTAAAGTAACTGTTAAATGACTGAAATTGCTAAAAGTAACGTATTTACAGTTTAGCTGAAGTAAAAGTAATAAATGACAGTTAAAATTGTTAGCTAAAAGTAATGAGTAAAAGGTGGAAATAATTAGCTTATAGTAACGGATAAACAGTTATCTTAAAGAGCTAAAAGAAATGGGTAGCTGACACTTTTCAAGTAAGAATATCTGCCACTCCAAGCAGTAGTATGACTCTACGTGCAAATAGACGGGTTGGTAGTTTTTTTTTCCCCTTTAATACGTGATATATGAAACCATTTTTTGCAGTTGAACAATACTAAAAGTCAAGGAGCCAACCTCCATGACAACGTGCATCAGACCTCCTTTGGTTCAGCAGAGCAGCATTTGTCTGGATGTCTCCTTCTATGACCAGAGTGGATGATCTAATCGCCTGCTACTGCTACTGCAGTAGATACACCCTCGGTGATGACAGCACGGGTGAGCAGGTGAGGTCACAGCCAATTGTCACTAATAGGAGCGAGATCAGTCGCAGCACTGGCAACTGTGTAGAAACTCTAAACTTATTATTTACAAAGCTTGCACCTCGAACCTCATCAGTCTCAAACGGAGCGTTGCCGTCAACGCACGCGGCTGAGTGGAGATTATCACAGTCAAAATAGAAAAAAGAGAGGGGGAAAACAAGCTATACTGTAGCTGTCAAAATTTCATCCTGTCTGAATTTCTCCTTTACAAGTGCCTCGCTATATGTAAACACACCCACACAAAGACACGCACGTAAACACACAGCCACTAAAAAAGTACACGCCTGTGTGCGCATACTGCAATTTCTTCCAGTGAAGGATGTTGGAAAAACCTGTCAGACTTTCACAAAGCAAAAGCAAATTTATTTATTTATTTGAGTTCAGAGTAATTACAGGCATTACCGCGGCGCTCGGCTGTGACATCTCTTTATAAAATCAGGTTCAGAGTGCGCCAGGTAGAGATGTGCCAGGGAGGAATTGTGACTCTTTTCCTCTTCTAATCTCTAATCAAATTAAATAGGTGAGCACTTTTTCCTGCTCGCTCTCTCGCTCTCTCTCTCTCCTCCTCCTCCTCTCCCTCCCATCACATGAGAGGAGAGGTAGGATAAGCTTTGCCTGAAACTGCCAAGTGCACTAGATCTAGATACCATGAAAAATTCTGCTTGTCAGCACTTCCATAAATTTTGGTCCTGAGGAATTTTTCAATATGACTGCACGAGTACACATAGCAGCCACTTAAGGAAAAAAAACACACCAGAGCCAATGATCCAATTGAAGGTATTTGTTTCCATTTCCGGCTATTTGGCAAAGATGAGACTAGATAAATATGTGATTCATTCCTGCCGAACACAGTGGCTTCTGTGGAAATATATTACTCCATGCCTCTTTTTCTTTGACTCTAAATAATTGAACAGAGAGAAAGAGACGAAGGCCTCCGCAGGGTTCATATTGAGTTTTTTACTGACTTTTTCCCTCAACATCTGTTCCTACTGGCACAAAGATTCACACTCACACGGATCAGATGACAACGCGGCTGTCTGAAAAATCCAGTCTTTGAGCATCATTTGACAAAGTAAGCGAGATGAAGACGAGCGCAGGTACAACATGGTCAGACTCCGCT
Source organism: Anarrhichthys ocellatus (assembly GCF_004355925.1). Lineage (NCBI taxonomy): Eukaryota > Metazoa > Chordata > Actinopteri > Perciformes > Anarhichadidae > Anarrhichthys > Anarrhichthys ocellatus. Next base: position 1,562,478 of record NW_022280081.1, on the reverse strand, counting down.
GGGTTTGCAGATGCTCACACTCCTCCTCTAACACGAGCACCACCGGTCGCCCCAGGGCCCTGACAGAAAAGATATGACATATTTATAAAAAATAAAAAAAACTAGAAGGAGGGGGGAATGAAAACAACTCCCCCCCTATGAAAAAAGAACAAAAAAATAAAGTCTGTGTTTTACATCTCTTTCACAACGACAGCTTCAGGGACAGTTTATGTGTGAGAGACAAAGATACTTTGACACTGTCAGCTTCTGTCTCTGAAGCTACCAATGGTTGCTGGTGAGGCGTCGCTGCAGCAAAGCGGCCTGCTCGTCTCGGGCGTGCGCGCGTTGATCTGTGTGCGTGTGCGAGACTGTGAGACGGCTGGGTCTTTTGTGTGTGACTTGATGTCTGGAGGCCTTTATGATAATGAATGCTAGGTCCCCCCCCCCACCACCACCACCACTAAAACATATCAATAAATAAAACATAGGAACTCCTCCGTTGTGGTTGATTCACACGCAGGAAGAGGCGCGGACCCCTTTTAGCTTGCTGCCACTTTAAGGGAACGCGGCTTAGCTGCGATACAAATACGCCATCATAAACACTTAAGATGAACAATCCACCTGAGACCGAGAAAGCAGCCCTTTTATCCATGGTGAAGGAGAGCTATACATAATTAAGAGAGGAAAGTGTAAAGATATAATTGCTACGTTGTTGATAATCTTGATTACCATTATTAAGTAGTTTTTTTAAAAGATACATGACTCTGAGCCATATTTAGAGGGCCTAACTTATTAATCAGGCAGCTGTTTGCAGTAGCTCTTCAGAGAAATGCAGCAGTAGAGGTACAGTAATAAGTGGTGCGAGTGTGTGTAAAGGGGGGGATATGTATTATTTTACGCTAAATTAATTTTTTGGAACTGAAAAAGGGATATGTTGAGAATAAACATTATGAGAATATAAAAATCAATGGGCAAAAATAAAGAGTGCTGACTACAAGGATCAACACAATCAAAACCCATTATAAATCAGTGACTACATGAAAGAAAGTATTAAAAAATGACTCCACCACAACTGAGCGCACAGTGGGCCATACAAGTTCCCCTTTGTGACGTAGTCATCTCTGGCAAAAGTCTTTGTTTCTTTGTGTTTTTGCTCCCATTGCAGAGGTCATGTTGTGGGTCTTACCCCCGGGGTCTGAGGTTTCGCTCTCAGGTGCTGTCTGCCATCCGGGCTCAGCTCACTACACAAGCGTCCCCAGGCTCCTGCCGCTGCTCTTCAAACACTGCTTGGAATATTAGAAGAAAGAAAAAGGAAAAAAGAAAAGAAAAATCAAACATTGATTAGTGAGAAAACACTGGCAGATGTTTATTTCCAGATGCAGAATATTTAGCGAGAGAAGAATTTAACAAAACAGGAGAAACATATTTAAACGAGCCACGATAAAAACATATTAGAGGACAAATGACCGTGATTCATCTGTAAGTCTGAACATTATTACTTATCTTGGCTTCCGTTAAAATCTGGTACTCCCATTTTCATCAGATCAGAGAACGATGTTGCAAAAAATGGAAAGAACTTTTAAACTAATGGACTTAAGTTTAGTACGAGGAGTATACATGGGGGAAAAAAGCCATGCATGCTCATTACGAAACCTGACATAGATCTGACGATAAATCACAAAATGTTTTTGCTTTATTGGACTTAACAATCTAACATTTTCCCTCCATCTTCATTCAGTTATTATCCCATGGATCTAAACTTGTTGAAAGTGTCACATCTAGAAGGCAGAAGACACAGAGATCAACATGTCGTTTATCTATCTTGCTCTCTCGCCTTTACGCCCAAACACAGCAGCATTACAGGGTGTTGAACACAGCATGTTTGGGCTCCAGCCTCTGTGATGATGCTCGTCATCATAGTCACACTGCCCTCCATTGGTTAAAGCTCATATTACAACAACTGTGCTGAGGGGAGAGTCAGTATTGACGTTCCAATTTGACTAATCAGAGTTCAGAGGGGTGGGTGGGGGGGGGGGTGTTGCTGGAGTCAGGTGTGATGGAATTATTGCAGACGGTTAAAGACTTACGATGTGCCAAGGTCCCACTTGCTCCCCACAGTACATAAAGTATAATTCATGTTTCCATGACTCTTTTCCTTTTTCTTAATATCCAAGCTCACAGTCTAAATAATGACAACTCCTCTGTGAATAAGTCAACATCACATGTGGGTCATCGTACTTCAATTCTGTCTGCCAACATTAATGTATTTCAGTTCATAAAACAACATGTGGTTTTGTGTAACCTATTAGGGCAATATTACACTACACATTGCCGAATGTGGTCATCACTGAAACATTGGCTTCAATTAATTCAAGCCCTTCTCTCCTAATATGTTGAAAAGCAATGATGGCTGTAACTTGTTGCATTGCACACATGGTTGTCATTCATTTAATAAGATACTTATTCCAGGTCACACTCTTCTGTCTGCCTAAGTGCTTTGCGGCTTGTCAGATAGTAATTCAAAATAGAAAGGAAATATTGATACACCAACATACATTTTGATCCTTTTGCGTTTATGAACATATTTGCATCGAAGACATATTGAAACATTCTTTGTCGAAATCGTCCAATCATTTTATTAGGGCGGAATCTATATTCAATTAGTTAGTCAGTCAGTTGGATTTATACGTTCATGTCGAAAAAAAATCGAACATGTAATTATCATTTTTATATGTTAGTTAGTATAATGAGGGAAAAGAGGAAAAGTGGTCACTTACACATCCACTTTATCTGAACTATATTTGTCTTAAAATGCTGCGCTATGAGCACCTACTAAAGAAAATACTCAAATATATTTGAGTGATTTATGGCCCTTTAGAGTAGTAGGAAAGTGAGGGTCCTCAGACTGCACTTGTGGCAGCAGAGCCACAATACTGTGTCATGCGGGTCGCTTCCCATAACACAGTGAGATCAGCGCATTCCTAGACTCATTCAGCAGTTCTGTTGCATTGCTTTAAAGACGTGTCGGGACCATCACAACACGAGTATTCTGTCACTTTAACAAATGACACGCAGGTGTTTCTTTTCATCCGCTGTGCCTCTCTTGCTTCTCACACTGCGCTCCTGATAGCTTCCATGCACCTGTTTGGGCGGGGCCGTCGTTCCCGGGCACGGCTCCGCCCAGCTCAAACCCGGGTTTAGGTCTATTTAGTGGGCGTGAGAGCAAACACCTGGGCGGACGTGCAGGGCCTTTCATAAAGTATGTATTATACTTCATCTAAAGAAAGCATGTCACAGCCTCATGTACTCCAAAGTACTTTTACAAAATGCACGTGTGAAACCAGAAACCAGAGAGCCACGTCTGAGTACACAAGTGGAGGGCTGAGAGAAAGCCCGCCATCCCATCTCTACTGCAACACATGCCTCTGTGACATACAGTGAGACTTTTCATTGACAGCGGAGGTGAATGTTTGAGTTTATGAAAGGATGAAGTTTTACTAGCTTTTACAGAGCTGTGTATGGTACTGCTGTATGTGAGGCCACCTGGGTTCTAATTGCTAGAATTATCCCTCTGGGCTTCTGTCAATCGGCGACGCCCTCTTTGCAGCACTTTAGTAGTGAAGTTTATGGGAAAATGTGGTGCTGATTTCAGAGTGCATAGGGCTCGAGACAGAGGCAGGCGGTCCACCAGACTATTCAGTAGTTTAATTGGTTAACGGTTATTATGCCAAAATTTTTTAACATGATATATTGATGTGTAAAGAACTTTAGGTCTATTAAACAGGGTTGGAGCCTTTGAGGTCATGTCACATGACGTTTGCTCAATATTCTCACACACTTATCAGCCTTGTGTCTTGTGCAATACGGACACAAAACAATGGAGCAATGGAGGCCGGTGGTGTTATGCGCTAAAGGATATTACACATCTTGCTTTTGTACTTTTGGCTATCGTTACTTTGCGTATAAACTGAAATAGTTAATAATGAGTAATTCTACTACTCTTCCTGATTTTGTTACAAAGCCACCTCGCATTTCCTTTTGAATTACAAACATTGAGTGAACTTAAAAGTCAGATCCCCCCTTGTTATTGACAGACTCAAATATACCACTGAAGTTATAATTAGTGCTCAAAGAATGAATTATGTCCACTTTTTGTGTGTGACTGTCTTTAATATTTGTAATCTTTCCCTGACACCTAAAAGAAGACTTCCCTCGGAGTCGTATTAGTGACTAGGTTAACTCGTATGACATGAACCACATAGCGGTGAAAACAGCGATCGTTAAGTGAACGGGGGACTTTTCTGGTGAAAAAGTTCGATTTTTTTTTGCGTGGCTGACGGAGAGGCCTGACTGGAATACTGAGTGCCTAACATCTGGGAGGCAAGCTGAGGGTAGCCGACTCCAAAAAAAAACGGTCATGTTTAGGATATTGCCGCGATTAAAACCAGATGGTACTGAGAAAACACACACTTTTCATTTTTCATTACGCTCTCATTCGGTGGAAGTCCTTGAGATACGATGCCCCCTGCTCTTTTGAAGACGATGCATTTCTCAATGGACTCTATAAGGATACGCTCAAGCTCGTGAGAAAGCCGGCGACTTATCTACGGCTCTGTCAACGAACTTTGATGAAAAACGGATCAGAGCAAAGATCATCCTCTTCATCCACCGAATCAAAACGCCTGGACGTGCAGAGGAACCTATACTGCTGGAACTGGAAACCCTTCATGCACCCATGTAATGTGCAATGCTCGTGGCTCATACAGCCCCAGTTCCCCCCTCCAGGGGCCAGAATGATGGTTTGGCAGGGGGGATGGCGAGGAGCAGGTCAACACGAAGGAGCAGGAGGGGGGGAGGGAACAGGCGGGAACAGTCAAAAGAAACCCGGAGAAGTCTTTGAATCCAGTGGAATTCCTCTCCTCCTTCCGCGGCTCCTCTGGGAGGCGTCAGGAGCCTGTGGAGAGAGCGAGGTAAGACGGGGACTGTCAGGAACAAAGCTTCGAATTCACATGATATGTTTAGCTAAAAGGGTGAAAGAGAAGTGAATCAAAGCTTGGCGGGGATCAAAGAAAACGTAACAATAAAGTCAATGCGGTTGCCATGGGACCAGCAGGAGATGCATATCATTTTAAAAAGTTGCTCGTTGGCTCTGTCAGATGTGGAGGGGATTGATTGTTATTGTTTGGTGGATGAACTGCCGCCGGAGGGGGGCGAGGAGCACAGGGGTCATCGTCGCACAGCGAGAGGAGCGCATCTCCTCGCTTGTCTTGAACAGCAGCCGCCTGTGATCGGTGTCAGAGGCCGCCGCCGAGGCACCTTCAGCTCGCGATTAACAGACGGCGAGACAGACGCAAAGACAACTCTGTCAACCCGGTAAATATCTTATCGGCACAAACCACTGATAGGCTAAACATTTTTGTTTTGCATCTTACACTGTCAGAGGTTACGATCATTGTTACCGTTTGAACGTGAAATCAAATAGACTTAAGCTGTTAACGGGAGACTTTCATTTCCATTGATGCGCTGTAAATTTCAAACGCACAATTGTGGCATGGAATATGCTGTTGTTGTTATTTTTTTTAGTTTTTAAATCTTTGAAGGGTTAGTTTACCTAAATTACAAAAAAAAGTATCTAGTCGTGCAGATAATTTTAGTTTTATGTTTAGAATTATCCAAGTCTGAAACTTCTGCCCCCCCCCGAAACAATGGAGGTGAATTAGATTTAGCTTTTATGCTCAAAGTATTGAGATCTCACATGAAACATACCTAACCTAACCTAACCCCCCGAGCTATACGTAGCGATGCGCAGCAGGGATGGAGACGGTAACTAACGGTGAGGTTACAAACTGAAGACTCCTCCCTTTCCAAGCATGTCGGAGAACTACGGTGGCATTCAGGTAACGGGAAAAAATGCAAAAAGGCCCTATCTAAAGCCAGTGTTTGGTTTGTCCATTCTGGGCTACTGTAGAAACTTGGTTTCTAAAACATGGTTGGACTCTGTGAAGAGGATCGTCTCCCGATGTAGATATAAAGGGCTCAATCAGAGAAAAAAAACCAAAATGATTACATAGTTTCAGTTGATTCTGCACTCAATAAAAAATAGAATTAATATATTCCATTTCTGACAACAAATCCCCTATAATCCTACACACTGCTCCTAAGACTTCATTTTTGAGACTGACAAATAAAAAGTTAAGGAAATTAAAAATGCTCATCAAAATTATCAGAAAGCAAGCCAAACTTATGAAAGAGTCAAATTTTTTATTACTAATTATTAATAAATCGAATTGATGACGGAGGTCAACATTTTGGCTATCCCTTGATTGTTTGTATTTTCATCTTGAAAAACATTCAGTCATTTTTCTTTTCATGACTTCCAAACTAATTGTAGTACAGCACATGGAATAAATACTTCTTCTGTTTCGAAATATTTAATTGTCTTCATTACTGAGAGTTAATTTTCCATATGCACACATACCTGCAGAAAAGCAGCCAATTTGATTGACATGACAGTGTGCATGTAATTATCTGCTGTTTTTTTTTTTTTTTTTTTTTGTATATGCAGGTGCCTGTTAGTGTGTGCACGTGCAAGTCTTCCTAATGTGTGTGTGTGTGTGTGTGTGTGTGTACTCGTGCAGAGATGAGTCCCGACTGTCTGCTGCTCTCTGAGATTGCACCCACGAGAGCTCCCAAAATAACAACAAAGAGCCCTCAGTGGGTCGGATGAAAGCACTGTCACCAACCATTTCAGCACAGAGAGTCTCCTCCCCTACTGTATCTCTGAGTGACACCTCACACATCACATGGAGACAGGAAGGGGAGGCGGTCTCTCGTATTTGACCGCAACAAATATTTCCATATGTTAATGAGACTGTCGTTGGCTTTTATCGAGAGGCCAAATGGGTTCTGATTGTGAGCTGAACGGCAGTGTGTTCCCTATTACAGTGCTGATGTTCACATACTCTTCAGTAAAAGTTGTGAGCGATCAGATGGATAACAGATGGTAATGTTTGTCTTTTTTCTTTGAAGAAGAAAACATTTTGTAGAAATATGCTTATTTCCTTTCTTGCAAAAAGTTAGAAGTTAGATGATTGATGTTTTTGCCTTTATTATGCAGCCAAAGCCAGGAGGCCGTTAGCTTAGCTTAGCATAAAGACTGTAAACAGGGGGAAATAGCTAGCTAGCTCTGTCCTGTTTGTGCAGGATTACGGCTATCAACACCTCTAAAGCTAATTAGCTTGCATGTTATTGTACGTCTAATATGTACACAAACACAAATGTAAAAAAGGACAAGTTGTGATTGCTACGGAGGACAACCTGCAGTTACTCCTGTAGTCTTGCCATCACCATGTGGTTGCCCGGCAACCAGAGGACACTCCAGGAAGTCACTGCTCTTGGCTTTTACCTAAATTCCAACATGTACTTCCCCTTAAAACAACTTGTTTGTATATTTCTGTTTGCGTATACAGGTAAACAAACATATTAATTAATGAGATATATATATATATATTTTCCCCCTTGGTTCCGGGCTTTATGCTAAGCTAAGCTAATCACCTCCTCACTCCTGCTTAGTGCTCAAACATGAGAGTGGTATCGTTTCTTATCTTCTGACTCTCGGGGAAGAAAAAAGCAAATCAGCATATTTCCAACACTGTGGAACTATTAGGTCATGAGGGTATGAGGGACCACAAAGAAAAGCAAACATTTATCGATGCAAATCTATGATGAATCACTGAAATATTAAAGTACAATGACCATAATTACTGATCTGATAGACCAACATCTCAATTGGAAAGTACTCTATTAAACGGCCCCAAACCAGCAGTTAAATCCGCAGTGAAAATCCCTCTATGTTCCACTACTGATGTCAGGCCAAAAACACTACAAACAGCAGAGAAGGACTCCATTGTTATTTCTAACCGGTAGAAGCCCCGAGGTTATTTTTCCTCTGCCTTGAAACAAATCAATGAAGCACAACTCACTTTGAACAACTGCACATTTGCTGAAATCAGATGTGGGTCGAGGAGCCAGCCATCATCGCGCTTTCCTCTCGTTTGTTGACGGAGCAGGACTTTGATAAACAAAGCCCGCTCTTTGAAAACAGGTGCACAAGCACGAGTTCGGCAATTCGGAAAACTGACTGATTAGAGAGTGTTTGTTATTCTGCATGCAACCATTTGCATTGTGTAGATCCTTCCCAAAGTCATGGTCACAACGACACTATTTACTTTTCAACTCAAAAGTTTGACACGGATATTTGCAAAAAAAATGAAATTGTCCTTTACTGTCACTTTGGTAAGAGTGTCAACAAACAATGTAACTTGATCAAACCAGGTGGAGCTTGTTTTCTTTTTTTAAGCCAATGATGCCCCCAAGTGGTGACTCTAGAAGTTGCAATGAAGTACAAGTTTACATCACAAAATAATTCACATATTAAACCGTATAAAACGTTACATTCATCATTATTAAACAGGCCATCATTACATCATCCTTGCTCAATGCACGGCCTGCATCCTCGACTGAAACACTGAAGTGGTGACTTACAGCCACAGTGTGTTCAAACACAACACGGTTCCCCCCAAAAACCCGGCTTATCCTCGCTATCAACACATGGAAGAGTTTTCAAGTCGCTATCTACTCGCAGCGAGCACTCTGAAATCACTCATTCTGATATCAAAGCACTTAACACGAGAATGATGATTGCTTGCAGGTGGAGAGCCTGCTTGTCAGGACCGCATTTGAAGAAAATGACTGAGCTCTTATCCGCCACGTTACAGTACGGCCAGTGTCTCCACGGGCAAGATCGCATTACAGAAGATTACTTTGGAGTTTCGAGCAATTTTCCTTAAATTACAGCGGCCTTTGGTCTTTGGTAAACTTGATTGACTTGAATGGTTTTCATTAGAAAAAAAACACAAAAAAAAACAGGCCTCGCGCAGGCTTTGCTGTTGATTCTCGTAGACAACAAAACACACACACACACACACACACAAAAAGTGGAGACACTGGAGGGTGAGCGGGTGCAGATGGGACACTGGCAGTGGACATGCAGATCTTGGAATCGTGGTTTAAGGGAACACAGGCCCGGCCGTTTGATTTGTGACGCCCATCTGTGTCTCGCGCTGCACGACAATTTGGCGTCTTTAAAAAAAGTAACTGGTCAGCGATGCAATGTGTGCATGAAGCACTGGGTTCATTGAATCCACACAGACTTTCACAATTAGTACTGCAATGTATGTTTGGATGCATTCAGTGTGTGTTAACAATAGAAATAAAAACTACTTTTTTGTGATTCACACTCATATTTAAAGTCATATGAACTCCAGTCCACCCTCCCCACTGTCTCTCCTCATCGAAGGAACAACATCTGAGTCATGGAAATCAGTTAGATGTCACTGAGAGCCTGAGCCTGGACTGACAAGAAAATAGCCATGAATAACATGACCACCCTTGTTACCGTTCAAGGGAAAATACTTAAAGCGATGGATCCAAAATGAAGAGTAGTCCAGATATACTTTCAGTGTCAAAAAGAATTAAAGCTGCAAGCAGCATTGATCGGGCCCTCGCAACTTCACGCATGTCGAGTGTACTGGCAGGACTCTGGTTGACGCGGCCATGCATTTCTGTGACCATCATACACAGCGCCTGGAAATTGTGAAAAACAACACTAGAAATTCATACAAAATTAAAAATGGCTGACTTCCGGTTGGGTTTAGAGCATAGACCCCTGAGACCTTTTTTTAAGTCTACATGTGATACATCTGCTTACCAAATTTTATAGATCTAGGACCTAGATCTAGTACGTTTCACCTAGATTCTAGGTGAAACGTACAACGATGCAGCGAGGGCTGCATCGTTGAAATATTGTAGGGGGCGCTATCGAGCCGACTTGCCACACTGAAGCATTAAAATGACATTAGATAACAACATTCAGGATTTGAAATGTGTTTGGTAAGTTTGGTTGTGTTTCGAGCGTTATTAGCCCCTCAAAAACACGTTAATCTTTCATGGCGAAGAATGCGTCGCCACGGCAACATCTTTTCACGAAAAACAACAGGCTTTGAGTAACTTTTCATCATAAAAGTCTTTAGATTGTACTGACCAAATTTGAAGTTGATCTGATTAATTCCTTAGGAGGATTCGTTAGAGTACAGCGCCTGGAAATGACACAAACGACACTAGAAATTCATAAAAAATTAAAAATGGACTGACTTCCGGTTAGGTTTAGAGCATGGCTCCAAGAGACTTTTTTTTTTTGTCCAAATGTGATACATGTGCCTACCAAATTCTATACATTTATGTGAAACGTACTGCGAGGGCTGCTTCATTGAAATTTTGTAGGGGGCGCTATTGAGCCGATTTGCCAGTCTGAACGAATAAAATCATATTATATAACTACATTTTGGGCTTGTAATCTGTGTGCCAAGTTTTCTTATGTTTCGAGCATTTTTAGCCTCTCAAAATTACCTTCGTTTTTCACGGCGAAGACTGCATCGCCACGGCAACGGCATTCGACGAAACATCAAAAGCTTCATGAACTGGCATTATGAACTTCTTATATTTGTGTGGAACTAATTTGATGTTGATTTGATTTACCTACTAAGAGAAACAAGCCAAAGTATAAAGACTTTGACTTCCTGTTACCAGTAGGTGACGCTATGACTATGATTCAAAATTGGCCTGCAGATGTCTTCAGGCATGTGAAATCTGGTAAAGATCTGATGATGTAGAGTCGAGTTACATCAGTTTATTCGTTCATGGCAAAGGATCGAAATTCGCCGAGCCGCCACGTCGCCGCCCTTTGACAACTTCTTACAATCTTCACAATGAAGCATTATCAAGGTCTAAAGGCTTTTCTGACAACATTTTAGAGGGATCTGATTAATCTGTGAGGAGCAGGATGTCAAAGTACACAACTTACAACTTCCTGTTGCCACTAGGTGGCGCTATTACTATGATTCTAAATTGTCATATAGATATGTTCCGGGTCAGGATGTTATGACATATGAGAAATTTGGAACAGATTAGACAATGTACGGCCGAGTTACAACAACTTCCTGTTTCATGGCGAATGGTGTTTTTTTGCTGCCACGCCACGGATACATAGTTCGATAACTTTTTGATCTTGGAGTAACTTTTCACTGCCAAGGTCTCAAGAGCATACTGACCAAATCTGAAGTTGATCGGGTTAAATCTCTAGGAGGAGTTCATTAAAGTATGACGCCTTGAAATGGTCCAAAAACGTCATAAAATTCAAAATGGCCGACTTCCTGTTTGGTTTAGAGAAAAATTCCAAGAGGATTTTTTGTACATCCCATCATGTTCCACATACCTACCAAATGTCATACAGCTGTAGAAGGCCACGCCCCAATGAAATTCATTGGTCCATATATTCTTGATGCAATAAGACATCAACAAGGTTTTCATAACTTTTGATGATATATATCCAAAAATGATTCACACCAAATTTGGTACCAATCAGACCCAGGCCACGGGTCGGCAACCTGCGGCTCGCGAGCTGCATGCGGCTCTTCAGCCCCTCTGTTGCGGCTCCCTGCATCTACATCAGGGGTCCCCAACTGGTGGACCGGATCCGGACCCAGCACCTAAAGCCGATAGATAACTCGGAATTATATGTAGCTCAAGCGCAAGTTCAGTCAGGAAGACATTCACTTGTGATCTCTGTCTCTCCTCTCCTTGTAATTACTGATTGGGGGTGTGCACTGTTAAGCAACCAACCAGATTCGGCACACAGTTTCCTTAAGCCAATCAGATCGTTGCTGTCAAACTTTAAAGTGTTCTCCTCTCTGCTGCTGTCAGTTGTCATTTCAGCGTTAAGCAGATGCGAAGCGATACTATTTCCCTTAACTTACGTCTAGTTGTGGGTAACTGAGACAATGACGGACTCCGACTTTGATCGTTTCAGGAAGAGTCGGGTCTCAACATCGATGTTTAGCCGGAGCCGGCATTCAGCTTGCCAGGTAGCCGGCGCAGGAGCACTCGCCCAGCACGGCGCAGCGGCTCCCCTTAGACGAGCAAGAAGCCCTCTTGGCTCAGCAAGTAGTTCACGGTGGTATCCTAGTAAGTCTAACAGTTACTCGCGATCAGTCGATCCATCGCCGGGCTTATCCGAGCTCCGCAGGCGGCGTCCCATACTCTTTCTCCACCAGCACTCCTGGCATCCAATGCAGACAACGCCGTCATTTCCACCGGGTAGCTCCATCCACTCCATCGATACTGGTCTTCAATCTCTGGTAATCGATGCAGCTTCTATTATATTGTTAACATCGGCGCCACCAGTCGCCATGGTAAATCAGCTCCACGGGACAGTTCAGGCTCCTCGCTTTTTAAACGGAGACTTTGTTTCCGCTCCTCGTCATTCCCCGACAAATGAGGAAATCATGGGTCTGACACACGTCTGGAGCTCCGGAGCATCACTCATTGAATTAGTATGTAAGCGCCTGTTCCAGTAGTGGAAGTGGAGCAAATTCATGAGACTACAAATCATTATTAGCCGAAATAAACATAACTAAGCAGCAGTTAAACTTAGTTTATCCTCTTCGTAGTGATGGGCGCAATGGGTACTCGCGGCAAGTAATCACGGCAGGCGCGTGATGCGGGTAGGCCCGCAAGTGGTCACGGTTTGGTCATGCACCTCCGAATTCAATCTGGCACGGGCTGTGCTCATGATCAATTGTATATCACAAATAGTGCACTGATAAAACACTATTGACATGTCTGGGGATTATAGGAGATGGGCCAATTTGTTTGAGATGCTTCAGAACAGCAGGGTTTTCATTTTGAGTAAATGTTTGGCAGCCAAATCCAATAGTTTACAGGATAGTTAACCTTTGTTTCTTTATGATACATTTAATACTTTACTTCTTTCTTAACAGGGCTTGGCTAAGGTGATAAAGTAGTTTGTGAATATGAGGTTACAGATGACTACAATCCCTCCTCAGCATTGTGGAGGTTGGTTCATGGCTTGTGTCAGCTATACCAACATTCTATGGGTATATCTATGAGTAACACGCGTCTGTTATTCTTCACAGCCCATGTTGTTGGTACGCCTCTGGTGTTTCAGAGAATAACAACGCATAGATCAGGGTGTTCAAATGAAATTTAACAAAGTCCAGTTTGAGAGAGTTTCCTCATGCAAAGGTCTGGAACATCACAGTCTGTCTAAGGTGCGCGATGAGTTAGTCCCATATAAATTGATGTAGCTTAACATTTGTATCGACGTTTGTTGTAATCAATTCCTTCGACTTCAATCAAGAAGTCGAAGGAATGTCATGTAAAGTAAGGGATGCATTTATAGATTAAATTACGTAACAGAAGCTTTTAAGTACTTGCATTTTATAAAGATAAAGTACCTAATCTTAGTAAATTAATGGAACTGGATCGTCACGCAGCGGTAAAAATTCAGTGCAATCAGGGTGAAGCGATGTAAATGGAAGTATGACATTACATCGTATCTTAAAGAGGATTGTGTGCAGCAACATTAGTTGTAGTTATTAAACTATTTGGTTCAGCTCTATTCCTCTCTTTTTACATCATAGTTGGGCAGTGAAATCATGTGATAGAATTCTGATTATTGGGCTTGTAGCTCATATCTGTGCCTCTATTATTTTGGCGTGGGTGCGTTTGCTCAAAAGACTTTGCTTAATGGCGCTTCACCTGGCTGCTGTGAATAATCGTAATGGTCTCTGGACATATGAAACACACTGGGTTAAACTGCAGGGGAGGAATGAACATTTAAGAGGCTGTCCATATTGGTTAAGGCTGATTAAAATATCCACATTCTGTGTTTTGGAGAATGCCAGGTGTAATGTCGTAACCCGGCTCCCAAGCTATGACAAATACGGAAGGACACAAGGCAGGATGGGATTTAAAGGTATTTATGATAACAAAGTAAAGAACGGCTACCAATGGTGAAGTGTGACAGTCAGTAACATCAGTAATGTAACGAGAATGCATGCGTGATGAAGTGTGGGGCATGGTCAGCGAAAGTAAAAGACCAAATCTTTAAACGGGCAGCATTGGCAGAGATGAGTTCATGTGCACAGAAGAGCAACGCTGGAGTAGGGCTGTTATTCCTCAGAGCTCCAGGACCAGGTGCTCTGCATCCAGTAATCTGCCACAACCGCGTTCTTGTGACTCCTTACGGGGACGGTTAAGTGGCAAAACCATACTTGGACATTTATACATAAAGTATAATTAGCTCCATTCAGGCTCATCCCCTAGGGACGCGCTTTTCCTCCTGTTCGTTGGACATGGCATCTTCCTTGTCCTAAGATGCACATTCTACCTTGATGACAGGTGCTGCGCTGACCTGCGTGTCAGGTCGCTGTGCGATCACGTGAAGGGTGTAACATTCTGCAAACAAGCTGGTGAGTTTCGCTGATTGACTAAAACGTCGACACGGATGCAGACCATCCGTGGGTTTTGGGTGGTTCTGTCAAGGCCAGTGGTTTGCTCGACACAAATGGTATCTCAAGCTCATTAAAGCCTTAAAAATGTGTACGGTAAGTCATGCATAAGTCATGCGTCATGTTGACATTGTTTCTGGCATTTTGGCACGCATTTCATTTGTCTAATAGCATTATCTCATTCATACAAATTGTTCTTTATGTTATCTCTAAAGCTACCTCTCGCATGCTATTGTTCAAGTGGATCTTCGCGCATCACGGTATAAGGCCATTGCACGCAAGTCTGTTGGACTCACACTATTCTGGTCTAATGGGTACGTGACTTGGCTGGTAACTCATGGCTTAAACACTCCAAATGCGGAGGTGCTTGCACAGTAGTTGTGGCTTGGATAGATTCTGGGTTTTGCCCTTTCAAATCCATGCTTAAATTCCTCCGGTTAAGACCTATTAGTTGCTCTACTATTCTTACCCCAGGTAACGTTCCTTTAGCTAAACGTGGTTAACTAGCATTTGGAGGTTATCCTCACTAGAATCACCTCAGCTATACTCGGGGCACTCTTTTAGATTAGGGGTTGCTACTTTGGCGGGTAACCAAGGCATCTCCGCTACTACCCTACAAAATTTGGGTCGATGGTCATCCTCTGCCTTCACGTCTTACATCCGCCCCGATCTCAACACCATCCTCGATAATCAAAGATCATTGAAGCCTTAAAATCCGGTAAGGAATGCATATAACTGGTGGTGGTGACCTGTTCACGTCGATTGGTGCATCATTGGTAGGTAACATTATTATTATCTCATAGGAGGGGATAGCATTATATCCTTCTTGAAATGTTCCTTATCATAACACTAAGGTATGTATCACATTATATTGTGCAAATGGATATCCTATCAGCACTGTATAATACTGTGCTCTCCCGTTTACCTTGCTCTATTTCTCTGGTGTGACTCGACCGTTTTCTCCACCTGATTGGTCTAACACTGTTTCCCAATCTCCTGGTCTCACGTGACCTGGCTTATCGTGACTGTTTTCCTAGGTGACCGTGACCTGGCTTAACGTGTCTGTTTCCTGGTCCGACGGGACTGTTTTCCTTTCCTAAAAGAAAAGGAGGGACTGAGGTGCCCCGTTTCTAATTTCCTGGTCTAAGTGATCTAAGACCTGTCCAAGGATGACAATTTCTAATTTCGCAGTCAGATATGACATAATTTCTATTTCGCAGTCCGAGTGATGTGAGACCTGTCAAAGTATGACATACGTTCTAGTTTCCCGGGTGAGCTCACCCGGTCTGGTTGAGCTGAGGCAGTGAGACCCCAAACATGCGGGGGCCGTAAGACCTGCAACCATGCTGTTCTATGTTCTCCCTTGAACCCCCCCTATTCTGCTCTGCGGTCTAAACATGACCCCCTACTATCCTACGCTGCGTTCTAATATGACCCAACCTATCCTTGTCTGCGGTCTAGCTTGATCCTCACCTATCCCGTCCTGCGCTCGGACCCTCCGCAGGGCCGACCCCACCATATGTTTCGGGATCTGTTGAAATCCTACCATACTCCACTATGGGCTATCTAGACCCGCACTATCCTGTCTCTGCGGTCTTCCAGACCACCGTATCCTAGTCTGCAGTCCATCGTGACATTCCTCTATCCTTTGCTTTGACTAAACTGGTCCTCTTACCTCTGGTCTAACATCTACTCGTTCACGTGCTACCCTTAGATTTCTCTCATGACAAATTTTCTATTTTCTTAGGAAATTCACCACAGCAGTAGGTAAGGTATTTATTTATTCATATAAATACATTTCTTTTGGGGGATTAGGCCTGTTGGACCTCAGTATCCCTACCCTCGGTGATAGTACTTCAGGATGGAGTCCAATCGCCAAAGACTTTGCACTTTTCATATTTGACGCTAGTATAATAAATCATTGTTAAATTATAAAACAAGTCTCTCCTGATTGAAATGTAGCTCAAGCGCAAGTTCAGTCAGGAAGACATTCACTTGTGATCTCTGTTTCTCCTCTCCTTGTAATTACTCTATCAGCTGATT
Organism: Anarrhichthys ocellatus; assembly: GCF_004355925.1. Lineage (NCBI taxonomy): Eukaryota > Metazoa > Chordata > Actinopteri > Perciformes > Anarhichadidae > Anarrhichthys > Anarrhichthys ocellatus. Next base: position 1,546,027 of record NW_022280081.1, on the reverse strand, counting down.
GGGGGTGTGCACTGTTAAGCAACCAACCAGATTCTGCACACAGTTTCCTTAAGCCAATCAGATCGTTGCTGTCAAACTTTAAAGTGTTCTCCTCTCTGCTGCTGTCAGTTGTCATTTCAGCGTTAAGCAGATGCGACCCGCCTCCACCCCAGTCAGCATCACAGTCAGGCTCCTGATTCATCATCAGATTGCAGCAACTCATTTCACCACCACCACCAGTGTCTGGACTCCAGGGGGGGATTAGGCCTGTTGGACCTCAGTATCCCTACCCTCGGTGACAGTACTTCAGGATGGAGTCCAATCGCCAAAGACTTTGCACTTTTCATATTTGACGCTTGTATAATAAATCATTGTTAAATTATAAAACAAGTCTCTCCTGATTGAAATATATTATGCACTGAGTTTATACTTTAACCGGCGCCTCTTATTCAGCCGTTACGGCACTTGTTCGGCAGTGCAGGAAACACATCGACCAATGCATTGCAAATCACATCAGGTGATGCAGCTCAGCCAATCAAATATGGGTAATCTGACAAGTTTCCTGACTCGAGCGAGGTTTACACACACCGTGACACACGGGGCTGAGACGAGGAAATAGAAAGAAGAGCAGGGAAATTGCGCTGATAGAAGAAGATATCTTGCATGACGCTCTCCAAAAAGAGAAACATGTTCAGAGAGAATATAATTTATAAGCAAGAATGAACCGAATCTTATATGTTAATTATTCCCACAGGCAGTTAAATCCTCTACCCCTGTCAAGTGCTTTTCCCTGCGGTAGACAGTCTACTGTGCGAAAGTGAAACATTTCGCACAGCGGCCCCCAGCGGTCAAAGCCTGCCTGTGTTAATTGAAGAATGTGTAATGTCGCCATCAAGTGGTCAATTTATATCGGTGGAATCAATAAATGTAGAATGGATATTTGCTCCCTGATGTTGTCAAACTGTGGTATCAGCAGCAGAATCCTACCACTATTTACTCCAACCACATGTTAGTTTGTGTATCACAATGACTTCTTTCATGATTATTGTCATACATGCACCACAATACATAAGATCTGGAAACAGAAATCTGCACATTGGTCCACCAGCTGCTAGACGTGTCCCTTCATACGTAAAGATCTTTAAGACTTTCTTTGTGTTTACAGGAGAGAAAAATATGCACACAAGATTCCCACGTGTGGAATATGAAGGAGTCCACAGGAGGAGTCTAGAACACGCCTCACCTCCTTTCAAAGTAGATGTTGCACACACTGTTGTCATCATCTGGATTGATTCCACGTGTGTAAAATTGTCCATTTCAGATTGTAATTAGCTATTTATTGTGATACCTGTTGAAGCTATAATAGAATGACGCTATAAATAGAGAATCTCAAGTATATTTGTGTCTACATAATGCTACATAATTCATGTCATTTATTCAGGTCTTTTTTCAATAAAATGCATCTTATTCCAAATCAAAATGATACATGTGAGAGAATGCCGTTTGTTTACATTTGTCACTTCTGTCGTTTTAAATTTCCTTATGACACCTGGGAGGCTAATTAGAAGTAGTTTTGTATTTTCTGAGGCTGTTTAATGTTTCTATTGCAAAATGATCTGATATTGTAATATAGGCATGTGCCCTGACATGCAAGTAATCTGGAACTCTATATATCCGTGTCCCTATTGTTGATGACAACAAATGCACCCCTGTTGTTGCATTTATTAATTGATATTCCACAACTCGATGTTACTGTAACACTTAACACTTTATTGAATACAGTGCATGAAATGGAGAACAATCAGAAAAAACATTGCAGTCATAAAAAAGAAGACTACAATATGTACATGAAGATCTAAACTATTTACAATGTGCACGAGTATGTACATGAAGATCTAAACTATTTACAATGCATGAGTATTTACACATATATATAGGGTGTCTACAGCTCATCGTTCCACCTTGTCCACAACAGAAGTGAAGTGTTTGTAGCTGTCGTACACTGTGTGGTCCAGACATTTTGATGTTGACATCATCTTTAAAGGGCAGAAAGCCTTTCTGTTGTACTTTTTATGTCCCTGGGTCGGTTGGCCACATCATGTACAGACAGGGAGATTCTGCACTCGTGACACCTCCACTCCTACTGCAGAGGGCTGTTCCAGACTCTTTCGCTTGTACTGCGTAGCTCTGGCCCAGGACGGGTGGCTTAACTCATGAGGAGCAGACATTGTGGGCAGAGTAGTAGGAGCAGACATTGTGGGCAGAGTTGTAGGGACTGAGCAGGCAGTATGGGCCGTGTGGAGGGGCCAGCAGTCTCAGCGGTTGCTGTGGATGCAGAGAGGGAGGGCACAGGTCTGCTGATGGTAGAGGTGGCAGAGGTGTTTCTAACTGCCAGTAGCACAAGTGGCAGTGGTGGTTGAGGCCGGGAGAGTGGCATAATTATGTCCGTTCTTCCCTTCAACACTTTAGTCCCTGCCGTGCTGGGTGTGGGCACATACTCCATCAGAGGGTAGAGTGGTGGAGGGAGGACTGCCGGCTGGTGTGGTGCTGGAGGGAGGACAGCAGATGAGATGGAGGTCGTTTTTGTGACAGTGAAGGACTGTTTAGTGACATGCAGGTTAAAAAGGCGCTCTTGATGATGTATGAAGTCCCGTACTGTCTTAATGTTTATATTAGGGAGAGGAATGCCTGCTTTGCAGAGGATTGGATCCTCCACCAGAATCCGGTGCTGGATTCTCTCGTAGGCCTTCAAGATGGTGCTCTTCTCAGGACTGCTGCGAGACCCTTGAGGTGAGACCACAGCAGTTTCACCAGCGTGTACCTGGGCCTGTTGAGCACTGATGTCTTGTTGAGCTGGTGAGTAGCGCTTAGCCATCTTTAGCCTCTGGATCACAGCAGCATCAACAATATGGTCCCTCTGTGTGTGGCAGTAGAGGGCGATGCCCTAGTGCAGGGGTGCCCAATACGTCGATCGCGATCGACCGGTCGATCGCGGAGGTAGTGCGAGTAGATCGCATGCCATTCAAAAAAAATTGATTTCCTCATGGCATTTGACACTTGATTTTCTAACACACGGGTCACCACGTATCTGCGGTCAACCGCGCGAGCTACTGCAAAACTCCGGCGAGCTAATTAGTTAGCCTTCCAATTTATTTATACTAAAGAAGCTAAAGCTGTAGCGCCATGATTTGGGAAACTTCCAAAACCTTGCGTCAGACCTGGAGACTCAACGGAAGGGGTGTGCGTAACTTGACAGTGCGCGCTACACAGCAGATTGACAAGTGTCTGTCAGAGTTTGACAAACGCTTTTGAGACTTTGCTTTACTCGAGCCAGTTGCTACACTTATGTGCTGCACATTTCGGGAAGATATTGAGGTTGATTTACTCGCATCAAAAATTGCAACGCTGTTTCACCTGAACTTGTCTGGAGTGGAGGATGAGATTTTGACACTGCAAGCTGACATTCAGCTGAAGTCCAGGGCTCATGGACAGTTTTCTCACAGAGGAAAAGTACCCAAACATGAGGAAATGTGATACCTTTTTGACTGCATTATTCGGCTCTACTCATTTATATGAGTCAGCCTTTTCCCACATGAAGAACATTAAGTCCATACACCGTTCCACTATGACTGATGATCATTTGGAAGTGTGCTTGAGGCTGGCTACCAACTGACGACCTACTGTCCGGACTATGCAACTCTGGCCAATCCCATTCAGTGCAAGTCATCAGAGTAAGGTAATGACCAAAAATGTACAGAATTGTATTGTGCCATAAGGGTTCATGCAGTTATGCAAGGTACGCCAACATATATTGTGAATATAAAGTATACTCAGTATATATATATATATATATATATATATATAAATATATATATATAAATAAATAGATATTCAGCATTTTTAATGTAGGTAGATCATTTTGACTTGGTCATTTTAAAAGTAGCTCGCAAGCCAAAAAAGTGTGGGCACCCCTGCCCTAGTGTGTTCTGTACAGCTGGTTGAACTGCTGCGGCTGCTTGTCATGCTCCTCCACTGCATTCCAGGCTTCAAGGACCTTGTTCCTCTGCTCAGTGGTGAGAGTCAGCTTGTCATCTGTCAGGCTAACCTCCAGCAGAGCAGAGCCAAACTTTTCCAACCTTTCGAAGCCAGGAAGGGGGTTTGGACTGCAGGCTCCCTCCTGTTGAAAAGTTGACATATAAAGGCGGTAAGTTCAAATGTAGCTGAAATACACTTGTAGAGTAACACCACAACAACAAAATATTATTATTATAATATTAGATATTGTTATATATTATAATAATACACTACTAATATAACAATGAACGTACAACAGGCCATTGATATCCTTTTAGCACCCAGGGAGGAAGAGGAGGAAGTGTCAGAGCAGGATGACAACTGCTGATTACAACCCTGATTACAGATTAGATTAGAGATCTCTGAGGGAGAGTTCTTATAACGTTAACTCATATATCATATCTCATAACTCCTGAGCCTACAACACTGACTGATTCCTCTGATATTTGATCAACTGTTCAGCTTCCCTTTGGATAAATTTCATGTTCTTACTCATGGCAAAACTAAGAGTAAGAAATCAGAAATATGGATCTTCTATTATTCCATATTCCCATCATAACCACAGCAACGGAGACAAAAAACACGCTGACAGAAGTCTTTGTAGTTCATACACTCTCTTGTCTTTAATAATATAACGTTAGATGGATAATAAACACCCGAGCAAGCAGGTGTTTATGACAGCACATAAATTATTAAAAGAACGAATTTAAACCCTCAAAAATACTGTCTCTGGAACACTGGCTAATAGTTGGTTATCTATTGATTAATGAGTGACTGACTGGCTGTTTTTGGATGCAAAGAATATTTGGCATTCGTAATAATGATTTAAGAGGTTATATTTAGAGACGCTAGATAACGTTAACGTTATCTTACCGGACCCGGCCCATACTCGAGCATCGGGATTTGAACCGTATGCAAGGGTTAACGGGTTAACACAAGATAAAATGCATATTGACAAAACATTTTCAGTAACGTTATAACAAATGCGTTATAGTTTCAAAGAAGTATAGCTGAGAGATGTCGACCATAAACTAGCCTTAGCTGAACACGTAACGTTACCTGACCCGGCCGCACACTCCGAACACTTGCTGTTGTGTTGTGTTCGGATTTGAACAGTATTTAAAGGTTAACACATGATAAAATGGATGTTGACAGTAATACAATTTCGAAGAGATGTTATTGAGAGCTGCTAACCGTGAACTAGCGGCAAAGTCACCTAACCTGTTGAAGGAAGTCTTAGCTAGCTAGCTAACGTTAACACTACGTCCATTTTTTTCCAAACAACGAAAAGACAATTGGGCAGTATAAACTGTGGTTTGTATAAATAATTATAAAGACAAAGATATTTCAGTCTTACCAGAATTACTGCAAGGTCAACGCTGTGGGTAGATTCGCAACTCTAACTTGATGTATTCAAGATTTGCAGGTCTACTTGTGATTGGTGGTCTGCAGTCGGTTCCTCCGATCCAATTGGTAGTCCACAGTCAAACTGACCAATGAGGACACGTAATTGTCTACAGTCACTGTAGACATTGCACGACTGTAGACTCGAGCTCTGCGGTACGCAAACGGCTAATCATGATTTTCAGACCCCCGCCCTCTGTAAACTATCAATGGATAAATCCAAATAAAAAAAAGTCACGGAGGAAAATAGAGAGTTTAACTCTGCGTGGACGTATTAATTTGCTTTCACTGCCAACGATGCTGACTTACCTGTATGCTTCCAGAACAAGCACACAGCATTTGCTGAAAAGTGTCACGCTGGAGATGAGCGACAAAGAGCGATTCCTCAACTGCTGCAGCAAATTGAGCTCTTCATAAGAGTTTGATATTGTTATAACAGGTAAAATTGGAGTAAAATGTCAAGAATTGTCTTTATTCTTGTTCTATATTTTCATAAATACAACAAACTATAGTTTTTGTATATATAATATAACTATATATAACACTTTATAGGCTGTGATATCAAATAGCTTTTGCGGCTCCAAACGAATTTCATTTGGTGGAAAATAGAGCAAAATGGCTCTTTGGATAGTAAAGGTTGCCGACCCCTGGTCTAGGAGTAGTGATTTTTTTTTTTTTTTACATAATTAAAAATGGCGGAAAACTTTGGTAGGCGGAGCTTAGGGTCCCAAGAGGATTTTTTGTAGAACTCATTCAGTTGGTCATGTCCGTAAAACTTTAAGTCATTTGGACGTACAGGCTGTCGGGGCTTGCCTTTCCAACTTCTAGTGGGCGCTAGCGAGCAATTTTGTCATGCTCGAGCATGGGACCTATAAAATATCAAATTGTCCCGCAGTCTTGATATGCTTGCCAAATATGGGGAGGTTGGGGATATGATAAAGCCCCCAAAAAGGCGTTTCATTCGAGAGAAAAGGAATAATAATAATTAAAGCTGCAAGCAGCGATGAACGGGCCCTCGCACCTTCCCGCGTCTCGGGGGTACTGGCGGGACGCCGGCAGAAGCGGCCATAAATATCTGCAACCATCAGACAGCGTGCCCACAAGTTAGACATATTTTTAATGCTTGGACTGTGTGACGCTGGAAATTATGTAGTGCAAATATTCCACCAGTTCCTGTATCCACTTTGTGGCGCTAGAGAACACGTGCAAACATGCATTGTGTTGCTCTACATCAAGTACAGACCACATCATGTAAATGTCATATAAATCGGATTCAGTTTGTCACATAACGCGGTCTCCCTGTTGCCAGTAGGTGGCGCTATGACTTTGAGTGAAAATTGGCTTGTAGACATCCTCAGGCCATGACTGTTATCAAATATGGCAAGTTTGGGACATATTTGAGCAAGTCCAGTGGAGTTACATCAGCTTGTTGTTTAATAGCGAATCACCTACAATGGCCGCCACGTCACGGCTACACCATTCTATCAAACGTAAAGCTTTGAGTAACTTTTAATTGCAAAGGTCTTTAGATTATACTGACCAAAATTTGAAAAGAATCTGACAAAGTCTCTAGGAGGAGTTCGTTAAAGTATAGCGACTAGAAATCATGGGAATATTCACACAAAAATCAAAATGGCCGACTTCCTGTTCATTTTAGAGCATGGTCCCAAGACACTTTTTTTTAAGTCTTCATGTGATACATGTTCCTACCAAATTTCATACATGTAGGTCAAACGTAGTGCCGGGCTGCGTTTTGTGGAGTTACATCCGGGTTGTTGTTTAACGGTGAATTATGTAAAATGGCCGCCACGCCACGGCTAAGCCATTCCATTAAACGTAAAGCTTTGAGTAACTTTTAATAGCAAAGGTCTTTAGATTATACTGACCAAATTTGAAAAGGATCTGACAACGTCCCTAGGAGGAGTTCGTTAAAGTATAGCGACTAGAAGTCATGGGAAAATTCACACAAAAATCAAAATGGCCGACTTCCCGTTAATTTTAGAGCATGGTCCCAAGACACTTTGTTTTAAGTCTTCATGTGATACATGTGCCTACCAAATTTCATACATGTAGGTCAAACGTAGTGCTGGGGCTGCGATTTTGAATATTTGTAGGGGGCGCTATCGAGGCAATTTGAAAGGGTCAAGCCAAAAAGCCATATGAAATATTTATTTCGATCACCTATGACACCTGTGCAAAGTTCCAAGGCTTGTTGAGCATCCTAAGTCACAGAAAAATAAGCTTAATTTTTCATGGCGAATGACGTGTTGCCACGGCAACAGTGTTTAACGACAACTCACAATATTCATGATGAAGCATTATCAATGTCTTACGGCTTAGCTTACAAAATTTGAGACTGAATTGGGCAACTTCCTAGTCAGAGTACATCAAAGTATAAAACTTGTCATTTCCTTTTGCCAGTAGGTGGCGCTATGACTTTGTGAAAATGTTGGCATGGAAATGTGCTCAGGCCTGGACCAGCATCATGCATAACAATTTTGGGGCAGATTGAATAAAGTACCTTGGAGTTACAACAACTTCCTCTTTCATGGCGAACAGCACGAAATGTGCGTGACATGGGCGCCAATCCAATAAAGATTCACATGAAATTTGGTACCAATCAGACCTAGGGTCTAGGAGAAGTGAATTTTTTTTTTTTTTTTTACAAAATTGAAAATGGCGGAAAATTTTGGTAGGCGGAGTTTAGAATCCCAAGAGGATTTTTTGTAGAACTCATTCAGTTGCTCATGTCCGTAAAATTTTAAGTCATTTGGACATACGGGCTGTCGGGGCATGCATTTCCAACTTCTAGGGGGCGCTAGCGAGCAATTTTGTCATGCTCGAGCATGGGACCCATAAAATATCAAATTTTCCCGCAATCCTGATATGCTTGCCAAATATGGGGATGTTGCGGACATGACAAAGCCCCCAAAATGGCGTTTCATTCGAGAGAAAAAGAATAATAATAATAATAATTAAAGCTGCGAGCAGCATTGATCGGGCCCTCGCAACTTCACGCACGTCGAGGGTACTAGCAGGACTCTGGCCATGCATTTCTGTGACCATCATACACTGCGTGCATGAGTTAAACGGTATTTCCTGGTACTGGCAGGACTCCGGGTGACGCAGCCATGCATTTCTGTGACCATCACACTCTGCGTGCACAAGTGAGATGATATTTCCTGCGTAGACCAGCAGCGTAGCAAGATCATGTTGCCAGGTCTTAAGCCTCAAATGTTTTGAGTGTACAACCGATACAATCATAAATGTAAGCCTGTTAAGATCATTAAGAAAATAAAAGTGTGTGAATGCGCTTCAGTGTTTGTAACATAACAGACTGTCAGTTTACTGGGATGGGGTTCAACTCCCTGCAGTGTCCTGCTGATTGTATTTGGACTTACATGAAAGTTAACAAAATGGTCGTGCCATTTGCTGTTACTTGAACACTTTAATTTAACACTGTTTTCATTTTAAGTTCTTCTGTAACTTTAGATTGTAGTGTGAAGCATTCATTGTAACATTTTACCTGATTGTCATGAAGAAGCTCTGGACAGATCATTTATACTAATGCCCACGGACATGGTTTGAGAATCCACTGTTATCTAACTTTTGCTCTCCAAGCATCTTAGTTTGCACATATTTAGATCAGAGAAGTCTTTTTCTCATGGTGTGCCCACAGACCCTTTCAATAAGTTCAGTGTTTGGGCCGCTGTAATTATAGAATCCTGCTTATGTCCATGCTTATCAGTAGGTGGCGCTATGACTATGAGTTAATATTGGCATGCAGAAGTCCTAAAGCCATGACAGTCAACAAGCATGTCAAGTTTGGGACAGTTTTGACAAAGTACAGTCGAGTTACAACAGCTTGATGGATGATGAAGGTAAACCATGTAAAATGGCCGTCACACCATATCCACGTCGTTTGATGAAACTTAAAGCTTTTAGTAACGTTTAATCGCTAAGGTCTTTAGATTGTTCTGACCAAATTCTAAGCTGATTGGATTAATTCCCTAGGAGGAGTTTGTAGTACAGCACCTGGAAATGGAAAAAAACCACGAGAAATTTATACAAAATTCAAAATGGCTGACTTCCGGTTGGGTTTAGAGCATGGTCCCAAGAGACTTCATTTTAAGTCCACATGTGATACATGTGCCTACCAAATTTTGTAAATCTATGTCAAACGTACAGCGAGGGCTGCTTTGTTGAAATTTTGTAGGGGGCGCTATTGAGCCGATTTGCCACTCTGAACCAATAAAATTATATTATATAACTACATTTTGGGCTTTAAATGTGTATGCCAAGTTTGCTTATGTTTCGAGCATGTCTAGCCTCTCAAAAACACCTTAATTTTTCATGGTGAAGAATGCGTCACCACGGCAACAGCTTTTCACGAAACAACAAGCTTTGAGTAACTTTTCATCACAAAGGTCTTTAGACTGTACCGACCAAATTTGAAGTTGATCTGATTAATTCCCTAGGAGGAGTTCGTTAAAGTGCAGCGCCTGGAAATGACAAAAACGACACTAGAAATTCATAAATAATTCAAAATGGCTGACTTTTAGAGCATGGCCCCAAGAGACTTTTATTTAAGTCCATATGTGATACATGTTCCTACCAAATTTCATACATCTAGGTCAAACATACTGCGAGGGCTGCTTCGTCGAAATTTTGTAGGGGGCGCTATTGAGCCGATTTGCCACTCTGAACCAATAAAATCATATTCCATAAGTAAATTTTGGGCTTGTAATCTGCTTGCCAAGTTTGCTTATGTTTCGAGCATTTTTAGCCTCTCAAAATGACCTTCGTTGTTAACGGCGAAGACTGCATCGCCACGGCAATGGTGTTCGACGAAACATCAAAAGCTTCATGAACTGGTATTATGAACTTCTTACATTTGTGTGGAAGTAATTTGATGTTGAATTGATTTACCTACTAAGAGAAACAAGCCAAAGTATAATGACTTTAACTTCCTGTTACCAGTAGGTGGCGCTATGACTATGATTCAAAATTGGCCTGCAGATGTCTTCAGGCCGGGAGTCTAATCAAACATGTGCAATCTGGTAAAGATCTGATGATGTGGAGTTGAGTTACATCAGTTTATTCGTTCATGGCGAAGGATCGAAATTCGCCGAGCCGCCACGTCACTGCCCTTCAACAACTTCTTACAATTTTCACAATGAAGCATTATCAAGGTCTTAAGGCTGTTCTGACAACATTTTAGAGGGATCTGATTAATCTGTGAGGAGCAGGATGTCAAAGTACACAACTTACAACTTCCAGTTGCCACTAGGTGGCGCTATTACTATGATTCTAAATTATTACATAGATGTGTTCCGGGTCAGGATGTTATGACATATGAGAGATTTGGAGCAGATTCGACAATGTACGGCCGACTTACAACAACTTCCTGTTTCGCGGCGAATGGTGTTTTTTTGACGCCACGCCACGGACACATAGTTCGATAACTTTTTGATCTTTGAGTAACTTCACTGCCAAGGTCTCAAGAGCATACTGACCGAATCTGAAGTCAATCGGGTCAAATCTCTGGGAGGAGTTCGTTAAAGTATGACGCCTTGAAATGGTCAAAAAACGTCATAAAAGTCAAAATGGCCGACTTCCTGTTTGGTTTAATGAAAAACTCCAAGAGGATTTGTGCGTCTCATCACGTTCCACATACCTACCAAATTTCATACAGCTAGGTGAAACCCAATGTTGGGGCTACTCAATAGGGGGCGCTATCGAGCCAATATTTCATACCGCAGTTGGACACCCCAATCAGAATGCAATTTTCGCAAATTCTGGCTTGCGTGCCAAATTTCGACATTTTCCCAGTATCCCAAGCACTTCCTTTTTGCGACGAAACACTAAGAATACGAAGAATAACAATAATAATAAACAATCGAAAAACAATAGGTCCTCCGCTCCGACTACGTCGGTGCTCGGGCCCTAATAATTCCTACAGTTTCAATAGGGACCTCGCTGCCCGACGTTGTCGGTGCTCGGGCCCTAATAAGAGCTATTTGTCCTGGCCAGAGACATTTCCATCAGCTGTTTGGTTGCTTTACCAGCTGCAATGAAAGAGGAATATCTGTAAGAAATGAAGGGACGGTGTCTTTAATGCATTAAGAGACTCTCCTACCCGACCATATGAATAAAGCACAGATTCATTCCAAAAATCTGCAACACAAGCCTTAGTTCTGAATCTCTACAGCACACATCCACTGGAAAGTATTAGTTAACAGAACAGGGAACTGTGTGTGTGTTTGTGTGTGTCTTCTGCAGGTTTGTGATGCCACCTTGAGGAGGTTTACCGGCACTGCAAGGGACTAAAGCACTGTGCAATGCTTTCAACTGCAGAATAAATATTTGGGTTCCATTTCCAGAGTATCAAATGTCTCTGTACGTCTACTGTAAGTAAAACAGTGACAAGCTAAGTGTTTTTCTCTGCAGCTTTGATTTGTGGGTAGATGAACGTCAGAGGATAAGCAGTCATCAGTTTGATCATCAAGAGCAATTATGATCAATAGGCCAAAGGTAGGTGGCAACAGTGTGATCCGTGTTTAGAGGAATGCTCCACCCGAGCCTCGGCGTAGGTTTGAAGAAGGCTAAGCCCCTAGAACAGGGGTGGCCAATTATTTTTCCCAAGGGGCCACATGAGAAACAGGGCCTGTTGTGGAGGGCCGGACCAATAGACTGAACTGGATCCTGCTCTATATTATTCCACCTCTTTATAAAAAGCAGTAAATTGTAAGTTTCTGATAAGCTGTGAGTGGTAAGAGTAAATATTATGATTAGTGGTGGAATGTAACTAAGTCTATTTGCTTAAGTACTGTACTTAAGTACAAATTAAAGGTACTTTATTTGAGTATTTCCATTTTAATCAACTTTGTACTTCCACTCCACTACATCTCAGAGGGAAATATTGTACTTTTTACTCCACTACATTTGTCTGACAGCTTTAGTTACTTTGCACATTACAATTTTTCAAAACTTTCCTAACTATCCAAACTGATCAACAGAGTATAAAATAGTTAAAATGAGCTCCACCTGAAACATCTGCAGCAAGAATAATGATCCAAACAAATCCATATTTAATATCCATATGTAATAGTAAAACACTGACAGGGATCATGTTTCTGATAAATTTGTACTTTTATTACTATTGTTTGCAGTGGCGGCTGGTGGAAAATGTTCTAGTAGGGCCATCCTATCAATTTCAGCAAACATCCCAGTATGATTTAATGCAAAAAAATTGAAGTATCAAACACGCATTACTACTTTGCAGTTAAATATTTAACATTTATTCTAACATGAAAAAAAGCAGTAAATAACACTTATATAATATAATATAACATGTTTATTTATTGAGATGCCCCTATGGACCTTGTTATAGGACGTAAAGATCAGGAGAAGTAAACATGAAGTGTAATTATGAATACTAATGTTAAATTAAGCTATGATGAGTTTTCACTGTTAATTTACCATCTCAATTACATGTTGATGCCTCCATGACCAAGTTAAGCAGATGAGACTGAGGACAACTATGTAGAAGAAAAGATGTTCACTTTGCCTAATATGTAGCTTGACAGAGTTCTCCATGTGTGTCCTGGTGTTCTCATGTTTCCTTACCTCCTCATCCCTCACTCCCGTAACTGTCCGTGCTGGATCTGTCCCCATTGTTTTAAAAAGCTAAATAATTTATTAGCATGACGTTATCTTGCTAGCCAAACCTGTCTGGTGTACAGCTAGTACAGAAGCTTCGCATGTACTGCTTCCCTTTCACGCTAGTCTGCTGTCTTGATTGTGAGGTCAGGCTGATCTGATATCAGCTCTTTGGCCTGCAGAATCTCCGCCAAAGTTCTCCTCTCAAACGAGACTTGGAGGAGTAGTGCTCGCGCATGGCGCTCGCCTGTAGAGACTTCTCCTGACGAGAACGCGCAGCTAGGGGGGCCAAATCGTTTTGGCCCCACGCTGAATCTATTTGAGGGCGCTGATTGGCTAAATTGTATGTCACTTATTTATATCTTTAATCAGCAATTGGCTAAACTGCTTCATAGACCCGCCTCTTTTGGGCCAACACGATTTTGCTCCCCTAGCTGCATGTTCTGAGAGGTGTTGTGCACACAGGCGAAGAGCACGAGCAGGAAAAGCATATATTTTGCGCAGATATCATATTTTACACATATTACTGGGTACATTCCATAGTTCAAAAACACAAATATTGACAATTTGTATAATTTATGATTATTATCATTTTTTAAATTTTTGGTGTGGCTCAAGGTGGGGCCAGGCCCCATGGCCCTCTATTGGCCAGCCGCCACTGATTGTTTTTAGTCCAATTACCTCATTTTCTGTTTTTCAGTTCAGTGAACTAGTGCACTGAAGTCAGGTTGAATGTGTGAGGTGATATGTGAAGGAGGTGACAGGTCAGTGAGACAGGATCTGGATTTGTTAAACTCCATCACGGAGAATGTTTGTTCATAATTATGTCGGTCGATCCAGAGAGAACCAACATCTTCTGAGCATGTTGATTTAGCAGCTTAGCTACAAAGCCTCAGATGTCCATGCCGGAAGAAACACGTCGGGCCGAGTCCGGTTGCCGACTCGGCTGAGACTCGGGATGAATTACGCGCCAGAATCGGGCCGAATACACGGGCCCGATTCCGGCTGCTGACACTGATATTATTGGGATTGCAGTGACGCTGCCGCTCGCACACATCCACGAACTTACTAACTTACGTAAATTGAGATAGAAAACAACAGCAGTCGCCTTCAAAATAAAAGCAACGTAGCTGTACTCCGTGCATGATGTACAATTATTTACGTTTTATTCCTAATTTCCCATTGACGTCTTGCTATGGCCTGCGGGTCGTACAGTGCCCAGGTCTTGACTATATGGTGCTTTCCAGAGCCTTATCAAATAGAGTTGAGGCCATCCTGAACTTAGCTGTACATTCAGATCAAATTTATTGTGTACCTGACAGGACAATTATGGACAACATGTTCCTCATGAGAGACATTTTTGCATTGTGCAGAAAAAATGTAAACTTTGGTATTGTGTCATTAAATCAGGAGAAAGCCTTTGAAGGGTGGATGACTCTTATATGTTTTCTGCACTTAGGGCTTTTGGTTTTGGTGATGGTTTTCTGGCTTGGGTTGGTTTATTGTACAGTGGTGCTCAATGTTTAGTGAAGACGGGGGCAGGGCTGAGTTGGCCAATCCCTGTACAGCAAGGGACAAGACAGGGTTGTCCTATTCCAGGTCAACTATATAGCTTAGCTATTGAGCCCTTGCTGTGCAGGTTGAAAGGTCGACTCAGTGGTCTCTCTCTGCCAGGGTCCTCTAGTCTTGATCGTCCTCCTACTGTACCTGCTTATGTAAACGATGTATGTGTTTTTGTCTCTAGTCAGAAGGACGTTCAATGTCTGCAGGATACCTTGTCATTGTATGAAAAGGCCTCATCTGCACAGGTGAACTGGGCCAAGAGTGAAGCCTTGTTGGTGGGACAGTTGAGGGACCGGGCGGCGCCCAGTCTGCCTGGTAGACTTGAGTGGGGGAAAGAGGGAATGAAAGTCCTGTGAGTTTTTGTGGGCAACGAGGGCTTTCAAGCAAAGAACTGAGAGGAAGTGAAGGAGAAAGTGTGCGCTCGGTTGTCTAAATGGAAATGGTTGCTACTCCATTTGTCTTATAGGGGAAGAGTTCTGGTTGCCAATAATTTAGTTGCCTCAACTCTTTGGCACAAACTTATTGCTCTGACGCCACCGAGAGGCCTAATAGAGGACATCCAGAGAGCCATCGTAGAATTCTTCTGGTCTGGCAGGCACTGGGTCCGGGCAGCAGCTCTGTACCTGCCTGTTGATGAAGGAGGGCACGGACTGATTGACATCCAGTCCAAAATTGCCTCTTTTAGACTCCGGACAGCTCAAAGACTGCTTTACAACTGTGGCCCAAGCTGGCTTGACACAGCTCAACTGCTGCTGAGGAGAGCTGTGTGGTTGGACTACGACAAGCAGCTGATCCTCCTGCAACCAGAGAACTTGGACCTTACTGGACTAACATCTTTCTACAGCTCTCTCGATAACCCAGAGAGAGTTTCCTGCAAACCAAACTCTGTGTGACCAGTGGCATGACGGCTTTGAGTACTGTTCATCCCCCCCCTCTGTAGGAGAGTGGCAGTCACTTTTAAAACCCCGCACCTGGACAAGTTTCAGGATGTGTGAAAAAAAGCCGTCTACCACACCTGCGTCACGGTTGTGAACTTGCGCTCTTTGGCAGGGATGGAGTTGTCGAGGTGGACTGAGTTCTTTGGTCCAGCTGTTTCCTCGTAAGGCAGCTGGCGGTCTCTGTACAAGCTGCCCGTTGAAAAGCAGACAGCAGACCTTCAGTGGAGGTTTGTACACGGGGCAATAGCTACAAAAAAATACAGCGCGCACCTTGATCCTGAGCTGGGGGAGGGGTGTTTATTTTGTTCTCAGGCGAGGACACTGAACAAACAGATCGAAGAAGATCTTCTTCGCTGTCAGCACTTTTAATAAGGTGGTTTCAGAGCCTTGGGGGTGGGGGGGGGGGGGGGGGGGGTCTTGGTTTGTTCATCTTTGGTCCGAAATAGGTACACACTTTGGTGAACTTTTTGTCCGGTACGGCTAAATTGGCCATTTGGCCGACTGAGGGTGGAATACACTTATGATGGACAATGTGAAGGCCTTCAGTCGCATTTAGCTGTTGGGGGGATTTATGCTCCGTGGGGGAGGAGGGAGAGATGATTATTAATTTATGATAAGTTGATATTTTTCTGTGCTCGGATGAGTTATTTTATTTATTCATTTATTTGAATAAATAAAATTCTCCTCTCCTCTCTTTATAAAAACATTGGTTGAACACTATGACAATCAACAATATCGTCCCCATTCACTTAAACTGCAAAGGGATTCACTTGTGAGTCTGCAGGCCTCGGGCCTCTGTTCTTACCTAGAGACACAGAGGTGAAATCTGATTGGATAAAAGCTCTACTTCAAACAAGCTGCACTGGAAGCAGAGCAACAGAGGAAGACAGTAGCTGTGCAATGAGAAAATAAGCTAATGGGAAAAATATTTTTATAAATTATAATACATGTAGTGAATTTAAGAAAAATGATTAAATTATAAAATAGCTATAACTTTGTGATTGTGTTTAGGCCAGCAGAGAAGGCCTTGCAGGCCCTGGCGGCCCACCATTGCTAAAATTATAAAGCTAGCTTTAGACTCACGGCCTCCTGTCACATTTGGGAGTCACGTGACCTGCCCAGGGGTTAACCGGTAATTAATTCTCCACTCAGGCCTGTTACAAAACCCCATCTCATATAATGTCCAGTAATCAGTGGCGGCCGTGCATTTTATACCTAGGCCTTCACTGCTGTCCTGCAGCTGAAATACCACCTTATAACCACATAATGGCGCCACAGCTATTATTCATTTTTAAGGCTGTAACTATGCACATCTTCATTTGAATAATGAATAATGCTAGAGCATTTAGAAAATGCAAAAGCCTAAATTCAGGAAAATATAATGTTCTCAGCTGGTCTGGCTGTGGGATCCGCAATCATTCCTTAATGACAAGCAGCAACCCAAAGAGATTATCATAGGATTTTACTTTCACAACTTCAATGTTGAACGTACTGGTCTGCAATGTCTTTCCTCGTCTCAGCTCCCTGTGTCATGGTGTGTGGTACATCTCACTCGGGTCAGAATGCCCATATATGATTGGCTGAGCTGCATCACGTGATGTGATTCACTACCCAACAGCCTCTGCTGTTAAGTTTCGTTTCACGATAGTCACGTGCTCGCCCACTGACCAATCACAGCACACTCTGCACCTCGCAGCGGTGGCAGAGACAAAAGAAAGTAGTGATAACATGATTCAAATTGAAATGTGTTTCTGTTCATCTTTTTTAGTTTTAGAAAACAAATATAGTTCAAATGAGTTCAAAGAGGACAAAGGTATTAAGTATGTGCTTAATCAATGTTACCATTATGAGGGGGCCCTTGGACAGTCACACTTTGGAAAAAAAACAACTTTGAAAAATGACCAACAACAACAAATACATCTGCCAAAATGTTTTAATGAGGAAAAACTATACTGGCAAAAATTGTTTTTTTCCATCAGTTCTTAAGTCATAAACACAGGAGAGAAAACTTAGATCAGAATAATTTCTTTTCTAACTTTCCTCTGAGGGTATGTCCTCCTGTTCTGGTAAAGCATGGTGGGCATTTTGCAGGAAGCCAGTCGGCTGATTGATTGACACGTCTCTCCTTTACTGAGACACGGGCAGGGACCCTTCCTGCTCCTACACTAGTGGCTCATGCTGGACAAACTGTCAGTGGTCTTCGCTGTGAAAAGTTAAAAGTGAAAAAATAAAACATGGAAACGGTTGCCAATTTCTTCATAACTATTCCAGCTTCATTTTTTATAAACAACAGTTCAACAAGGCTTGGGGAATTGATAATGGACATTCATATCAATGTTATGTTTTTCCAGATATGAATCTAGCAGTAAAAAGTAAAGCAGTGAGTGATCCGGCTAAATCGCTTTTAATACAGTTATTTTGGAATCAAACCGTGACGGCTACGTCTGTGGCCACGAGCCATGGAGTCCAGGTAGATCCTGTAGGTGGATCAGGACTCTGGTTGATCTGATTGTTGGATTTCAGACTCGTGGCTCTTGTGGTCCGACGGTGGCTGGGTGTCAGACTGTGACGGGGAATTCAGAGATGGATTATGGCAGGTGATTGTGGAACAGCTTTGAGTCAGGGAACAAAGATTGTAAGAAAGATTAGACAGCAGTGATTGTGCTCTAGGCAGCTAAACGATAGCTTTTTGCTATTCTCATTCTTTCACTAGCCCAGTTTAGGACGAGTGCAATCCACTGAACCCACTGTTAATAATACAGTTTTGACTCGCATTGCGAAAATTTTCGCACCAAAGAGAACAACAAAATGCAACGGACTCGGTGTGCAAGGTTTCTGTGCGTAACGTTTTTCATCGGATGATGGATTTCAAAAAACGTAGGCTACATGAAAAATACAGATCTAGGTTTGCAAAGACCTTTACACTCAAGTACACTGAAGAACATCGAGTTTTCATCACGTAAAATCATCCAGCTTAACATGCTGCTGCCAGTTACTTTGAGAGGAAGACGTGCTAAGTGGTTTGGACACAACACAGTAACTGAACTGAATGTAAAGCCTTCGTCTTGATTCTTGACCAGACTTTAAGCTCTCTCTCTCTCTTTGTGTAATGTTCATTGGGGCTCTCTCACTTCCAGAACACTTGAATCTCTCTGGACCAGGGGTGGGCACATGAGAAACAGGGCCTGTTGTGGAGGGCCGGACCAATAGACTGAACTGGATCCTGCTCTATATTATTCCACCTCTTTATAAAAAGTAAATTGTAAGGTTCTGATAAGCTGTGAATGGTTAGAGTAAACATTATGATCAGTGGTGGAATGTAACTAAGTCTATTTGCTTAAGTACTGTACTTAAGTACAAATTAAAGGTACTTTACTTGAGTATTTCCATTTTAATCAACTTTGTACTTCCACTCCACTACATCTCAGAGGGAAATATTGTACTTTTTACTCCACTACATTTGTCTGACAGCTTTTGTTACTTTGCACATTACAATTTTTCAAACCCTTCCTAACTATCCAAACTGAACAGAGTATAAAGGAGTTAAAATGAGCTCCACCTTAAACATCTGCAGCAGGAATAATGATCCAAACAAATGCATATGTAATATCCATATATAATAGTAAAACACTGACAGGGATCGTGTTTCTGCAAAAGTAGTACTTTTATTACAATTGTTTGTAGTACAATGTCCTCATTTTCAGTTCAGTAAAGGAGTGCACTGAAGTCAGGTTGAATGTGTGAGGTGATATGTGAAGGAGGTGACATGTGATCGTCAGCGAGAGAGGATCTGGATTTGTTAAACTCCATCACGGAGAATGATTGTTCACATAATTATGTAGGTCGATCCAGAGAGAACCAACATGATCATGTTGCTTTAGCAACATAGCTAGCAAAGCCTCAGATGTCCGTGTCGGTCTGTATCAGCAACACATCCCAGGTAGCCATAATGACGTGGCCCTGCTCCGGCGTAAACTCGGCATGCCGGAAGAAACACGTCGGGCCGAGACTCGGGATGAATTACGCGCCAAATACACCGGCCGATTCCGGCTGCCGACACTGATATTATTGGGATTGCAGTGACGCTGCTGCTCGCACATATTCACGAACGTTCTAACGTACGTACATTGAGATAAAAAAAAAAAAACAGCAGCAGTCGCCATCACAATAAAAGCAACGCAGCTGTATTCCGTGCATGATTTACAATTATTTACGTTTTATTCCGAATTTCACATTGACGTCTCGCGGGCTGGTCGGCAACAGCCAACGGACTGTACAATGCCCAGGTCTGCCCTAGAAAGTTGAAGTGAACGTGAAGTCATGTCCACTGGGAGAGACAAAACACCAGCGTACAAAAAAAACGACACCCCCACTCGGACGATGACGCTGCTTGTATTTGACTTGTTGATCCTTTCTCCCATTGCATCCAGATTCATTTATGGTGACGTGACACACGTATTTACGAGGCAGGATGAACCCTCCAGTTTACAGCCGACACCCAGATGACCAGCACGAGAGCGCGTGTGGAACGAGGAAGCTGCAAGCCAACCACAGAAAGACTTTGGACGTTTACTTGTAGATGCCATAGTATAGGCCAGTGATTCTCAACTGGTGGGTCGCGGGCCTTTGCCTAACGAAAAAAAAAAAAAAAAAAAGATTTTATTTTGAAGGGCATTTTTTATGTAGCGGAATTATTCCAGCATTTACGGCACTTGTTCAGCGGTGCAGGAAAAACACCGATCAATGCGTTGTGAATCACATTACGTGATGCAGCTCATCCAATCAAATATATATTGTGTATTCTGACAAGTTTCCTGATTTGAGTGAGATGTACACACACCGTGACACACGGGGAGATACGAGGATATAGACAGCAGAGCAGGACTATTGAGGTGAGAGTTGTGAAAGTCAAATCATAGGACTATTTACAAAAGAGAAAAATGTCCAGAGAGACCAGTCATTAGACTCTGACTGGACAGACTCATAGAGGTGAATTCTTCCAACACTAATATCTCTTTTTAGTAGATGAGAAAATTATTATATTGTGGCTTTTTCACTTCACGCTGAATGAACTGAATTTAAAGCTGCAGAGCAATTCAGTGAAAATAACTTTTCTAAAATGAATTTTGTTACGTAATTTATTTTTTAATCCAGCCATTATTTTTACTTGAAATGAGAAGAACATTTATTCATGTCTTTCTATGTATTATTTATAATCCATCCAGTTAAATTTGAAAAATGAGACTAATATTTGTTAAAATATAATTGATGTGTACTTTCTTTATTTGATTTGGCAGTTGTTGACTACACAGAGACGTTACTACTGCTAGACTTCTTGAATATAGATATAGGCAATCATTCCAAAATAATGCTTTTAATAATCAATTTGTATAACACTTTTTCAAATTAGCTCCAGCTTTACCAGATGAATCAAATTGTATCTTACAACTTAATTAAATCAGAAATAATCGTCCAATTTAAATAACATTATTCATCCTGCATTATGGGTACTTTTACTTTTGGTGCTATATTTAATTTTCCTGATTATACTTACATTATTTTACTTAAGTAAACTTTGGTAATACCTATTGTTGTATTCCTACTATTATTATAATTTTTTTCAACCACAGATTAAAAGGCCAGAACACAAATCAAAGGAATGAATGAGAAACAGGAGCATTCATTTTATAGGCAATAAAAGCACTGAGGGTGTATACTGGCTCTCTGTGCCCTCAGTCTGGGCGAGCATGTTCAGAGACCGAGGGGCAGAGTGGGCTGTCTGTCCGTCCAACGTGGTCTCAACAGAAGACTTTGTTCAAGACAAAGGAAAATTACAGAATGCCTAGTACAAAACAATATACTCTGTCTGTTTTATGTCCCAATACCTCAAACACAAACTGATTCTTTGTTCACTTGATTCACACTTCCTCATGAAAACATTCCTGACCTTAGTCCCTGATTTTGGTAAAAAAGGTCTACAGTATTCAACAAGACCTTCAACACAGTGTTGTCGAGGCTGTCGTCGGTCACGCTTTGATGCAGAGTATAGCATCCAGGAGGCTGTCCGTGTGTCTGACGTGTACCGTCGTGAACCCGTGGCTCTTCAAAAGCAGGCCGTACTCCGTCGCGCTCCTCTGGCTCCCCTCGCTCATGCTGAGGGCCTGCAGCAGGCCGCGCCTCGGCCCGCCTCGGTCTTCATCCAGGAAGATCTCGCTCAGCAGGAGTCCGCAGCCTGGGAGCATGGTGGAAGAGCATGATTTGTATGCGGGTATACAACTTTAGAGACCACAACAGTGGTGGTTTTTGCCACTTCCTTTGCTTAAGGCAAAGAATAACAATCAAGAGGGGAAACAAAAATGCCATCAAGTTGGTATTTTGGCTTGGCTTTTGAACTTGCCAGCTTCTTGTTTTATACGTCACGAAACACCACTGACAGTATACAGCAGCACTTCCACTGAGAACTAAGAGACTGTGGTTAACTGAAAACAAACTACACAGCAGCTGATCTCACAGTAGATATGATTTTAATCAGATTGTGGGCAATTACTAAATTGCTACAGTCTCAAAAGTTTCACTAGCACATGACTGAGATTGTTATATTAAACATTTACGTTTCAAACATGTTAGCATGCATTGTTCGGTCAACGTGTAGTAAAGATTAAAAGAAACTTGGAGAATTTTACCTGGCGAGCACGCATCTGCGATTTTACTCAGCAGAATATGCACTTTCTCATCAGGCCAGTCATGGAGAATCCTCGCAAGGACGTACAAGTCTGCTTTGGGCAGCTCGTCTTTAAAGAAGTCTCCTGTTCACGCAGAGAGGAGAAAGACATGAGCTACAGTCAGAGTGAGGGAGGTGTTACTGTGATCTGAGACAGCAGCAGCCAGCTCTCTGTCATTGAACGGACTGTATTTCCACACACACACACACACACACACACACACACACACACACACACACACCTCCTACAAATGACATCCTGTTGTCTGTGTGCAGAGGATGGAAATGTTCACTCATCTCAACCACTGCTGGCAAGTCAAACACTGTCACAGACAACCCGGGATGGGCTTTGGTAAACTCATAGGCCATGGCACCAGTGCATCCTGGGAAAAAAAGATAATAAAAGAATGGTTTATTACTCTCTGGTACACTTTTTAAATAATTTTTTTAAGCTTTCCATTCTTCTCCTTACCTCCGAGGTCGCAGGCAGTTTTAAACCTGGAGAGGTCGAAGGCTGTTGCTACAGCTTGTCCTGTAACTTTAGCAATGCTGTGCATGGCATTCATGAATCTCAGCTGGACTTCTTGACGTTTGTGGAAAGTATCCTTTCAATAGAAACAAAGGACATTTCAAATATTATCCTTTTTATTTTCCCCCCCCGTGAATCCATCTGAGGCTAAACTTATCTCAATCACCTGAAACATATCCGTGGATGTCTTGCCAAAAGCCTTCTCGCGCTGGTTGGCGCCCTCCCACACGGCGCTCTCAAGGTGGGAGAAGAGAGGCCACACGGTGTCGTTACAATGCTGGATGTAGCCGCGCAGTGAGCAGGGAGCGTCCGTCAGCAGAAAGCAAGAGGCCAGATTTGTGTTCTCGAACACCGGCTTCTTGCACGCTGCGAGTAGAGATGCCACAAAACATGCAAGAGGTTCATTTCAAGTTGAGTTTTGAACGCCATCTCTTTAAGAGACCAGCTCGGACTCACGTCTCTCTTTGCTCCTCAACAGTCCCAGAGACACACAGGCTTCCAGCAGGCACTGGGTGCCCTTCACAGAGGCTTTGATCTCCTGGGCCACCTGTGCTGCATCCAGCCCTGGTCGGCTTTGCAGCAGGTCAAACACACACATCTTGGATGCGGTAAACAGCGCCTGGAACATTTAGAGAGAGGTGGAATGGATACGGGAGTAAAGTGCAATTTTATCAATGTGAATGCATGTGATTTGAGAGTGCCTTGTGCTTGCAGATCAAGAAACACATGCAAAATGCTAAAATAAATAAATAAATAGTCCTGCACATAACCCTCGATAAAATCACAACTAGTCCTTTCTACACTTTTTTTGTACAGATTAATCAAATCAGATGCATGTTAATTGGTGACTTTTAGGGTGAACTGTCCCTTTAACTTGAGCTAATGTACATGTATTAAAGTGGTATCAATCTTTAATGTAACTCTTAGCAAGAAAAGAGAATAAGTGTATATTCCCTAATGTTTTCCTTTGAAAAGGGACAGTTCACCCCCAAATCAGAAACACATATTTTACCCCTCACCTGTACTTCTATTTATCAATCTACATTGTTTTGGTGCGAGTTTCCTCAGATAATCTACTCAAGATCATCCACAGACCTTGTTGTGAGCAGTTTCGTATAGGAAGTAATGTATTTATAATAACAATCATTTGGTTACATGTCACTACAAAAAACATAGGGCTTTAATATTATAAGAATACACAGTTTGTAATTATACCTTTGAGGCTTTGAATCCATCCATCAGATCGACGATTTGCTGCAAGTCTTCTTTTTTCGGCTCGCTGTCCTCCTGCTCTGTCACATTGAGCTCAATCACCTGCCCTCTGCTGGTCATCAGCGGTAATGTGTTCTCAGAGTCTCTGAGATTAGCCTCTCTATCCTCTGTGTGTTTGGACAGGCTGTTTACCAACGTGCAACAACTCCCATCCGCTTCATTTGCACTGCCGTTCCTGTCCACCTAGAAATGGGAGACCGTTACTTTATAGATAATGACAGTAAAAAAAAGTAACTGCCTGTGCTCAACTAACCTCATGGAGGGAAGCGGCTGAAGAGTTCGGTCTGGAGCCGGACGTGGGGTTATGTTTGGCGGGAGAGCTGGGACTGTGGCTGGACTGAGCTGACAGTTTGGGCGGGGGCTGAGTGAGCGCCGAGGTGGCGTGAGTGCCGTTGTGGCTCGGCCGGATGGACTCGGTCTGTTGGTCCGAGGAGGAAGTGCACCGGTTGTAAATACGGTCCAGCTGTTTGCAGAAGTGGTTAAGGGGGAAACCCACAACATTGAGGAAGTCTCCGTAGACGTACTCTACAAGCATCCCGCCGAGAGCCTGGATACCATAGCCTCCAGCTTTGTCCCTGACACACACGGAGACACAAACATATACACTCAGATTAACACACAGTTGCACACACGCACACAGGGCTATATCTGTGATGACCCAATCCAACCCGGGCCAGGGTATTTTTACTTTTTGCTTACACATTCCATGTCAAACAGGACAAGGCAAACACAGCTCACACTAAACTCACGCACCAAAGTCCAAAAAAACAGCAGCTTCGTAAATACAACGTGCAGCAAATGACCTCCATTGAGCAAATGCGTGGTTATGTTACTGCACAAAGAGAAATCAGGAGCGGTTGAAAGTTCAAAAGTTTCCTACTCACATGGGTTCACCGCTATTGATGTACTCCCACAGCATATCATCGGAGAGATCAGCAAACTTCACCTTTGTTTCTTCGTAGAACTCAATCAACTGGTAATCCACTTCTTCGTCTGGGGGGGGGGGGGGGGGTTGGTTTATGAAAATGAAATGTTACTGTCCACTACAATTGACCAGTAAAGGCCTCCCATATACAGCATATTTAGGAAACTGGCATTAAATCCTACAGTGCAAGAATGTATAACTTTGCCTCACAGATATTCTTGCTGAGCATTTAAGAAATAGAAGATACAACAAGTACCTAAACTGTTTTAATGGGTGTGCTTTCATCAAATTTCGACAGAAAACAATCTGAAAGTGGAGCTGTGACTTACTTTCTTTTTCATGGCAGAGGACGATAGCTACACCAGTGAAGACGCTGTGCTCTTTACCGCTCAAGCTGGAAGAGAAAGATAAAGAAAGAGGGAAATGTAATGATACATTCATACTAATGATAACTCACATACAAACGTAAAACACACTCACCTTGACAGCATCCTGTAAGCATCATCTTTGTCCACTGGCTTCTCCAGAATCATGCCATCTACAGTCTGTGGAAATGAAAAATCAATGGCCAGAGTTAATAATAAAAAAAAAGATTGAAAAAGAGAGTAAGCCAATAAAATACTGTAAAGCTTTCCTCCTCTCACCACAATAGTGTCTGCTCCGATTACTATGTCTGGAGTCTTCAGGTGCTTCTGAAACAATATGTTATCAGTAAGTCATTCGAGGGGTTAATACATGCTGCCATACAACAAGGAGCTTAACTCACAAAGGGCATCCTCCTGGCCACCTCCAGGGCCTTCTGTTTGGCCGTCTCCACAGCATACTCATGAGGTGCTTTGAAAAGTCCCTTGTCTAGAGTTTCTTTGAACCAGGATGGTACCACCTCAAACCGTAAGCCCTGCAAAGGAGTGAAAAAAGAAACCACAAAATTGTACCCCAAACCACGCTGGATTTCCGAGGTCGACGTCTGACTCACTCTTATACATAAAAAGAACTGTGACTGATATGTTTAATGTGTGGGATACTTAATACTTGAATTACGTTCCCCAGCTTAGTCCTCCCCCGTTTCTTTTTTTTTTTTTTACGACACCATTTTATTGTAGTTCTTTCTTTCATATTGAACATTGTTTTGGTCTGTAGGCTATTGAAGAGCTTTTCTGCATGTTTTACTTGGGGGGTTTTTTCAACAGCATGTAAAGAGTCTTTGAGAAATTTGAAAATCACTATGTTGTATCATTATTATTATCATTATTATATTTTACAGTTAAAAAAAAGATCAGTGTTCTCTGGTGGAAAACATCCAACGGCAACACCGTTTCCAAAATACCCTGAACACATCGTCTATAAAGCAATAGATTGTTACTGTCGAGGGACATACACATCAATACAGATATGTCTGCGATAATACATCAGTCGAGTTCAAAATACACTATGAACCTATTATGATTATGTTCATTATGATTGACAGCATTATCATCAGATATGACAAAATAAGAGAGGTGAGATGTTCTACAGATGCACCTAAATGTGTTATTATTTTGCATTTAAAAATCTGTAACTGTAACTTATATGATGCATACGATCACATGACAGCTCTCTAATTGCTGGGGCATTTGCTCAACATGTGATCACGATAAAATGTGGATTAATATACCATTCCATGAGTTTAACCAGAGGGCAACATACCGCATTGCTGAGAATCTCCAGTCTCCGAGGAGAAGCACTTGCCAGCACAACCAGTTTACCAGCGAGCTTGGAAATGACAGGGTTCAGCACCATGGTGGTGTTCTCGTTTAACCGCCCTAAGGTGATAAACACAGTTGAACATTTTAGAACTAGATCTAGTCTATGTAAGGTGGCAGCAATAACGAGTCAGGCCACTGCAGATGTTCAGTCATGCACAGTCAGGAGGACAGGAGGTCAGGTCCAAACAGTGATTGATTAATGAATCAGTCAATCAATACAACAATCAATTTTGAGAATCATTTAAGTAATTCATTAAGGACACATAACAAACGTTCACTAGTCCCAGCTTCTCAAATGTGAGGCTTTGCTGCTTTAATACGATTTCTATTATTTTCAATTGTATATTTTAGGTTTTTGACAAAACAAGCATAACATATTATTATTTTAAACACTATGGACTAATCTGTTATAAAAGCAGTAGTTAGTTGCAGCCCTAGCCCAATATTTCTCAAACACACATACTAGAATAATTCATTCATAAAAAGACAACATTCTGCTGTCTGTGCTGTGAAGACAATTCCGCTCACTGTGGCGTTAATTGCATGCTGGGTAACGTTAACATTGGCCATTTCAACCAGGTTACAGCTTTTCCAGACAATGTAAAGTTAGACTAATATCTTTATTGTGCCTACATAATCAATATATGGCTTCTATGGAAGGAGCCAAAGTTAACCACGTAACGTTACGTGATACATAATGTCCCAAGCATATCCTAACAAAAAAGATTTAACTTACGACATGCATGGATAGTTCACAACTCTGCTAGCTATAGTTTCCCCTAATGTGTAAACTTGGTGTTAGCTAGCGGCTAATACGCAAATACGCGCGTTGTCATTCCAAAAGCGCGACACGGTTGAATGCACAAAGTCATTAAGAAGAACACGTTTTAAGGTCTGGCTGTTACGTTACTGTAGATAGTACGGTATCGCTCACCTGCTCATATATTTCTTGCTCCAGTCAGGAAACTGACACAGCTGCTTGCTTAGCTGGTCACGACCATTAGGACACTACCACCAACGTGACGGCGCATACGCGATGACGTTTCAGAAAGTGGGCGGAACCACAACGTGCACAGAGTAGTACCTTACCTTCTATATGAGTAGTATGCAAGTACTAATAATAACAATAATAAAATGATAATAATAACAACAATAATAGCATTTATTATACATCTATACAACATATAATATACAGTAGTAGAGGAAGAAAACAAAGTGAAAACAATTCAACCAATTCAACACAGCATAAAGGCATTTACAGAGATCATGTTAAAAACGTTACAACTTTCCATTTGAGAAGGCTTATATCTTCACATTTTATTTGCACTTGTACACTCTACATATTTTTGAATACAAAAACTAATATGATGCCTGTGGCAGATTTATTTACCCATGATTATAAATACATTGGTTGCAATAAATGTTTCACATTTTAAGATAACACATAAGTCATTATCTCGGGAAATACAATGCTTACCGTGTTCATTTGTTCTGTGGTGCACATAAAAAAAGTGAACTTAAATGATTTAGACATTTTTAGATGTTGTAAGAGATTGACACACCACACCTCTCACTTCCCTTGTCTCTCTTACTCTTTTTTTCTCTCTTCCTCTCATTCTGTCTCTCTATGCTCTGGATGGCATCTTGCTGTGTTCTCCCTCCGGACTTTCGACAGCGTAATGTGAGGAGTAAAAACTCTCTTTACGCTCCATCTTCATTGAGTCCATGCTATTCAGGCTCTTCAGATTGATTATCTGTCTCAGTTTATGTCTGAAATCCTTGGAAGCAAAGTAATAAATGAACGGATCGAGGCAGCTGTTCAGGCAGCTGAAACATAGAGACAGTTTGTAGGCCATGTAGATAGAGTCCTCGTAGAAGAGTCTCAGCACTGTGTGAGTCAACAGGAGGATGTTGTTGGGCGCGAAGCAGACGGTGAACACCAGGAGGACGATAAAGGCCAGACGTATGGCTCTCTTTTTCTGGGCTGTCTTGGAATCTCTGGCCAGTTTGCGTATGACACTGACATAGCAGAATGTCGTGACACAGAAAGGGAAGAGGAAGAGGACGAACACCATGCTGAAGAGAAAGGCCGCCCAGGCAGATAGGCTCGGGAGCATGTCTTTCTTCAGCACGTCAAAGCATGTGGTAATCCCGAGTTCCTGAATTTCAAAGGTCAGGTCTGTGGTCATCAGTGGATACAGTACGCTCAGGACCACGCCCCACATGAGGAGGCAGCTGAGGACAGCGATGGACTTCCGAACCCTGGTCTGCCTGAACCGCATGGGCCTGACGATGCCCAGGTAGCGGTCAATTCCGATGGCCATCATGGTCAGAATGGAACAGTACATGTTGGTGTAGAAGACAAGGGTCATGACGCTGTGGGTGGATACATAGAAGAAGAGGGTTTTATTCAATCACTGGTTAAAGCAAAAAGAAAGATGAGAAGATCAATACCACTCTCCTATTTGTCTGATCGATATAAAGCCACAGGCAGCAGTCGGGTAGCTTAGCTTAGCATTAAGATTGGAAACAGATGGTAAAAGCTAGCCCGCCCTGTCCAGTCCAAAAGTAAGAAAAATACACCAGCCAGCACTTCTCACAAATGTACACGTTATGAATTGTTTGGTTCTTGTATGTATTTAACAAGTTGGTGAGGGGTAGTGAAATCAAGGAGTCTTGTCGCCACAGTGAGGCTGCCAGGCACCCAGTGGAGACTGGACAAATCACCGCCATAGGCTGTACATGAGAAGCAGACATAGTCATTGTGACTTCCCCCATTTGTTTGTGGACTACGGTTTAAAAGCCTAGAGTTTGGCATTTTGGCCGTTGCCATCTTGGATTTTGGTCATCGCCATCTTGGTTTTCTTTGCAACCAGTAAACAAAAGGGACCACATTTGGACTGCAGAGGAGTGACGCCGTGGTAGAGACCTTCTTATAAACAGTTTTTATGGTGTATTTGACTCTAAATGGACCATAATTTACTAAATGAACATCATGCTGTAATTGAAGAAGACTTGAAACTAGAGATTGAGATCATAAACTCATGTTTACAATGTTTAATGAGGTAATAAATCAAGTGAGAAGTAGAGTCATTTTCTCATAGACTTCTATACAACCAGACTTCTTTTTGCAACCAATAGGAGAGAGAATGCAAGTTTAAGGCACTTCAGCATTGGCTTCACTTTTCGGAACCGGAGGTTGCCGCCCGATCATATTGAGCGAACAAACATAAGAGGGATATCGATCTTCTCATTGATTCTTGGCAAGACAGCAAACAAGTGTTCTTCCCTAAATGTCAAACTATTCCAACTGGTGGACTGTGGATGTACACTGAGTAGCTGTGAAAATAACAAAATATTACAAGGCCAACAGGTTCAAACAACACGTTCTCTCAAATTTCTGTGGATTTCTGTTGAAGACACCCCGTATCAATACTTCAACATCAGCACTGCAGTTACAACGGGTACCTGCACATCTTGGGTCCCAGCTTCCAGTGGTATCCTTGGAGCTGGTAGGCGATCTGAAAAGGCAGCGCGGCGCCGAGGGCCAAGTCGGTGAGGGTGAGATTAATCATGAAGATGATGGAGGGGGTCTTGGGGGAGGTGCGGAAGATGAGGAGCCACATGGAGAGGCCATTTCCTGTCAGGTTAACGGCAGTGACGATCATGTAGATGACAGAGATGGCAACGCTGGTGTTTACATTCAGGAACAGGGCCCGGGTGGTGTTGTCTAGCTTGAAGCTGCTGGAATTCCCCGTCATGACTGGATGGGAACTGGTTTCTATCACCTGTGAGAGATCACCTATGGTTAGAGGCATGTGCTGCAGTGGTTGTTTTTCTTAGAAAACAAACTGGAGCAGCATCCGTCTTAATTTATCTATGGCATGCAACTGGTTTGTAATATTTGAATGAAAAAGCATAAAACATCAGCCGACATACAATAAAAAAAAATTTTTAAAATGATAAACCTAGTCTAAAGCGACACGTTTGCAAACTTCCCTCTCTTTGAATGTGCAGAAGTGATTGATCTAAAAGGTGTTAAACGGACACTTTAAGCACTCTCATAAGAACTCCGTTACTCTGTGTTGTTGTATGCGTGCGAGCAGCACATGTTTCATGCTGAGTTTTCACACAGGAAAAGAACATGATTGATTTGCGGTGAAGAGTGTCAACTGCCGCTGTGGTTTAGCTGGTGTAGCATCGATGTTATGGGGAGTAGACTCGCAACTGTCAATGATTATATCATCGAAGGCCCAACTGAAATTTTACCTTCGTGCCATGAGAAAATGAACACTTCAACACAGTTAGCATT
>NW_022280081.1:1461889-1514803 GCF_004355925.1 Anarrhichthys ocellatus | reverse complement strand
GGTGGTTGGGGGCAGTTGCCACAAAGATCCCTGAGACGCTGCAAGTTGCGCTGTAAACCATGCAATGGAAAGTACCCACTACTACACCAAGGATCAGGATGAAAATAACGGTGACACATTTTTGATACGTCAGAAAACATGACAATTAGCAAACTGAGAGTTTGGGGTTATAATGAGTTTTTTTTCTTTCTAAAAGTAACAAAAATGTTGTCAACTAAATACCTTGTTAATAGTTTGTTTTGCTTATTTATTCTCCCTCCCATCTGCTTTCAAGGTGTTGTAACGAAGCATTTCTTTAACCCATGCATATTCATGCTGTGATGTTTTCACACTTACACAACATATTTATGAGTGTGTGCAGTCAGGCACGTCGTGTGCGATTGTATGTTCACTATACTGATGTTGTACCTTAGATCTAAGTCACATGTTTAGCTCTTGTAGCCACTGGGTGTTGTTTGTGTTTATGTGTTTAATAAACGCTAAATACAAATATTGTCCAAAAATTTATTTAAATAAATAAATACATTTTGTGGTAACCTTTGACATTTTCTTTTGACTCATGATAACGTCACTGAGCACATTTAGGAACAAAACATGTTGACCACAGTGACTTTGCTGATGAGTTAAAAGTATGCGTAATAGTAAATATTAAGCAACCGACACATGGAGCCGTGTAGGCCAATTTGGAGTCATTATTTAAAAATGTGAAAGTATACATATTTTCTCAAGATTAGCACCTGTCCTAAAAAATCTCAGTGAAAGTTAGTCAAACACTCACCTACGAAACACGGAGGCAGACGAAACAAGAGGCAGGTATGGGATTAGGTCGTGTCGGTTGAAGACAAAAGTACAGATATTGTGACTGCTGAGGAAGTGAGATTTAATTGTGTTACAGTGAGATAGAGAGAGAGAGAGAGAGCGAGAGAGAGAAAGAGAGAGGAAATGGATCATGTGAGGAAGTCCATCCCATCAACTGCAGTTAACGCTTCAGATTCAGTGTTAAAATGTCTGAAAAATCCCCACGCCTTCACAGCATGGACAACTCACACATTTACTCATCATGATGATTTGCATGGTTGCCTAGTACATTTATGAATTATCTATACAATGTCTAAAGCAATAGTGCTGTTAAAAAGTGTTGGGAGTGACGTGTGAAAGACTATTACTTTTACTCATAGTCAGTCATATCACCACTGTGATTTACTAGGAAGGGAAACCAGAGTGATGTCACATAGTAACACCTGTTAGATTGAATTGGATCACAAAGAATAAAGATTATACTCAACTCGATGCTCAAACTCACACATATACATTCTTTCTGTATGAAAGCTTTTGTTTTGAAGTGAAGTGAGAGCACCCCATGTCAACCCCTCACTCACGAGTGTGAGGATGTGTTCTTATGCTGCTGGCTTCCTGTTGATTATGATAGTTCTGCTTTACTTTTGGTGATATTGTCACAGGCGCTGTCAGTGAGATTAGTCTGATGAATTCATTACAGAACATTGGGGGGGGGAAACATCAATTACGACACCTGCCCAAGTATAACTGTGTTCTCAACATTTGGAGAGAAATAAAGGTCTGCCTTCAGTATCATCAATGAAACACCTAGCATGTGTACACCCACTAATGCTAAGATGCCGCTGCATATTCATATGTGTTCGCACATTGTCAAGTATAATTGACTCATATCTGCCATTTGTAAATGTGTATGCTGGGCGGTGCTGGAGACAAACGCTGCCTCACCCAAACTGTCAAAATGACTGAAACGCTGATTTAGAGTCTTATAACGGTACAAGAACTTTATTTTCTCACAACTTCAAGAAAGAAAAAAAAAAAAGAATGATACAAGAGGTATGATAGACAAATGTCAGCTGGTGTGCAAAAACAATATTAGGCTTATTCAACAGACATATTACTGTATCAATACTTGTGGCCGTTTTGATTTATTATGAATTGACAGTATTGATAGAAAACAATGCACACATTATAGAAAACAAATTGTTTCCATTTATCTGTGTCATACTTTGCAACTTTACATTTTATTTCTAGGAAATGCTTTATATATACGTAGAGAATGTGTTCTTCCTGGCTCATGGGTGGTTATGTACAAAGCTTTGCTCACAAAACAATCTCTGTTGGATGACACCGCAGAATATGGTGGAATACAAAATGAGGAAAAAGCGGAAAAACATTGTTCTTTTTTTATCAATAATAACTCTTATCCCCACTACACACAAAAATACACACAGGATTTCATCTGTGAAATTTTTTACATCCATTGTTTGTAAGTTCTACTTACATTATATATCATTTTGATAAAATATAGGATTATTTAAAACATCCAGGTTCAGGGGAGTCTACAAAGCCTTGGTAACAAGATCTGTTGCAGAGGGTGAGGTCATGGTTTCACCAGACAATCGATGACGGATACGACAGGAGAGCTGCCTCTTACAGGGACACACTTCAGATGACCAAAAGGAAGGATACTGGACTGTCTGACACCGACTGGTTGTGCTATCATTAAGGTAACTATCATTATTATATCCGCCAGGAGACTATGTATTGGGTGGTGTGTGCATGCGTGAGTGAGCATCTCTGTGTCTGTCCACGGCTAATCTTGCGTACTGCTGGATCTATTAGCCTAATGTTTGTTGTGCTCATTTATGCCTAAGGACCTCTCGTGGTTGCAGTGATTTAGTTTTCTGTTTATGTATGTACTGTATGTACTGTATGTATACATGTACTGCATGTATACATGTAGGTATGCACTGCATGTATACATGTAGGTATCTACTGCATGTATGTACTGCATGTATGTACTGCATGCATGTATGTATGTATGTATGTATGAGCTCTGACTACTACGGAGCATGTCTTCTTCTGTTGGTAGCAGGGGAGCTATTTACCTGTTAGCAGCCGGTGGGAGTCCTCTACTGTGTTTGGCTAACAGAGCTAGCAGCTACAGAACTAAACACACAGCAGGACTGACTGAGTGTCAGTTCAGAGGAAGCTTTAAACAGTCATCATGAAGCGTTACACAGTAAACGACAGTTCAGCTGCACCGAGCCGGTGCAGACAGCTGTCTGGATTAAAATAAGAGCCTATCTGTTGCGTGATACATGCGAGTGAAAAACGTGTCTGAATCGCTCAGGGGTTAAGACGGGGAGCAAGTGTGGTTTTTCATTCAACAAGCACTGGTCGGTGCAGAAGCACCAGGTCGAGATCTGCACTCAACTGAGTGCACTTTTTTAGTTCGACCCTGTTCTTAGTATTTTTCACATGGTTCATTCCAAGGATTCTTTGAACACTAAACAGTGAGACAAAATATTTAGTGAGTACTTAAAATGTTCATGCTCCAGCAAAACTAAAACCTTGACCAACATTCACAGCTTTGTTGTCTGTTACACCTAAAAGAGATGCAAACGATTAAAAGATTTGTTTGCTTTTGAAGTGCATTTCTCCCTCAATGGAGTATATTATATTTAAAAGCTCAATGATAACCTGTCAAATCTGCCACCATCAGCTGAATAGGCTATTTCTATTGTTTTGTATTATAAACATCCAGACTGCTCACTGTTCATCTTTGCTTTTCTCAAACCCCTTCTCCAGGCCCGTTGCCATAGCGACCGCCTCATAGCAGTGCTCCGTCCCGGGTTCAGGGGAGTGGCCTACAGGGATGCAGTCGTAGCCTTTGCCAGCTGAGCTCATGCGCTTCCTGTTGCGTGCGCCGGGCTGATAGAGCTGCATGGCTGGACGGTCCTGCAGGGAGACAAGAGAGCAGGGACATGGGAGAGACAAGCAGCACACATTTTGAATATACAAATAATATATATATATACTATGTACATGTATATGTATATACACACACACACACACACACACACACACACACACACACACACACACACACATACTTATTAATCTTCTTTACCCGCTTATTCACGAGTCACACAGGGCTGAAGTGTATCCCAGCATGCACTGGGGCCGGCAGGTACAGAAAACAGCCTTTTCAACGTTCAAATGCTCTTCCGCATCAGTAAGTGAACGCACCGTAGAAGAACGACGACCGGATTAAGTTTGTTACCTACACCCTTTGTTTAATGCCAATAGTCTGATCTGTAACATTTATTTTGTAATGTTTATTTTTTAACGTAGGAAAAAAATCATTCATTTATTCATCCATTCTTGAATGATTAGCACCGATAAATTGTTGGAGCACCAGACGTTCTATGAGCCATCTCCACAAAAATGTATCCTTACGAGGTATTTAGGGTCTCATGTTCACCTGATTTCCTGTTGTTTTTAGTTTTTTTTTTTTGGGGGGGGGGGGGGCATTATGTTTTGGGGTTGTCAGTCCCGTTCTAGTGACCGCAATATCTCAGGGACGTATTGGGCACAAACATCCACCTGGACTCAAG
This sequence comes from Anarrhichthys ocellatus, assembly GCF_004355925.1. Lineage (NCBI taxonomy): Eukaryota > Metazoa > Chordata > Actinopteri > Perciformes > Anarhichadidae > Anarrhichthys > Anarrhichthys ocellatus. The sequence goes on along the minus strand of NW_022280081.1, from coordinate 1,510,385 downwards.
GACGAGCTGATACGATTTTGGTGGTCAAAGGTCAATATGACCTCACAAAACAGGGTTTTTTTGACCTGAATTCATTTGCTTATTATGACAATTTCACACATATGTCCACTAGGATAAAATTACGTCATTTTGGACAGACGTGGGTATATAGTGCAACTTTCTTGTAGACTGAAGCCAAGAATCAAACCCTGCACCTCGTAGTTGGGAAATTAAATGTCACGTAAATAGAAAACCTTTTCTTTTTACGCGACATTTAAAGAGATAAGCGTACTGTATAAAGTTCACTGTTACGCGGTTAAGTGCTATCTCTACGCCGGCATCAAGGCATAAAAGAGACCGTTTCTCTGACACAAATACACTGAAATTTAAGAAACAAGATTTCTCGGAGCTGATGATTATCATCTGTAAAAAAAAACAAACACACATCAACAAACATCTGAGACACAGTTACACGTAATTGGGTGTCACCTTCCCCCCCATCTCATGCTCACCTTCTCGCTCACCTTGTTTCGGAGGCGTTCCTTCCTGTTACCCAGGTCCTCCCTGTCCTCCTTTCCCAGTTTGTCTCCCCCGTCGGGGCAGTAGGAATAGCCATGATGGTGCCCCTCTTTCTTGGCTCGGTCCTGGCAGTAGCCCTTCCCCCATTTGGTCTCGTCTTTGCGCCGCATGAACTTGTCAAACTCGTAGTGGTGCCGCTGCCGTTTCCTCTCCTCGTCCTTCCCCCGGTGATCCTTATCTCTCTGTCTGCGGCCGTGCTGCTCTCTCTGCTCCTTGTCGCTCTCAGGCTGACCCCTAGTGGTCAGAGCGGAGATTGCATAGACACCACATAACGTCAGGGTTACACAGGCCCAGTTGTGATTGTCAGAATTGTTGGTAGCAGATCACAGTCAGATGTGTGTTTCTTTCTACCATAAAATATAGATGTACATTCAAATTTAAAACAATTTTAGTTTTAGATGATGGTTTGCAAAAAACAAAGTTTTAACTCAATTAAAAACACAACTTTCTCCGATTTTTTTTTCCAGCACTGATACATTTTATAAATTACTTGAGAACTATTTAGTGAGTGATAGCAGATTCCAACCCTGATATATATTTAGAAATTAGGTGTTAGAGTTGCCCCTCTTTTTTTTCACTGGAAGATTCGTGCCTACTGCAACTGCTTCATCAGTGGTTAGAAAATAACATATTTATTCATTACAGATCAGCAATTATCCATGGACTACTTAACCCCACGCACCGCTGTCACTTCTTTTGTGGTTCCCCACCCTGGACAGAGCTGTCCAACACAGTAGTGCTGAGTAGGCTGAGCTAGTAATGAGCCTAAGGATTTTATTTCAAGTACGGTAATTTGAGAAGTTTACAGCTATTAAGAAAGCTGAAAATTAAGATTTAGATGTAAACAAAGCATCTTTGTTATTATGATAGTAAAGAATGTTTCATATGGCCTACGTCACGCATGCTCATATCAATCAGAAAACCTTGATAAAATCCCAAAAGTGCCAAAACAAAGGTCATTAGGAACTAAGCCTCTGAGGGAAAGACCACATGTGAATGAAGGCCGGCTATTCCATAAAGTCATATCTCAAAGTTATTGTGTGAACTAGAACATGAGGCCAAACGAAAAAACTGAGGCAAGAATAGAACGACATGGTACCTCCAGTTACTTCAGCTGGCGCATGGAAGCTTGCACATTTGGACACTTTTCAAAACTGAACTTTTTCTTTTTATTTAACCATTTATTTGTTACAACTAGTCTATTTATTATGACTATGCATTTTGCATGCATTGACTGAAATGAGCTGTCGTATCTAGTTTACTGCATAGACAAGTTTCACCAGTTGGCAGAAATACTTTCACATCCATAAAGGAATTTCGAGTGGGATTTACTCTCCATCTTATGCCACATAAATTGACATTCTATCCTCTTCATATGGGGTGCCGTCGCCCCACACTCCTACTTCCAACTTCTCTGGAATCTATGAAATGGTCCTCTCAGGTTAAATAGAGAACTGGTTAAAAAGGCTGAGCCAGCCACATTAGCAGAAGATACACTCACTGAGAGGTGGACTTGTTTCTGCAGCCTAGGTGTGCCTGAATGTCCTGAATGTAGAGTGCTAACAGATCTGGAATAGGGTCCATCTCACACAAACCCCCCCCCCCCCCCCCAAACAATCCTTACTTTTCTTTGGGGTCCTTGGACTTCGTTTGTCCTCCAACTTTCTCCCATTTGCATCTGTCCATCTCCCCGACGTCACTTTTGTCCTTCATTCGGTCTGAATCCACATCGTCGTCCCTGTCGCTCTTCTTCAGGAGCTGGATATGCAGATACAAAAAGAAAAAAATCCATTATTGCACGCTACTACACTATCCACGAACAAATGAGTATCTAAGTGATGGAGCGTCACCTTGATTTTGATGTCTTTATCGGACAATTTCCTCTGCTTCTCCGCCTCCTTCCGTTTGCGTCTCTCCTCCTCCCGCCGCTTCCTCTTCTCCTCCTCCCTTTGTCGTTTCTTTTCCAGCTCTCTCCTTCTCCTCTCCTCCCTCTTCTCCTCTCTTATTCTCTGCGAGAAGAGATGCGGCACGTTGAAGAGACCACGTTCAAAGCAGATTGTCAAGTAATTTCTTTTCATTCAAGTATTTCAAGCTTTTCTCACCTGTTTCTCGATTTTCTTATTTTTGATGTACTCCAACAGTGGCGTTGTCCGTTTGGCTAAAATTGATCAAGGGAGGAAATGTTAGAAAAAAAAGTAGACAGAAGTATTTCTTTGAACCCATATAAACCTGAACCTTGATCTCTATGGTCCTGTACCTATGAGCTCCCTGGTCTTGGCCTCTATCTCTCCCAGCAGAGTCTCCGGGTTGGCCATAGACTTCTCCTCATCACAGGAGTAATTCTCCAAGAACCGCTTGTACTCTGGGTCTGAATAGGGTTTAAGATCCAGAATGAGTGTACAATATGGTGCGATGTCTACGTCTGTGTATGTCAGGGTATTTATTTTTTAATGATGGCTCAATCTCTGTATTTCAGCACCTTCTTCAATGCTCCCGGCTTTGGCATCTTTCTTTTTCAGCTTCTTCTTGGAGATTTTCTGGAAGGGGGCAAACTCCACCACAGCAGGATACTCTTGGCCTGAGCAAATATTGAAATAAAAAGGCAGCTCGTCATATAACAGACGTCCACAATCAAACAGTAACGACGGCAACAAAAGCTCTAAAGCCGCCTCTCGGGCCCATTAAATCCAGCCTGCAGCTGTAAAACAAACATATCTTGTTTTCATTCAATACGGCAGAATACGTGCCGTGTGTCGTGGCCGACAAAGCCTAACCGAGTTTAAAGGGAGAGAAATACCCTTGTTGTCGATGAAGACGTAGCCATCAAATCGGTCCCTGAACAGGAGGATATCTTCAGGGTTTTTGAAATTGACATACGCTCTGGAGAACAGGTGGGGGTAAAGACTGTGGACAGAGAGACAGAGAGAGTCACATACATTCACACGTAAGGCAAAGGCAATACGATTTGATATCACGCGCATAAATACAGCTGTTACTGCTCGTTGATTGGATAAAACGGTTATCGTGTTTACCTTTGATCGGCCGGAAAGAACTCAAAATAGTCATAGGATGGGAGCGGACTGAGCTGCTCCTCCAGCTGCTCCTTTGACAGGTTAGGTGGAAGCCTTCGGATCACCACCTGAAATCGACCATTTATATGTTATTTCCTCGGCTCAGCGGGAAGCACTTTGTTGGTAATCAAGATCATTAGGTTTCTCTCTCAAAAGATTGGCTCAAGGTTGTGACATCTGTTATTAAGATCTTGATTCCAGATCTCACAGGAACACATATCAGACAATGACACGAGGGGGGAAAAGCTCAGCGGGGGGTTGAAAACCAAGAAGTGGGGGAGCTTGGATAGTCAGACGGCATCATGAGAGACTGATGAGTCAGATATGCGGAATGGTTTGCAGCATTTTTCTCATAATCCACGCTCATGAAAAAGAGCATACTACAATTTGGCGGTTTACACATGCAGCTTCACACACACTTTACTTTTATGGAAGTCCTAGACTAAACCGCTTGAGTATCCCTTTAACTCTCTGACCCTGCCAATGGGCCGCTCATTACAAACTCCGATGATGTGCAGACAAACATTGCTCAAACACTCAGTGGTGAGGTGAAGTCATGCGACCATGGTGAAATTCCTTAACTATTAGCTTTTAATACACACTTGACCATAAGGATGGGAACAAGCTTCGAGTTTACAGATATGATTCTGACAGAATGACATTGTTAACCTGAAACATATTTTAATAATAACAGAAAAATGCAACACAGATGAAACAAGCATTTCGAAGCCATCACTTTGACTCTGTCAATGTTTTTGACTATAATACACTAATAAATACTGTAAATTATGGATTTTTTTCTGCATTATTCAGATACATATGACACCTTTGGAACTCTTTAGCTACTGGGACAATTAGGAGTTAGGATCCTAAAGGCGGGATTATGGTGCTTAAAATGTTGATGCAGCTTGTTTTAAAACATAGATGATGCAAGAATGCGGACTAGATTGGACACAGTGTCGCGCGTACGTCCAATAAAGTCTAAAATAGAAAATAGTATGACATTATAGGTCCGGCTGACAGGTCGTTTATTCCAGTCCGTCGTCGTCCTCCTCCTGTCGCTGTCCGCGGTGCTGAAATGTGGTGATCACTCCCCTCCATGTCTGTCTTCCCCACACAGTGTATAAACAATACGACGCATCGCTAACGCGCGGCCTACCCACCTTAGTGAAAACCTCTTTCTTCTCTTCTTTCTGCTTCAGGTTACCGGGAATATTCTCCTGCTCCCTCGGGACGTCTCTGAACTGTATCTCCACGACGCTTTTCTCCTTGCCCGCGGTCATCTGGTCCTTTTCAGACCTCATTTCTCTCCATCTCCCTCTCTCGCCCGTGTTAAATCGCCGTGCGCTCGCGAGAGTGTGGGGATAACGCGAGAGACGGCGCTCTGATATCACGCAGCTGCGAACTGCGTCTGCAGCCCGTACATCTTTCGTGACGCCCGCGGACACTGCCCAGGGTGTGAAGCAAAAAAAATGTGAATGATTTTTTTAGGATGAAATCATTCACATGGTGTATTACAAAATGTTTTCCACTATTATATAATTGCTTTTCTGTTTAATTCTGATTTTTGTTTGCCATTACTTACTTAGTGTTATCCGTCTTATTTGTCATCAACTCGTTGTTGTTGCTGCCTATCTTCACCGGGACACTATTGTAAAATAGATTTTAACTTCAGTGGCTTTGCTCGTTAAATAAAGGTCACATTTTAAACGAGTACAATGTTTCGTTCTGAATCGTAGTGGAGTAGAAAAATGGTAATACTAAAGTAGCTACAATTGTACTTCAGTAGCCTAAACTACTTGAATAAATGTACTATTTCCCACAACATTACAAACTATATATTTTAAGCTAAATATGCAACATGTAAAATTAAACTAACACATCGACTAGGTCATCGCTTTAGTGAATGTGTAAACACCAGCGTATGTTTGTCACGTAACTTTTCGCTGCCGCTAAAGTAACTATTTTCGCTCCAAATAAAGTACATTGTGGTGTGAAAACAAAAGCGAGTCCCATTTGCTGCGCTCGTCCCTTTAATGTCTCCAGTGTCATTCTATGTCTCTGCAGGGTCGGAGCGCAGTCAGGCAGTCCAGCAGCCCTCGGTGTCAACGTGCAGGTCCGGGGTCGGGCTGCGGGGCTTCATGCTCGACTGACCCGCACAGTGCGAACTGTCCGCTGGGCTCCAAGGTTCCTCGTGGGAGGACTGGCTCACTGACCGCCCGTGGACGTCTCGGCAGGGAACTGAGGAAAAATAATAATTTAAAAAAGTCCAACGATACTTTTCAAATGGAAATATGGGACTTTGTACAACTAATAAAATAGACTTTATTATTTTTTTTAATTTGAGCACATAGTCTGGCCTAAATACATCTTTACAAACGTATCTGATAGCATTTTTATTAAACTGGATCACTAAAGTAAACTATTTTTTTTTTTAAAAACTGACCATAAACTCACCACTGAGGAAGGTTTGCCTGCCGTTGCTGGTCTCCTCACACAGCCGAGCTCTCTCTGGGGTCGACACAGAGCTCTTCAGGCTGGGAACAAAAGTGGAACAGGTGTCCAGGTCCCGGCACACCTGGTCTTGGGTGTAAATGCCCGCCGTTTTAGACGGAGTACAGCCCATCTCTCTTGGAGCTAATACGGCCGCTCTCCATAGGGTGAAAAAAAGGGAGGTGAACAGGAAAATACTGTACGCGAATGTGAAGATGGATGGAGGGCTGAGAGAGATCACTCCTCCCCCTAAACCGGAGCATGACATTTGAGAGGACGGTCTGATCTCCGGTCAGTTTCACACTACCGTGTGTTTTTCTCTGGAGGAGTTTGCACAGCACAGGATACGCAATGGTTTGTGTTGAAAATCTTTACCATTGCTAACTAGCAAGTGATATTTGGTTTAATTCTGTACTAATAACTGTATTATACGTATGTGGGCTAATATCAGGATAATTACCTAATTATATTGGAGTATTAAAAAAACACAATGTAAAATTGTCTTGTTTGTTCAAATCAGTAATTTAAACATGTACAAGAGCATATTTGTTCATATAGGCAGGACTTCACATCTCAACAGGGTTCAAACACAACTCATCCTCAGTGAGGATTTTGAAAGTCATTTTGTGAGAAAAAAATCAAAAGATAATATGAAGCATTTCCCAGCACTGTTGTCATTACGATATTCCTATTAACACAAAACACAGACATGCTGGAATCTTTTAAGATAAATGCATGGTTTATTTAAGTAATCACCAGGAATAGTTTTCACCAAAAACTGCTTGTAATAAGCTGGCTCTTTATTAAATCCACAGGTCGAGTAACACGGAGGCTCCTGCCATAGGCAGTAATAAGTGACTTTTAGTCTGTTAGATACGATGCGAGGTGTGCGGCTGTGTTTGCTCTGCTCAGTCAAGTGTCAGAGGGCCACATGTTCCCGGGGTCTCCGGGCTCAACCCAAGGTCCAAGTACTCAACCCCTTCACCGAGGCACATGTTAATTCCCCCTTTTAAAGTGCATTCTTGCAAAATGAATACAACAGGCGCTGTATAGCAATTCACACACTTTTACCCACGCTCATAATGTTTACGACGGCATGTTCTGTGTTTTGTCACTTACAGGAACAACCATATCTAATGCACAAGAGGGAGAATCCACAGGGAACCATTGGTGGAGGACACGTGCCAGAGTTTCGGTTCAATAGCTGTCCCTGGGCTCTGATATGTGTACCTATGACAACCCGTTGCTGCGACAGTTCCGCCTCGCGACGGGATGAGATCACGTGCTGGCGTCCGACAAGGTGTCCAGCATCATGTCGCTCTCGTACATGTCGCACTCGAGGGTCAGGGAGAGTCGCAGAGGTGTCTCCAGCATCATCTTGTCCTGATTGGACAGCGGCGTTTCCAAGGACGTGATGTTGGCGTCTTCCAATCTGGGCGTGGCCAGGAGGTCGCCGGGCTCCGACGTGTTCAGCATCTTGATCAGCGCCGGAGTGTTCAAGCCACCTCGCACCTTGTCATTGATGTCCGTGCCTTTTGTGGAGATAAATGACAGGCCTGAAATGTCAGCTGGTGTCTCAGCACAGACGTTTGAATATTTGCAACAAAATTTGATCATGCATCATTTTTCAAAGACAAAAGACAACTGATGTGAAACTGCAGTAGCGTGTCCTACCTATATAGGCATCTGTGTCACCGATGTACATCTCAATACAGTGGCCGAGCATCGTCACAGAGAACGTGTCGTCCCTTTTCAGTCCGAGTGCCTGCACAGAAACAAATAAACAGACTTCTTACGTTTCTTACAAAAACATAACTGTTGACATACAGAGAAAAATATAAACAATCGACCTATCACAGGTGGTGCTTTTATGTTCCCTGTTATGCATTTATTCTATTGAAAATAAAAAAATAAAGTCCCATACCACAATATCTCTTTCTATTTATTTATACAGCTGGTGGTGTTCAATTGCACTTGGTCTTAATGCTTACATTTGTTTTGTTTTCTAAAAAGACAGCTAGCTTTTCAACAAACTGTCTTAAAAGCTTTGGCTTTCATGGTAACTCCTATTCCTTCTTGCAGAGTAGACTAGGGCTGGGCGGTATAACGGTTTCAATTTCCCGTACGATATGAATTGTCCATGTACGATTTTCATATACCGTCATACCGGTGCACAGTCGAAACAACTTCTGTTGCTCTTCAACAGGCAGCAAAATATATTGTTCGGCCCTAGGAATGCTACAGTCGGAGCTAGTTGTCTTAGCTGTATCGAGAGGGAACCCTTGTCATGGTTAACTTTATAACAATTAACAACCCACAACTAACGCTCTTTAACAGGGCAAAACCCCACGACACAACAGTTTGTGACACAAACAATTTGTAGCACTAATGATTGTGCATTTTCAGGGTAACCTTTTCTTCACTGTTCTGATAATAAAATAAAATAAAATAAAATAAAATATATATGTATGTATATATAAATAACTAAAGAAATAAACCTAAACAACACCTACTAACAACTAAATCCTACGGTCTAATCCCGTTTCTTTCCATGGAGGGGCTTAGGTGAAGGAAACAGGAAGTGACAGAACGGAATACACGCCACACAAACAGCTGTTCACCGCTCGCTGGCTGGCCGTTTCTTTTTCGTCGTTAATTAATTAATGCTTTAGCGTGAAAAAAAAAAAACGTGATATACCGTGAAACCGCCAGAATCTTACAACATACCGTGATATGCATTTTTGGTCATACTGCCCAGCCCTAGAGTAGACCATCAATCCTTCATGACTCAAGGTGTTTAAGTTAGAAATAAAGCCCCTATGGACTGAAGACAATGGCACTATACCGTGTGAAAGTAGTCGATAGCGCTCTCAAAGTCTCCCATGAGGCTGTGCACATATCCTATGGACGAGTAGGTGGAGGCGTGCTGAGGAATTAACACCAGAGCCTGACGGTGGTACTCCAGAGCCTGGTCGTACTTTCTACAGAAACAAAGTACAAAGTCTGTATCGATGGATCCAACAAAATATCATAAGGACGTTTGCAGAAATTTGACAAAATACATTTCATCAAATAGTATATTTAAAGGACCAAATTACTGGTTTCCATGATTTTGTTTAGTAACGAAAGTCAAACACAGCAATATACAATGTATTTTGATAAACAAGGCCATATCAGCAATTTTGAAATTTGTACCTTTTGTAGGCAATGAGTGCACCAAGGGAAGATTTTTAGATTTGTATAGCTGCATGTTTGAAGTTGCAAATTGTTAAAGTTTTGCTAAATACAGCATATCTTCTGCTCAATGTGCGTCCCTCTGTGTGACGGTAACATTAACTGCTGTCGACGTGTCTACATCAGCAGATTACTGCTGCCACTGCTTTGGAAACGGTTGCTAGGTATGTGTAGATCTAGTCTGACAATGACCAAACAGGTCTTCTTTGTGGACGCCTGTCTGCTGATCCTGACTAAGTGAGTTTGTGACTGAGGTACAAGCCAATTTCATGAAGGCGTTGTGATCACAAAACAAAAAATAGATGATGTCCAAAGTATATACACACTACAGTTATAATCGTTTTACAAAGAAATGCAGAGAACAGTTCTGTTCAACCCTTTTTTAAAGTGCCAGCCAATGGTTAACCTCGCACGGCAGCTGGATTCTCACGATATCTCAAGATCACACAAAAATCCACCTCATCAGGCTTCAAGTAATGCCTTTGTGTTCGAACCACAGTTGGTCCAGTCAGCGTCCTGTGTGGAGCTACTGGCAGCTACCGTGGCTGATGTGTGTGTGTGAAGTCCTCAACAACAAACGGCTCCTGAAGAAGTTAGCGTAGATGCTGCAATGGCATCAGTTATATCAGAACTGGAGAAGGCTTTTCACGATGGAAAGGATGTTTTCACTTCTCTGCTGACTGGCTTTGGCAAGGGTTTGATTGACAGCTGGTTCATCCAATGACCTGCCAAGTATCTTTTAAAAAGGGCCTGCCCTTCTCCAAACAATGACGGCTTCTCGGATGATTCTGTGTAACAAATCATCTGGCGGGTCAGGTGAGCTAAAGGTGCAGCAGCACAACATCATAAAGTCATTGTGCAGTACCGATTATCATGTTGACCCTACTTCAGTAATACCACGATAACACATGCACTACAGAGTGTTCCTATCAGCACATGTGAAGCTGTGTTTCTATGGTTTTAATTACAAGGAATGGACATGGATGCATCAATGACGCACTAACGTTAACGCACTCACCCCATATGGATGAAACCCTTGTTCTATATAAAAACTACCTCAGCCTTTCAAAACAACCACTTGTGTGGTGCACATTCTGCAAAGCCCCTTATATAGAGTGGTGGCTATGCATAATTCATTAAAGGGTCTTTTCATGAATTCCCAACGAGGGCCCTGCATTCTGAATGATTGCGACAGAACAAGTGAGCGCATCTCTGAAAATAGCATGAACAAATTAGAGCAGAGTGCACTCACCGATCTTCTTTAATAATCCACTTGGGATAAATTTAGCCTCCCATATTAGTAGCGTATGTGCCATCTCCCCTGTTGGGCCACTTCGAGACTATTTATTTAAATAGAAAATGACCTGGGAAAATTGGCTCTGTACTTACTTCAACTTCCGACACACGTGACCCAAGTTGTTTAACAAAGGCTCCCATTTGTCCACCGTGACCTAACATTTGAAAGAAAAACAGCAAAAAGCATACATTATTAACATGTGGTTATGTTTTCAAGTTGTTCGTCATTTACACATTCAGACCTTTTTAATGAAATAAATCAGCTGTTACCTCGTTTCCTATGGCTTTGATCTTCTCCATTGCATCGAGAAACAACCTCTCTGCCGTCTTCCAGCTAAAGCAATAAATGTGAAAAACATTTTTACAGATCACATGATTTTATTTTTTTTAAGATAAACCAATGTGTGTGTAATTTAAATTAGGTGCATTATGAGTTAGTTAAATGCGTTGTCTACATGTGTTCCTAGCTTTAATGTGTCATTACCCAGACTTCAGGAAAAAACTAAAACATTTTTAAAGATTTTTGATTTGAGTTTTTGAGATATTTTCTGCCGTCCCAATATAACAGGTGAATGTAATTTGATTTGATGCACGGATATCAAAACCACCTCAAAACAGACTGAAACTATCTCCATGACTAGATACCAGTGGGGTTTTATGAGAAAACATGTCCTCTTGTAATCTGTTAAAACCAGCTTTTACAATTACCACCGCTGTGTGCCAACATTCCTTTGTGCTGCCAATAACATGTAGGCTACCTTTGTCAATCTGGAGGCCTACGTGTTGGTTGTTTGTGTTTGTGGCTCCATGACTCACTCTCCATTTTGAAAGGCAACCACCGCCACCTCGTGTATGACAAACGGGTCCTCTGGAGCGATACTGAGAGCCTGGCTGAAGAAACGCTCTGCCAGCTTGGAGTTGTTGGTCAGACCGTACTCCAGGCCGATGTAAAGCATGGGTAAGTGGCACCTGGATCAGAGAGAGCCACAAACAAGTGTCACCAGAAATGGCAAAATTGCCAATGCAGGCTAAAGAGACAGGTATGTCTCTGGCTGTCAGGACCTCCAGGACCTGTCAGTCGTGTACTTACCCTTTCATCAGCTGCGCAGCAGTGAAGTATGCTGCCATGGCTTGGTCATGCTCACTCTCCACCGCAAAAGAATGACCATAGGCGATCCATGCAGGGCCGTACGTCCTCTCCAGTGTGGTGGCTTTGCTACAGGAGACACACAATATTATATAACCTGCATAACTTCACCAAAACATAAACAGCCTGCTCTGTGGCCTCAGACAGGATGTGCTTCCTTTTGAGTGTGCGACTGCATACCTGAGGTACCGCCGAGCGTGCTCGTTTTTATGGCCCACCATGAGATAGTAGCACCCGACAGCAAACCAGGATACCTGATAAAGGTTTCTGATGGTTATCAATTACGGCAAATTATGTTTTTAAAAAAAAAGAGAGAAACAGGCTGCAACACTTACTGGGTTGTTGGGATACAAGTCTACAAGTTTGTGCGAGAGGTAAAACAATTCTACAGAGGAAAAAAAACACAAAAAAAGCTTACTGAGCAAATTTAACCAATGAACTATGATACTGATGGGTAGGCTAAGCAATCAAACAAAACCTGCTTTATGCATGAATGCGATGTATATTTTACCGTTTGCTTTTCCAAGCTCCACCAGAGTTCCTATGTGGACCGGTAAACAGTTGGCATGGAAGGGGTCTTTAACCATCACCCTGAAATACAAACGCAGAGCTGCATTAAGTGGTCGTGCATTTTTACCGACATTCTACCGCATTTAACTTGTCAACCTTTATATAGAATGTAATTCACCTCATATGATTTGATACTACACTGTGATTTCGGGCATTATTTAATGGCTTTTTTAGGTTTGAATGTTACTATACAATGACACAGATCCATACATGTGTATTAGTCAAAACCACTTTGTCTGGTTGAGGGTGAAGTAGGAATTTCAGGCAAAGCTGGACATTAAAGCAGGCTACAAGTTACATACAGAGGTGAGAATGATTGTTGTCATGGGATTTTACGGTGTATGATGTTGCTGTGGTGAATGCAAGCCTCGCATTTCTACAGCATCTCTTTATAATTATCCACATTACACAAAGATCAACCACAGACTGAGAGGAAGACACTCACGTTGAGGTGAGTTTGTAGCACATCTTGAAATCACAGTTATAATAATGTCTCTCGGCAAGAGACACCACCACGTCCAAGTTGTCCTGAAGACCATTGACCATCTCTGGCACCACCAAGTCACTGGGCTTGTTATACTGCAGAGGGAAGGAGAAGGAGTGTGTGTGTGTGAGAAAGGTGGTTGTAGGGTTTAAATGTGAGTAGGTGTGAAAGATAAAACAAGGTCATGAAATAGGCAGAGAAAGGAGACTGATTAAGGAGGGTACACTGGAGAGCAACATTTGGGTGTTAGCTCTCTATGAACTCAAATTAAAGGATAAGTATTTGAGATTGACTAAAAACAAACTGCAGGGCCCATGTTCACTCAAGTAAGATGTCATTTTATACAACAATGTGGATAAATGATGTGCCTTCAATAACTTTTGGACAACAATGGAACAAAAATGTGTCGATAAGACAGAGGAATACCTTTAAGTTATATCAGGCTACAAAGACAATACTTGTTGGTCGGATCAATTCATTGTTGGTTTTGGTATTTTCAAAGGATTAGCAGACAATAAGAAAATATAACTATCATCAGACTTATCCTTCAATTAATAATAATAAAATATAAATCAAAACTAAATGCAGAGCCCCATACCTTCTTTAACTTATTCTCAAATAAGAAGTGTAATAGCTCCTCCTCCTCCTCAGTGCACTGTTGACTCAGAGGAAGTGAGTCCAGGAAGTCTTTTTCTATTGAAAAATGAACAACAACTTTCACATACAAGTTCTTGAAATGATGATAAACATCATCGCTGTAGAAAATAACCAGGTCAGTGCACATCCTCGCCACAGATCAGCCTCACCTTCCTGAGCGGTCAACATGTGGTGGGACGTTAAAAGGTCAAAGGCTTCAAAGCAGTACACATCCAGTTTCAAGGCCTCTTTATAGCTCGAGGTGGCCAGTGGTCTGTTGTCCATGGCATCATAGATCTTACCCCGCAGGAGGCAGATGGAGCTGTTGACCTGAAATATGTTAGAGAGAACAGAAAGAGTCTTTAGTAAATACATACAACAGTACTCATAACTTTATATGGTGTTTAAGCTGCTAATATTAGTTTCTAAATTTGTGAAAATAAAGGATTTATAGGGACTGCATATGCAGCACTGCTTTTGAGGATTCTGGGAACCGTATGAATTCCCTGAAATACAAAATAAGGGTTTAAAAAAATAAAGAATGCATTTAATTTCTACCAACAACGGAAATACAACTGAACTTGGTGGTGAGAGTGTTTGTGCTAAGTCAAACTGCACATGGCTGGGAAAATTCACTGGCAGAGTACAGCTACATATTTGCAGTAACAGCATTAAACAATATGATTGTTAAAAAAAAGTTGAGTGGTGATTAACAGAACAATGTTGAGTAATGAGATTCGATCATGCAACACTGACAGACAAGACAGTCCAAAATCTCTCATCTGACGGCATTCAATATATTCCAGTGTCTCAACGGCAGTCCAGACTTACAGCGGCAGGGGACATGTCCCAATCCTTGGCCGACTCTGGTGTCCCACTGTCCTCTTTCGCACTCCTGTCCAGCAGCTTCTTACAAGCTGACTCCTCTGTGTCCAGGATATCCAAGGCCTGCTGGAACTCTTTGGCAGCATACTAGACAAAACAATCAAAAGGATAATAAATCTAAAGCATGGGCAATATCTGGTAGGTTTCTCTCTATATTATATTCTGTAGCACATGTAGAGGAGGGTTTATGACTGACAGTGTGTATTTTGGAGTTACTTACATGGCACCTAGCAGCAAGATACTGACAAGCTCCGTACAACTGTGTGAGAGAGGACATGTTTGTTTCAGACAAGGGACTGACTTCAGGGAGACAGTGATAACTTCAAATACACACATTTTGGTTTGTCACCCACTTCCCCAGCACAAAGCTTTGCACACATTGACAACTCACACATAACCTGCGATTACCTTGTCAAGTTTCCGTGAGCGGAGGGCATGGGAGGCTCTGTGGTACTGTGAGGTCAAGTAAAGGCACTGAGCTAGCCAGTAGATATCCTGGGGATCCTCTGCATGCCAAACAAAGAGGTAGTATTGGGGTCATCAACGTCTGACGTTAGAGTCATCACTGACCGGCTACACAATAACACTGCAGCTGTTGGCAAGCTACTGTATTCAAGTTACGTTTATTTTTAGCTGTGAGTGTACGTAACAATGTCACATTTAACACGTATTCTCTCTCTATAAAACGCCAGTGCTGCTAAGATTAGCATAGTAATTTAAGGTGGCAGATTGGTAGGTTAAATCCACTCTCATGCTGGTGTAACGTTAGCGGTTATAGCACTAACTCACCGTGAGACAGGGACGCTATCTTGTCGGCCCAAAACAGAGCACTTTGATACTGTTGCTGTGAAGAAACACACAAAGACAGGGCAAGAGTCACTCAAATACATCGTTATTGTTGTGGTTGGCTGGCTGCCTGGCCGGCTGATAGCTTTTAAGTTAGCGAGCCAGTCAAGCTAGCTGTATCGCTCCCAAGCTAGCATTAGCTAGCAGCACAGAAAGTCAGAAATAAATGAGGCTAATTGTTACCTGGTCAATGTACTGCCGTACTCGCTTTCGAATTCTGTCGAGATTCATTTTGAGTTTTCCTTTTTACAATTATCGCTCTGACTATAAAAAGCGTGCCATTCTTAGAGACAAAAACAATGCAGTGTATAAAACTATGCTCAAAACAGTAAGTGCTAGCTTGCTAGCGGCGTAAAATCAAATCCGCGGCTTCTTTCTGCAACGGGTGTCCTGCAAAATTGTGCGTAAAGAAACGCATACTGGATAGACAGTTCCACATGAACTCTTTCACTTTCGTTGTATGTCTAGCTGTAAAATAATAGTATATACATAAAAACAATATACAAACATTTACTTGATTTATTTATTGTTGTTTTGTGCTGTGAAAGAAACAATACAAATGGTTATCATGCAGTTTGTGACAATTACATAAACCACAGACATATGAATTTAACTCGGTACACAGCCTATACAAAACTACTACTTCTCTATTTTAGAGTGCCATGCAAGATTTAGGTCCAGTTTCTCTGTACATATATGTACTTTTCAAAACTGCCTATAGTGGCACAAAGAGTCTCTTTAATGTGAAGAAAGAAGAAGTTTACTAAAAGAATAAAACATGTTATCCCTCTTCAGTAACCAGGATTCTCAGGTGTATCCTGTGAGATGTATTTCTCAGTTGCATTTGGTTCAGGGTATGTTACTATGTCCTGCTGTATCTCTCTTCTTGAACCTTCTTTCTTGCTGGTTTCTTTCCTCTTTTCATTTTACCCAGACTCTGCTTTGCCATTGACGTTGTTGCTTGCAGGACTGTGTATGTTTGCACCAGCGCTGATCTTCTGTTCTTCATTATCATCACTGCGCTTCTTGCCGTGTTTTTCTTGTCCCTGAAATTGGCATATGATCATATGATACAGTTTAAGGGGTCATTGTGAGTGCAGAAGTGACAGATAATTAATGAATGTTATCTAAAAAAAGAAGGAAAAAAAATGAACCTTTTGCTGGCTTGTCCTGCATTGTGGGTAATGTGTAATGCTGTCCATCACT
The DNA here is from genome assembly GCF_004355925.1 of Anarrhichthys ocellatus. NCBI lineage: Eukaryota > Metazoa > Chordata > Actinopteri > Perciformes > Anarhichadidae > Anarrhichthys > Anarrhichthys ocellatus. The sequence goes on along the minus strand of NW_022280081.1, from coordinate 1,493,959 downwards.
TTGAGAGTTTTGAGCCAGCCCTTATGCCAGCTCCTGAGATTATAATGAGAGCTGCACTGGCTGAAACGGAACAGGATCATTTGATTCTCCTTGGTAATACGGAGCAGCTCCAGTTGTCGCCTCTCCGCGCCAAGGCTGCTATGAAGAGTAAACACAGGCTTTACGACTGTGTTCAGTGTCAAGGGCCACCTTATTTCTCGCCATTACTTGTTGCTTCACTTTCATATGTACTTTTACATCGATAGTTCTACCACAACCTCAACCGACCTTTTTGAATCGTAATAATTCCTGTTGTCAACTCCTCCACTTGTCCTCATGATGTGCGATATTTTCTCCACGAGCATATTGTTCTTCCTCTGAATCGTCATTGCCAAATCTTCTTCAAGCTCAATGCAATAACACAGGATTGGACATTGCCACACAGTATTCAGGTTGAGATTTAAAAACATTCTTATATTCACTGCACTATTCATTTCTCATAGTTTGAGGCTTCACTGGGTGGTTTTAGGCACTGATACATCTGCTGCCACCCTGTGGACGTAATGTGAGCAGTTGAAAACGTGAAAACGTGAGAGAGAAAACAGCCACCTTTAGGTTCTTCAGCTTGATTGTCAGGTGACTATAGGTCTTTGGTGGAGTCGTGTTGATTGTTGGTTTGGCTGACTTCACCTTGGGAGACAAGAAAAAACAACAACATACAGCTTTGAGTAGAGCAATGAATGGCACTGAATCATTGCAACACGTACTGGTTTGAAAAATAGGTTAATTTGTGACTAGAATAAAAACTTGAGGCGTAGGTCAAAACATTTTAAAATATGGAATAATATAAAGGTATTAAGTCACTTCACAAACCAAAGTAGGGTATATGTTTGTCCTATCCCCCTGTGTAAATCATATGAAGCCATGCCAAATTTCTGCTGCAGGTATTTGTTTCCAGTGGGAAGCAGGGGTTGATACCCCCGATGCGCCATCACGGCCCTGTCGATACAAAACATTAAACTAAAGTGCTATACCACCAGCCCCCGACCTCCACTAGAAAACCACACACTTTTAAATCATGTTGCATTAATGCTGTGGTCCAGAATGAATCGCACAAACAGTGAACAGTATCACTACCTCACCCGGTCCCTCCTCTGACTCACCTCACACTCTGTGGCGGCACTGGCGTCTCGATGTCACAGCTCTTCATCAGCCCAGGAGAGAGTGTGTGTGCTCTGAAGCGTCTCGCTTGACTCCGGCTCCAGAGACTGCGGTCTGTTTTCTGCCAGTCATACGCGGTTGCCATGACAGCGGCTGTGGAGAGCGGAGATGAATGAATGGTTTCAAACGATGTCCTTGTTTAGCAAGTTCCACACAGAGAGACCGAGATAGGCTAATTAGTGAGGAGGCTGGAGGAGAGGGGGGGACGGGACTGTGAAATGAGGTGCCACACAGTTCAAAGCTGGAAATACAAACTGAATTTTCTAAATGTGCTCATGCTATTTATAAACTGGAAAATAAAAAAGGTTACACTCATTTTCTAACACCGATCAGACTTCCAAAGGGATCTGTTAAACATGTTGATCGTGAAATAAGTAAATCGAATGCAGAATTATTACATGTATTGCAAAAAGAAAAGAAAAAAACAAAATTTGAAAGCATTGAATTAATGAGGTCATGGTGAATGCAGGCGACTGTATTTCCTTCCTTGCTTTATGCAGACAATAACAGCCTTGGTAACAGTTACTTGGAAACTTGAACTAACGCACTCGGTGCAGAAAATCTGCTGGCACAAAACAACACTGCAGGTTGATGCCTGCAACAAGGGGGATTGAGTTTATATAAAGTTAGACAACTACATTAAATCAAATCCAATCCATACACCACACAGCACTGCATATTATGCAGTGGTATCATGATACATGATCATGTTTAGAAGCCAATATCTGTTCTGGACAGTACAACACAATGGAGCACATCATCAAGGATTTGTTGAATGAATCCCATTGAGGTGATATGACTTCATGAATGAACATCTATATCGCCACACTGCCCCCTGCTGACCAGAACTGGTTACGGCAACTGTTTTGCTGCAACTGAGATCATAACTTGTTAATAATTCAAATTCCACGCCAGAGTGAACAACCACAGCACTCATGAAACTCTTACTAGATAATTAAGCCGCCCTTTTCCCCCCCATGCACCACAGTGTACATTGAATTAAATGTTAACTGTAACAAGATTCAGACTGGCAAACTGAACTGAATGTCAATATGTAACACCTATGTGTGTTACCTGTGCAGCCAACTATCAATGCATAAACAATATGCTGGCAAATAATTGCACCGCATACTTTTACGAGTATATTACAGATTAATACGGCAGCATGTAACTGCAGTAGTTGTTGTAAAGTTGCCCTAACAAAGGGCGATACTTCATGTCTGACATCTCCCCACAGACGCCTTCACAAGCCAATTAACTGTTACTTACACCAAACAACCGATTTTTAATCTCAGCACACACTGGCCATAAAAGGTAGGGTACAACCATTTACACTAATTCACAGCTTTGGGAGTCTCTACTGTGGTTCACCTACCTGCATGCTCTTGGTGTGTAGAAACTGGTGCACCCAGAGGAAACCAACACGAGCAGAGGGAGGAAACGCAAATCACAGGGAAGAAACTAACCTCAAGGCCTCTCACACATCACTTTGAGCAAAAGCTGCTCTCAACAGACTTACAGCTGCACCAGATCCACCATCATATCAGTTTCTGCCAGGAAATGGACTAGCTGGGCCTTCCTTAAATAACCAAACCCAGTTTGTCAAACCTTGATTACTCACAGGACATCTCCATGCATTCAGATCACATGGCACCTAATAACAACTGGTTCCATCAGTGATGCTTTACAAGCGTCATTTTAAATACTCGTGCAATCAATTATTTTGTGTTTAACACCCAAAATGTTTGTTTACACTTAATTTCAGCTTTTCTTTTTTTATTAATCGCTGTCTGTCCACAATCCATTGTCACTGAATGTGGTTACAAACACATAAGTCAAATATAAAAACAAAAAGTAAATTTTTTCTTGTTGGTTCTGTAAGTATCATGATCAATTAAGAAGATAAGATTAAAATAACAAAGCTTGTTTTCATGTCCTGAATGGCAGGGGAGGCTACCAGTTCCAGGGAAGTCTCACCAGCGCACTAGTGGATCTTCCATTGCACCATTGTGGGAATAAGACAGTCTCTCTGGGACATGAGAAGTGCAAGGACCTAAGACCTGCTACACCTATAAACAACACTGTGTGTGTGTGTGTGCGTGTGCGTGCGTGTGTGTATATACACAGGTGTGTAAGGTTTTCCAGATGAAGCTATTGTTTTAATCTTAAAGAGAAGGCAAACATATGCAATGGAAAGGATGCTTACTGTATAGTATAACAATCGGAGAAAGAAGGGGAAATATACAGTATACTGCTGCTGTTGCACAACACTTCTGAAACAGTGTAACACTCACCTCCATCACCATTTCTATTAGATTATGTTATGTATGGTAGTGCAGGTCTATAGCTGTTTGTATGTACAAGGTACTTTGCTTTGATGAAGAATCCAATCCAATAATCAAAGTATATTATATTGTAGTTTTATCTTTTGTTTTATCTTTACGGTTTACTTATTCATTATACCGTAAAGATAAAACGGTATAATTTACTGTACTAGTTTTCCTTCCAACTGAAGTCTCATGTTGTACTTCCTACGTTGCTGCTGTAATCCTGCAGACTAATAAAGGATTATCTTATTTTATCTTAAATGTTACTTATTTTTCTACTTGTTCGCTGGGTTTGTCACACTTTGGCAACTGAACAGAAACCCGGTCTCCCCTGTTGGCCGCCCCGTCACTCCGCTTATTGAGACAAATACGAGGAGGTCCTTCACGGCTGATATCTTTCTAGTCCGAGCCTGTGACCAGAACCGCAGTGAGATCAGCAGGAGGAGTTTGTGCATTCCCCTAGGGTCAAGATCAAGGTTTTCCTTTTTTTGTTTTTTTGCAAATCTGTGTGATGGAAAGTGACTACGGTAACAGGTCCCGTGAGAAGGTGTTAGCATCACACCGGCTCTAAGCCTGCTCGTTAGGGTTCCTGAACATGCAAGTAAGACGATCTGTCAGTAAAGACTGATTCTTTCCATCTAATACTGTTATTTCTCCACATATTTACATAATAGTTCATTGGCTCAAATGCAACACGTTATTCATACCTTTCAGAAGCCGGTGAATGGGCCAGGAAGCTTTCGCCAACAGAGAGCTCTCCTCTCTTATTAAAAGCTCTCTGCTCCGCTCTCAGTGATCATCTATCGGATAGGGGTTGATGAAGCATTACAAACACTGTTGTGACCTTTTTTTTTAAATAGAAACCGACATTAGAGACATCTCTGGGCACACTGCTTACTTCCTCTGGAGATGGTCCCGTTCTTCCATTATCTCGTACGTCACATTTAAACCTATCAGAAAATGCAGCGAACATTCCGTGTGTCTGAATATCATGTGGGAGGGTTATCAGCGCCTCTTTTTTCTCCCCTCACCTGCTCCTTTCTATGTGCAAAAACCCCCCTAAACCCGACTTACAGAGCCCCCCTGGTTAGCGAACCCTTAACTCTAATGACATCTGAAAACCCTTCACACTTGATTTACAGGAAGTCGTTTTAAAGTCAACACAGTTTCCAGCTAATGGACGGTAGAATAGGTAACGACTCCAAGGCTACATACCCTCATCCCCCGCTGCTCCATTAATGCCGCCGAGCTGCAGAGGAACGGATGCTTTGACTCGGAAATAGGCTTCATCCCTCTAAAAGTGGCTCTTTTGATGACAGTTTGGCGCACACATGCTGCACTTCCTCCCTGAATGCGGGGAAGTTTGCCCCATTTTAACACTCAAACCCATGCAGGCCTATATCCCGGATAGATCCGCGCCATGAAAGGGTATAAATAATGAACGACGCAGTCTTTACAAGTTTAAAAAAAGCCACAGTGCAGTTACATAACAGCGGAAAGAGTTATGAGGATAACAAATTAGGCGGCGCGAGGCCGAGGACTGTAACATGCTGGACTAATCCGCTGCAGTGAGCCAACACAACCCAGATTTATGCCCAGATTTTGTGCTCTTCAATGTAACCTTGGCGTTGTTCACAACTATAAATGTTCTCCTGTTTCCCTTGGCAACTTTACCTCTTTGAAAAATCTCAGTGTCTTGGTTACTGGCAAGGTCCCTCGTCCCTGTATCATGGTTTTAAAACCTGCAGAAAACAAACAGTGTCTCATAATCATCTTGTATCTGACAGGATCACTCTTATTGTAGTGAGCGTGTGTTGTTTTGTGAGTGTGTTTGTCTCCTCTTTGTCCCTCTCAAGATTTTCTAAATGGTACAAAACCTTGATGCAGTTTGTTTTTTCAACCTGTGCAGCTTTTTAATCGTTCTGTATGCCGTCATTGAAAGAATAAGGAATTGATTTAAGAGGCCAGCCTAAAACTTTCCTTCCTGATCCAGAACTGGTTGCCAAATGGTGTAAAAATTGAATGCACAGCCTCTTGTAGCATAACACATTTTTTCCAGGATCAGATGATGCATAAGATCTCGAATCCATGGATTGAAAGTTGGGGACATTTTTTTCTTTCCATCTAAGCAGTACAAGTCTTCTAGCCAGCAGCGCAGCAAAGGCTATCTTGTTTTTGCTCTATTGGTTGAGACATAAATCACGCGGTACCATACCAAATATTGCTATCTTGCTATTTTTAGCATATCAGAGTAGAATTTGAATATGGATTGCCAAGACAATCTGCTAATTTTGAAACATATGTGATACAGTGGATGGTGTTGCTCCACAGCGATCACAGTGAGGATCGATATTTGGTGTAGATTTGGCCACTTTCGCTTAAGACCAATGCAGTCTACGTACAATCTTAAACGGTATTACTTAATGTTTTAAACTAATTGACGATGAGTGTGTCATATGTACTGTGGATTGCCACATGTCCTCTGAAAGCTCTGTGTCTAAATCTTCTCCATATTGTCTTTTTAAACATGTCAGGGCTTCTAGATTGTCAGAGTTGAAAGAGTAGATCTGCTAATAATCGCTTTAGTGCAGGAACTGAGCTCCACAACAGATTCATAAGGAGAGCTAATGATGCAAAGTGAGCCGAGTGTGAGGACACAAAGCTGCACAGTTGCAGGTATTTGAAGAAGTAAGAGAGTTGGGGATTAAAAATGTTAAGCTTAGCTGCGCAAATGATGCAAAAGCATCATCAACATATACATCTTTTAATGTGACTAATCCCCTCTTGGTCCGGGTATTGAAGGATCCATCAATCATAGTAGGTTTAAACATATTACATGTTACTTGCTCTAGAGCCACTGATTGATACATTATTAAGTGACAAGACTCGGCTGAACTGTGCCCAAGCCTTCAAGGACTGCTTAACCACTCAGATAAAGGTTCAGGCGAGGACTTTAAGCAAAGTATGTAAAGAGGCGGGCCCACATGGCAAGATCTACAACCGTTCAACCACTTTTGGGCCCCTGTCATGTGATGAGTTAAGCCAATATAACATTGGTTGCCCAATAAAAATATTAAAAGTTGAGTAAATTCAATCCTCCAAGTTCAAAGTGTCACTGTAAGATGTTCTCACATTTTCATAGATTTGTGAATGAGGATAAATATATCCATATGAAGAGAGAAAGATTTTGCCATAACGATATACATTGGAACAAATCTAATGATGTAAATTCAACCTCCTTCCATCTTAATGACAATGATAATTAGTGGGGCAACGGATCATAAAACTCACCGTTCGGAGCAAATATAACTCTTAGAGATCCCTGATCACGTTTTTTTGCTGCCGATACCAATTGCCGATCACTGATGATGCATATTGGCAGATACAGATCTCTTCGTTGTTTGATTATAGTAGCTGGTCTACAAGGCTCTATCAGTCCCAAAAATCATTTCAACTGCTCTGAAGTCAGTGTAAACCATCAAAAATTCTGAATGTTTTCATTTTACTTTGTTAAAGTCATCTATATTGTTTTTCTTCTTGATAAAAACACAGTTTAAATGATTTGGAAATAAAAGATTGTATTTAAAACAAATCTTGTCAGTAGTTTTAATGATGTATTATGAGCTGCTTAGAGGTATTGTAAACAGGTCATAATGCATCTCTAATATCTATTTATGTTGTTGTGAAAACATTTGGTTTCTCACCAACACTACATTTTACAAGATTACATGTGAACACATCATGATAACTTGCCCAATTCTTATTTTCACTGAACAGAGCCAGAACGCATCATAATGTAACTGAACGGAACCTTTGTTCGTTAGCCGTTAGCGGTGCTACCACCATCCAGTCAATGTAAACACAGATTAGTTGTTTACAATGTAACATTATCAGAGATCGACGACTAGAAAAGCATGAATGCAGATGTCCTGATCACATGTTTTACTGAACAAACGTCAGTAAAACTTTATTTCACACTGTGATGGTTAAACTGTGTAATTAATCCGCGGTTGACATGCGCGATGTCCGTTACACCACTAGTGATAATAACTTTAACTTCCTTTCAGATAATCTATAAGTGGTGGGAAGTCAGCTTTGTAAAGGTGTTTAAAATGATTCATGATCCAGATTCCCAATATTTAAATTTATTTTTTAAAGGGCAATGAACTCAGCCTTGCAATTGTATTCAAAAACAACATGATCTTCATTAAGCCATTTGTGACTATTTGATATGTTGAATATAATTGTCTTAAACTTGCATTCCCTCTAATGGCCATCAGGGGGCGACTCCTCCGGTTGCAAAAAGTAGTCTGTTTGTATAGAAGTGTATGAGAAAATGACTCTACTTCTAACTTGATTTATTTCCTCAGTAAACATTGTAAACATGAGTTTATGGTCTCAATCTCTAGTTTCAAGTCTTCTTCAGTACAGCATGATGTTCATTTAGTAAATTATGGTCCATTTAGAGTCAAATAGACCATAGAGCAGAGTATGCTTTAGGGCAGGGCTACCTTGTGATTGACAGGTTGCTGCCGCTACCAGAGCCGTATCTGGTTTGTCACTTCTCCTCAGTCCAAATATGGTCACTTCCACTCACTGGTTGCAAAAAGCCAAGACGGCGATGGCTAAAACGGCAAACTCGAGGCTTCAAAACGGCAGTCCACAAACCAATGGGTGACGTCACGACGACTACGGCCACTTCTCATACACAGTCTATGCTTCAGGCAACATAATAACAAAATGTATTTAGAAATATAATTATCCATCTACGACTACTACTAAACACAAAATTGAAGCGGTTCAAAACATAACGGAGTCAAAAACAAGCCCGGTAAGGCATTATGTGATATGCCATATCTTTGCTTATAAATTACGACAAAGTGAGTCAGTTTGACCGCTCCCACATTCATTGAACCTGGCTGGTCAAGTAGCACAAAAGACTGCACCCTCCAGCGCGGAAAAAAGTAGTTCATGAGGAAAACATCAACCTCATGCTCAAAATAACTCGACAGTGTGTCACATTTATGATCCGCCTATTTGTTGCATTTCATTCTGGTACAAGTGGTATCACTTCACTGCCGCGGTGACTTCTGCTTTCTGTACAAGATGTACAAGATAAAGTCGGTGTATAGAGCAGAGCAGAATGCTTCACTACATGGCAAATCAGTGGCTAAAGAGGGGGTGAAACAGCTAAAATATTGATTATCCTGTTGGCACTGCAGGAACCAATCAATCGCATGATTGCCTCATGGCTGTATGTTCATGAGCTTGACTATGTTGCTGCACTGTTGGAGCAGCCACGTACAGCACTGCAATGCAACTCACTGACATTAAAGAACGACACAAAGGAAACTTGGGAACAATTACTTGAAAAGGAAATCGCAAGCTAAACTGTAAAGCAGCAGAGAGGAGCTCAGAGAGGCTAAAAGCGGAAAATGTTTTCATGATAAGGAAGCGAATATGTTCATTATTGCAATTCTCACTAGACAGGAAATTCCAGAGAGACGACTATAAAGGGGCATGATTTGAGAGTGGGCTTTATTTTAGGCCTTACACATCATTGTGTGTGAGTGTGTGTGTGTGTGTGTGTGTGTGTGTGTGTGTATCGCTTCTGGGTGAAGTTTGGCTGAGGGCGTGGGGAGTAAATGTCAGGGTAAGGGCAGTGCCAGCGCAAGAAAGATGCTCGGCATGAGAGTGACCACCGTAGCATTCGTAACTAATATCCGCTCACTAGTTCTGGGCTCCGTTGGACCGCGGGCCCTTCCTCATGCTTTAGGTGACCTCTCAGTGAAGGCACTACTAGCCTCGCCCCAAAGCAGATGTCTCCAAATATAGACAACGCTCTTAAGACTTAAACCATGGATGATCTCAGAGCTTCAACAAAGAGCTGAAACAAACACCGACAGATTCACTAAGCTCTTAAAAACAAAGCAAACTTAATGAGATAAAAATGTAGTTTATAGAACATCTATGAAACTGGATCTGAAATTTGGTGGCTATTACATGTAGCCTACTTGAGTAATTAATTAATTAATTATACTTCTAAGAGTAGTTGTTTTGCAAAATAGCTTTTACTCTTACGAGAGTACATTTGCATAAAAATAGATGTACTTCTACGTTCAACAGCGGTAGTCACCGTGATGTCACTTATTAGTTTGTGGACTGCTGTTTTGAATTCTTTAGTTCAGCATTTTGATTAGTTTGAAGAGATTTAACAGCATGTAGTTTGTCATTTGTCATATCTACTGAAATAACTCAGGTAGTTATTTTTTTTGAGTACTTTTACTTCTACTCGAGTCAAAACAGTTATAAAGAAACAATGCTTTTACTTGAATGCCATTTGTTGTTGACTCTACCCACCACTGCCCAGAACTAACATGGCACAAGGCATTCCAGGAGGAAAATGGGCTATTTGTTAATCATGTGACAGCCTCACTGAAGATGTCTTCATTACTCCGGGGACAGCAGCAGGTTAAGTTTTTCTAAAGCCTGCACTATACACTTTTTGATAATGAATGCTGAATGTCAAAATGTTCCTGTGGTTGAAAGTAGTTTAAGTATTTTTGTTTTTTTATTGTCCTCCTTTTATACCACGGCACAAGTAGAAGACGGATAAAAGGTGAAATTATATTGTATTGAGACACTCCCCTTGGATCATCTTCATGTGGCCATGACGACATGCATTATATCCAGGTAGATATTATTAGACTTTATAACTAGCACTACATTCACTGGATGTGGGCTGGCTTGCTACACAGTGAAGGGTGCCTGAATCCTCACTGGGCCGGTGTCATTGCCCTCATCTCTCTCCAATAATGAATAAGAGGAGTTGGTTGTTATGTGTGTGGGATTTCTCCATTTGATCTCCTGCCCTATTAGTCACAATGTGAGGGCACTGGAGAGGTTTTTAGAGCCGGTGTCTAAACATCCCATATGGAGTTAGATTTGAGCCAAGTACCAGTGAGCAGAAACTAACTACTGAGTGCTAATATGTATTAAACATATTAAATGACCAGAAGGCCCACATTTCATGTGGCATAATGCATCTACACATTCTGATGAAACTGGTATCTGTAAATCTGTACAATGCAGTCATGCAGTTTGAGCCAAGTGAAGCACAGACAGCAGTTCTGGCCCTTCAACACCAGCGGCTGTGTTGTGCACATCTTGAAGGAGTGTTTGGGTTTGAGCGAAGTCTTCGGTCATGACTCGGTTCACAGCAGCTGTTGGGCTGCTACCGAACACTTGCTCGAAGCAATGCCAAACAAAGCTGAGGCTCGTTCTCTTATTGGTAGACGTCTTGGCTGCGGGCATGCTGGGTGAAGGCGAGCGGATGGTTTTAATACTGCTGCTGAACACTGGACATACATGTGGTGCCAGTCCAGAAATCCCTTAGAGCATCGGCCACGGCTTGGGTGGGTGCACAAGTTTCTAAATTAAACTACGACAAGCTGATCATGAAACTTTACGTTAAAGACAGGATGACGTACTTTGAACTGATGAAAGTGTTTTGTTATGTTACACGACTATCCTTTACACTGCAGCACACTGCCTTGATGTCCACGCAGTTCTTCATACTAACGACACTGCTTCAAATCAATAGCAGAAATGCCTTGATTGCCATGGTGATCCTGAGTGTAGTCCAACATATACGGAGGAAATCAAACATCAAGATGTTTTAGACCAAATACCTAATAACTACATTGTAGGGTTGACTATTTGTGCTTTCATAAAATAGTTACACAATGAGATTTTTGCTGAATAATTGTCACTAATGTGATTATGATGACTAAGCGGGTAAATGCAAATAATAGAACAGCTAGAGCAGTCTGGTATGTTTCAGAAAACTACATCACTTTACTGCAATGCAGCCTTTAAAACCTGGAACTTATGCCATATTACCATATCCAAAATCTAAGACACTACCTAGTCTCATATTAGGAAATTGCTATAATAGATATATTGCCCAGCCCTAAGGCACTGCCCTGGTTTGATTTAATATGGAAGGAAACACTCATCAAAAAAGCTTGTAAGGGTACTACTAGCTTTTGATGTGTGTAAGCATTCATACTTTCAAGCTACTAATTAAAAAATGACAAAATTATCTAATTATTTCAACAAAGTTTACCATGCTTATTGCCAGCTTTCAACTCAGTTTATCTAAATTACAAATATACTATACAGTATGTGTGTGCACATTGTTACTAACAAGTCACAAAAGAGTCAAAGTATCATGTGATATCAGATACCTCTCGAAATAGCTTTATATTTTTTCATATGATATGATATGAATCCCTCTCAATATTTCCAAATGATAACACAGTCAAACAGTAATACCACAGAGACCACACGAGTAAAACTGGAACCAGTCCATTTATCTCTGTGTATCTTAAATCAAGTTATTCGGAGAAAAGAGGCCGTTAAAAACTCCCAAGGGAGTCACTTCCTGCCAGGCCGCGGCCCGGGCAATCAAAAAGAAGTATTCTAATGATCCCTGACAAACTCGTCAGACGATATCCTCCAGGGTGCGATGGTACTTTACATTACAGCAACGATCGATGGGGAGGCTGACACGAGAGGCCTCTGCAGAGGTGGAGAGAGCTGGGGGGGGGGGGTTCCAACTCCACCGGTGAGTTCGCTTGACCTCGCGGGACACACGTGGATGTTCGTCTGCAGCGCGCATCTGTAAATTACTTTAAGAAATAGCATTCACCCATTGTCTTTATTGTTATTGTGAGGAATTTATTGTGAGTTATTGTGAGGAATTTAAGTTTAAGAGCATTGTTAGTATGATTAAAAGCACACGTTGTAATGTCACAATATATTTACTTATGGAGGATATTATATGTCTGCAATATGTTTATGTGTAGAAGCTTTGAACCAAAAAGACTGTAAGTATAATCACTGAATGGTTTGAAGGAGATTAGATGAATGTTAGGTGAGTGAGGCGTTCACAGGTCACAACCATACAAAGGAAAGGAGTGAAGACACCGTCAGCTGCGGGGGAAGAGAAAGCAGACTTCAGAGGAGGATTGACCAGGCCAATGGGTCAAAGGCCAGGAGGGGCTTATTGGATTTCAGCCAATCACTGAGCTGATACGGGGCATCTTAGAGACACTCAGAACACAAAAGAACTGTGACTGTCCGGAGAAGATCAGACCTAATGTGGAGTACATTACAGCTAGACTGGGCAACGCCAGACTGTGGTGTGCGACATATTTGGTCTCTGCTCCATGGAACATTAGATTATTAATAGTGTGATTCAGTTTGTAACTGTTTTTTCCTTTGTTGGATAATACATCCTTTTGATTTTGACTTGGACCAGCTGTTCTGTTTTGGAGGTGGATGAGAAGCACATGGCAAGGGGGAGGGGCGGTTTCTCTCTTCGATCAGAAGTTCTGTGCCCTAACATTATATGTGTCAGCAGGTATACAACACGTGCAAACTGTCAGTAATTGTAACACGGCTAAATTATAATGGCGTATAAAGAAAAGTCAATCAGGAGGCATTTTGTTTCAAAGTGGTCCACATCCCCGAGGAACCAGTTATCACAGACAACTGTCAAGACCTGGGCGCCACAAAACTAGGTCATTAAAGTTGATTAATGCTGTAATTCAGAGATCAACACACAACACAACCCCCCGCTAATGAACACCTCCAGTCTCGCATCGAGCTTCCTGTGCTGTGGTTAACATCGTTCACGCAAACGCTCAGCCTTTTGCTCCCTCGACGTTGCATCGGATAAGAGAAGCTTTTTTTGTATTTAACTCTTCAGCGCAGAGCTCAACTGTAACTTGTCATCAGTTATCCACAAAAGGATACAATTATGAAAAATAGATAACGTGAAAGCCATACATGTCAAAGGGATGCATGTTACATACGTGCTGGTTTTGGAGGTCATTTGGGAAATGGAAGGATCAATGGGGTGATCTCATGCAACACTATTTCCTTATTAGCACGGATCAACGAGTTTCTCCTGAGCTCATATTTACAAAAGAATCACCACACAAGCAGGAAGTCAGTACCAGTCCCTGACTAATAAATTAGAAATAACAGGAAAAGAAGAGGGAAAAAAACTACAGTTTCTAAATAGATCATTTATTCTGGCTGGGGCCATAATGCCGGTCATTTAGTGTTCTTTGTACTGCAGCCTGACGGAGATGGCTTACTTGCAAACAGTATCTAACACCTGTGATTGGGGTCAACACTATATTGAGCAACTAATTGGTCCACTTCCAAACACTGGCAGACACAGTGACTTCTGCCAAATGTGCCGGGAGAGGGGGGAGGGGGGGTCACGTTGACAGATTATTAAATCCCAGATGTGAAATATGAAAAACACGAACAAGAGGAGTATCGGATAGCAAAAACACCAGCGGGGGCAAAGTTTCCACCGAGGACAAACACTTTCTCTCCACAGAGAGGGAAGAAATAATCAGGGGAGAACAACGTCTTCTTCTCCCTTAGTCTGTGATGGAAAACCTTTAAATCCTCAGAGAAAAGCAGTGATGCAGTGGAAACAGTCGTCATGAGCAATACTAGCTGGCCCCCTGGTCCTCGGGGATGAGTGAGGGGAAACAAAACAGAGCGAGTAAAAAGTAAACATAGGTGTTACATCTGAATGTTTTCATCAAGCAAATGATGAACTATCTTGCTCTGAAATGTTGTATCCTGTCATTACTTTCTATTCTGTAGATGACCAAATCGTTTTTTTGAGATGTGTAAAGTTGCTCTTCTGTATTCACTTTTATTGTAAATACATCTTTTCCAGCAGCTAGAATTGGATTAAATTCATTTTGTAATAGCGATCTGTTGCAGCGGGCCTATAAACTATTCTGCAGCCCTGCTTCAGTTATGCTTAAGATGACTTGACACCAGCACAGGGAGGCTTCCCCACCAACCTCATCACTTAACACCTGTGACTGTGGAGCTTTGGTGCATCATGTCTCCATTACCACCCGTCTGTATGCACAAAAGCTGCAACTACTTAAGGAACTGAGGGGAAAAGAAATCGCACGTGAGCTATTAAGACGAGGGCTTCAAATATAGACCCATAAACGGGCAGTGCACACGTCAACCTCGTGGATGTAAAAAAAAAGAAAGAGAAAAAATCCACTCCTCGTCATTTCCAAGAATTCAAGCCGAAACGAAATTGGGGACAATAGTCACAGTCAGATCATAAAAAAATGTTCCTAGAGCATCACTGAAATGACGGCGCAGAAACCACGTGTTTACGTAATGGCAAGCCAATCTTTCAATTTAACCCCTCCTCCCCGTCTATTTCTACCAGAGGTCCCGACGCTGGAGGAAATTCATGCAAATGTTGGTGTAGGCGCACCGTACTTTGTTTTGGAGATGCCAGTGGCGTGGTGCTGAAAGGCTCGAGGAGGGGAAAAGACCACACCGTACATGGAAGAAACGCTCACTCCAGGAATCACGGACACACACATATACGCGCGCGCCAAGAGCCCCAAAAGCTTGGCTTTAAAACTGAAACAGTTGCGGTGTGGGACTACTAAGAAATGAACTGAGGTTGGCGTTATCTGACCTCGCCAAAGCAGCCTGTGTTTTCTTTTTTTTTTTAAACAGGAGAAACGTTGAGACTGGACTCGGATCCGGCAATGTGGCGTTTTGTTGGGGCTATCATTGCAGCAGTCTGTCCATAGGATGCATCCTCCCTTGGCTTTTGATGCTGTGCAGATCCACCCTCCTCTCCTCAGAGTGATGAACTAATAGGGAATGGTTATCTCCGCGGAAACCCACCGTGTTCCACTGTTTTCACGTTAGTTGTGTGTTTGTTTACCGGCGGCCCGTCTCCTCCCCGGTGCGACACATGCAATTTACAGAGTGTGTTTTCTACCATCGACTAGTTGAGGAGGCATCCTTTATACGGCAGGAGGAGAGGAAAACACGCCGTTTGTTGCGAAGTCGGACAGACACTGAATATTTTGACACGTGAATGCAAACGCGATAGGACTTGGATATACCTATTTTTTTCTATGGTGCAATTGGTCGCCTTGTCCTGGAAAACTGATCCAATTGTGTTATTATGCAACCGCAAGGATCTCATCTATATCTGGGTGTTTAAGCCACTGGATTGCTCTTCGCCCAAATCAATGTGGTTTCTTTGGAACATTTTCAGCAAAGGAACGCATATGCTGCAGTGTCTTTGTGGCAAGAGTCTTAAGAAAAACAAGAATCCAAGTGGTAAGCTCAATCCCCATTATGCCTCCGTTTCGCTGTGAACCGGCTTTGTTGCGTGCGTGAGAGCCAGTGTGTGTGTGTGTGTGTGTGTGTGCATCTGCGTTATTCGTTTGTTTGTTTGTTGTAACGCTGATAGATCTGCAATCATATTTATGCAGCGATATATGGTATCATGCAGAGGCGCTGGGAGGGGGAACAACTTATTCTGTGCAGCTACTATCGGCGAGCCCATGGGTTTTGGGGACGCGCAGCGCACAGACACACAAACCCCCCGTCCCCCGTCCCCCCCCCCCGTCCCCCGTCCCCCCTGCATCACCACGGCACTATGATCTCCTAACTTTTTAAATAGCGCTCACACGCGCGCGCACAGACGCGTGTGCGCGCACACACACACATACGAGCACGGACTAGATTTTTATTTCTGTGGATGAAATACATGCAAATGTTATTCTGTCCAACGTGATCCACCCCCCCTCTCACCCCCCCAAAACAGATTATTCCATCCTCGGGTTTACCGCAGCAGCGTTGCCCCCCCTCTGCAACACCACTTCTCCATAAAAACGGGCTATAGGCTGCTCGCTACGTTTTCACCGAGCCAGACGGAGGAGACAGACTACACTTTCATGTCCATCCCTCTGTTGTTTGCAGGCCAATATTCCTCACGCGGGTCTGGCGAAATGTGATTTTTAATGCGAGAACTCGAGTTGATTGTTTGTGTTGAGGGAAGCCAGAGCAGCGGAGGTGCGAACAGGGCACGTAGAAAGGAACCGGGCTCCACTGCACTAATGCAAATCCTGCACTCTAGCAGGCAGCATCGTTTCGATTCAGATGCTGGAATTTTTTTGTGTGTGTGTGTGTGTGTGCGTGTGTAAGCCCCGTATTCAGTATCACAGCAACAATAATTACTTAAATGCTCTGGCTAATTAGATGTAGGCTAACACCCAAGAGCTTTAGCGAGCAAAGTAACGTTATGTTTATTTCAACAGGCTGTTGTGTAGGCTAGAAATAAGAGGAGCCCCAGGTGGACAGCATGTAGTGCGGGCTACTTGTTACCTTATGTTGTGGGTTTTGAAGATGATGTGCTCAACAGCAGCAGCACAGTTCCTCCACACTGCATCTGCAGTATAGATCATCATCACTATTTTGCCTCGCTGGCACTGCAGGAGCAATGACAAAAAAAACATGGTTTACTATCAACTATAAACTCTATTCATTTAAAAAGACAATCAAATTCTGTCTCCCTTTGATGAGTGGCAACCCATATTTAGCCCCAGT
The DNA here is from genome assembly GCF_004355925.1 of Anarrhichthys ocellatus. Classification (NCBI taxonomy): domain Eukaryota; kingdom Metazoa; phylum Chordata; class Actinopteri; order Perciformes; family Anarhichadidae; genus Anarrhichthys; species Anarrhichthys ocellatus. The sequence goes on along the minus strand of NW_022280081.1, from coordinate 1,476,953 downwards.
CTGTGCCTTTAACATAGCAATAACCATTTCATCACAATTTAAGACATTGATGAGCTACATTAGAGTCACGGAGCTAACGTAAAGTAGCTGTTACTTTGGAACTTTGGAAAACCCCTCGCGGGTCCTTTGAAAACACTTCCCACGGATTTGTTGACATTTCTAGATTCTTCCAAGACTCCCCTAAACACCAGGGGCAAACCTATTCAGAGGGCCACACTTTAAATACTTTTAAAAACTGGTTTCTCAAGTTGCTAATTTAACTGTTAGCAAAACACACGTCGTACCAGGAAGTGTAAAATCCCCTTGCTGGCATCGGAAAAGTAAAACTATCTACTAGAAATACTGTATTATTAGGTTTATTTATATTCCTATAAGATATACACAAAAGTTAAACGTTGAATTACTTTTAATTTATGTATCTATATTGACATATAAATCGCTGTCACGCATTTTTTTCGTACCATTGTGCCATGGCATTTCCGGCTGCCATGTTTATTTAAGGGAGCAGCACAGCCCCATGCTCACGACTGGGAAAGAGTTGCAAATTGAATGTAGTTTTTCTTCCAAATGTTTGAAAATACTCCAAATGAGCTGGAAGTATCTACAAAACAGCAGTATGTGTTGTCACTTGTGAGTTTTTTTTTTCAAAGCTTGTATTTATCTTTGTAGATGTATGAAATGTGAAAACGCTGATCACATGAAAGGCACAATCTGGAGCTAAGCCACAGTAGGCTCTGGGGTGATCGCTGACTGATTGCTGCTCAGTGGAAAGCCGCACCAAGACACTAACTTCCCTAACTGTTGCTCAACACCGCATGGCCGATCAATCAAAGCCGATATTCACTGTCAGGTGTCTGGGATTTGATGCCTCGTGCCTTTCAAAGTGAGAGTGGCTCACTCGTGGAGGCTCACTATTATCATAAACTGATGGTGTGGGCACAATCGTCAGGGTTTGTGCTGAAGCAGCAGGTCGAGCCGGTGGTTCGCTGGGAAATAAAGTACGCCAAGATGCAGACTGTGTCAGTGGGGTGCAGTGCTGTTTCGTATGACTTAAAAACTGCGAACTCATTGAATGTACATCTGTGTGGCCCTCTGTCAGCAGAGGCAGGGTGTTTCCAGTATAGTGCACACTAGGCTGGCAAAGGCCTGGGTATGGTGCTCCAGCCCTTTGGCTGTATTTTTAGTAACACAACATATCTGAGAGAACACAGAGAGACTAAGCCAACTGGGCTGTATCAATAGGACTGCCAGTCATTAGAGCAAACTTAGCCATACTTACTGTACAACACCACTGCATCTGATGAAGTTAAAAGTATTGGCAATTCTCCAGCAGGTGGCACTTGTTTTTTTTTCCTGTTGTGGGTTAATAGTTACCTGTCAGGTGGGAAATGCGGGGGTGAGGTTAGATATTTAGATATTTAGTATCTATGTAGCCACACAGTATGTGTGTGTGGAGAGCCTGTGATTATGTCTTTCTAATCATTAAAAGGAGTTTTCAAAATAAGACTTCCAAACAGAGAGCTCAAGATATACATATTTGAACGTAAAGCTAATGATCATGTCAGACAGCATTGCATTTAAAGTGACGCATCATGGCATAAAGGTGCAAGACCCGAGATTGGGAGCATTTCGATTGCCTCTCAACAGCTCTCAACATGTCGACGGCGAGCCGACGGCTAATAGCTAGCAGTGCTAACTACGCCAAACTTTATTCTCTGTTCAGGTAGACATAATTCCACTATATCTATTATAGCTAATAGTATATGTATGTATAATATGTATTTAATGTCTAATAGCTGCTATATTAATACTCAGAATGTCCAATACAGCTCATTTAATGAGGTGATTAAAAAAAGTGCTTTTAGTTGGTGAGCCTCTCAATGTTTTATGGTATATAGAATGTCTCACTTCTTGATATTTCTGTAAAGAGCTGTCCTTCCATTGATCTTTCACTCTGTTATCATCTATAACGTCGATCTGAATCAGTTCAAATGTCCCTCATACTGCGATATTGTTTTGCCACTCAATCTACAGAAAAGCGTGGAGTAAATTAATATTCACTCTGTTGTTTCAAACTAGGTGGTAATGCATTCGTCTCCGCTGTTGCACAAATAAAGTAGATGTGTGTGAAATATTTCTTGAAGTAAATAAACCAAATGGTTTTATGAGGAGGCCAGATGCAGCGAAGGCAGTTTTCTGTGTAGTTTATGGTAATCCATGGTTTACATTACATTGTTTCAAGGGTCTCCTCCCTTTTGAGTCATCTGCACTCTGCAAGCTGTCACTTTTAGTTCACCTGTCCTTAGATAAGATAAACCACACAAGAGATGTTGCATTCTGATGCAAATGAACACGCTGGGTCAAAGTTGTAGCACAAACTGTAGAACTACCCACTTTCTTTGCACACGTCAGTTTGCCATCATGTAAAAACTGCAAGCCAGTTTGAGCTTTTTTAGTCCCACTATGCCCATAGTTAATATTCTTTCAGCCGTGTCACTGTTTTCCAACAAAACTCTATGGTGCGTTGTCCTCAGGGTTGGCGCTCTGGTCCGACTGGCATTGCTGTTCAACCCCTTAATGTTCACTCCCAGCATTGGTACATGTCTCTGAGTGAACATACTTCATTAAGTCAATTAAGTGATGAGCTAGCTGAGTGGAAGGGATGGAGATGCAGTGAGTTCCGCCCTGCAGCCTGTGTAGCATTGATGAGTGTGCAAATGACCACATAGTTGTCATCTTAAAACTTTGGAAGCGTCATTGAATAGAGACAGAGCGCTACGCGTCATACTGTGAAAACCACCGCCCGTAAGAGGGAAAAAAAACCACGGGCTGAAAAGCTAACAAAATGCCTGTAGCTAGCTAAAAACCATGATATTTCAGCATTGTTTTATCACCGTTATGTCCACCAGGGTCACAGTTGATAACTAAAATGATGATGGGGCAAGTTAGCAAGCTAATGTTAGCTATGTGTTAGCAAGCTAGTGTAGTTAGCTAAGACACTTGCAAACATGATACTGCATAGCTTGCCATTTATCCACATTCCACTATAACACTAGTTGTCACTAGTTGTCACTTCCAAAAGTATAGTGAGCCTAAAACTGACATTTGGTTAAAATGTTTGCTGCACACGTAGATATACAGAGTGTCAGGATACCACAGTTTTCCCAGTCTTCCTCACTTTTTTTATTTTAAAAGGCTCAGATTTTCAGTTCGGCAGCTTTAATAAAACACGTAATTCTGGGTTCTTTACCCTGTTGGTTGTGGATCCCACCACACAGCAGCTTTTATGTGTTTTTCTGTTGTTTGCTAGCGAAAAAAAGTGACAAGGAGGCACCGTCATGCAATACAAGGGCAATGGAGAAAGATGATTTGTTTTCCCCTCCGAAGTGGGCGGGACTTAAAATACGCTCCACCTTTATGGGTCCCATGCAGACGGCAACCTCCGGTTCTGCCGAGTGAGGCCAATGCAGAAGTGTCTCAAAACTTGCATTCTCTCTACTGACCAGCAAGAGGCGACTGCTCCAGTGGCAAAAATAAGTCAAATTGTATGGAAGTCTATGAGAAAATGACTCTACTTCTTTATTATGGTTCATTATGGTTCATTGATTACAGAATCAGCCAGGTTCGTGAAAGAGCAAAATTGCAGTGGGTGTGCGAAGTCAGAAGGTGGCTTCCTCTAGAGCAGCACAGCATTAGCTCACTGACAGCAGAGTGGCAGTACAGGTCACAGAACACCCAGACATCCACGTGAGGATGGCTCATAGCATATCAAGTAAAAGTCAACTTTATCGCATGTGACAGAGCCGGGAGGCCGAACCAAAGCTTCGGCACTGTGCAGCTGTAGCTCGTTTGCTCCATGGGTGTGCTGGAGCTTTAGCCACAGTTTTCCTACGCAGTTTGGAAAAGTCTGGAATTTTGAAATGAGAAATTGTGTAGGAACCCTGCAACTTCTAGGTCAACCTCACACACATGAGGCGGTGATCCAAGATTATTAATTTGAAGTCTCTGTAATGGACATTCATACTGGCTATTGGAACTATAACCTCGTACTGGTGCTAAAACGGAGAACTCTGAACATTTTATTTGTGGCACATAAACCATTCGGAGATCGATCCATGGATGCAAATTCATTGTGCCTCATAAAATCATAACAACAATGCATACGTGGAGCCATAAATAAACAAAAGGCACTTGTTCGGACAATGGCATTTTTAAGGACTTTACACGGTCTGCATGCATTTGTCTATAAAACTTGACAGGTTCATGACTAGGCTGGTGATACATTTTTCAAAGACAATGACTGTGTCAGCATATTGAATGACCTCTTCATAAGATGCATGTTCATATGTCTAAATGTCGTTTGCTGTCATATCATATTTATACATTGTTCTTTTTGCTGTGCACTGTTCTTTGCTGAGCAGAGACTTACACAGTGTAATATGAAATTACATATGCATTTTAATAACTCCGCTTTTGCTGCTGGTGTCTTTTCTCCAGTCTCACCACAGAACAAGAGCGCGTATTTCAACTTCAGCTTTTTCAAAAATCATACACGCTCGAGAATTTATAGGCATTTCTCTACAGTTAAAAGATGTTTGATTCGTTTGTGTTACAAACCCACGCTAGTTTAACTTGTGGTAACAAAGAAACAGCGGTGTAATTAAATGGGATGGGTAGGATTCAAACAAGAACTCCCACAATTACAATAACAGCAGGGTCGGCTAAAAATACCATCCTCCAACCAGCCATGCTTGCAACTACGTTGCTAGGTTTCATACAGAAACATTGCAGTAAGTTTGTTTAATGGCTAAAGGAGCCTTTTTTTGATAGCACACATGGGCTTTGCAGGCCCTGTCATATCACAGCTAAGATAGAAAAAAAACTATTTTGAAAGTTAACAAGTTTAGCAAATTTTTGCACATTTATAAGGACCATTCTAAAAACAGCACTTGTGACATGGATGAACCTTTTGTTTCTAAAAATAGCTGAGCATGCACATATCCCCCCACAATGTTATTGAATACAGGAAAAGAGGATTAAGTCATTAATATGAAGCGACATTATTTTGAAATGTTTCTTCTCATGGCAGTGTAAAGACTCAGGAATACTTGCTTTTGCAATCATTTGGGAGAGATATGAGGTTATCTGCTCTTGGTATGTCACAGGTCAACAAGAAAAGATGAGTTGTGTTTCCACTGACATATTTTTATGCGCATTTTGAAGTATTGCAAATTACGGTTTCTTCACCCGCTTGAGGTGGTTTCTCAAAAAACAGTTGATGGGCTAAATGGGATATGGAACGCCTTTCCCAAATAAATTCTGACGCAGCAAACATGACTGATCAGCTGTTTCTGCTGTCGGCGTCCCGGATACTCCCATGACGTGTGAATGCTTTTCTTTGTATCCGGACAGCATGAAACATGGCCAATACTAGCTGATATGGAAGAACAATTAAAACGTGCCTAATTGATACAAATCCCTCCCCATTTCCATTTGCAGATGGGTCAGATATATATGGTTGGATGGCCTAGCCGACTTGTTTTGCTCGCAACCTTTATTTCTTTTACTCTGTTAACTGGCGGATTTCAGCCATGCGTCTCCAACCTCTGGGGAGACTATGCTGTGGCCGAGTATATTGGTCCGCACCAGTTGGTGGAAATGCAACTCATTTTTATTCCTTTCTTTGAGTCATTTTAAAAGTTCACGTTAAATTTGCCCGACAATTGAAAGGACATACGTCTATTTTATCGGTGTCATCTTTCTTTTTTTTATGTGTGATATTGGCAGCACCATCATCTGTTTCTACACTGAATTAATTTGGGCAGTCTCTGACCTGCTCTTGAGAAATATGACCTACAGTTGGTGATGAGATTCAAGTTCCTGGCAGCTATTCTAACTCCCTCTGAGAGACAATCAAGTTTACATACAAATCAGTGCACACGAGAGGGCCAATACATACACAGATCTGTATAGTGTTTGTATATATAGATATAGAGGGAGAGAGAGAGAGGGAAAAGGGAGGGTAAGAGGAGAAACTGGACTGTAGAAAGGTAGTATTAATGTCTGTAGAATTAACACAAGGCATCTGCCAGAATGCTCTGGATTCTTCCTAGATGCTCCCGTTTGCAGAGGCGAGAGGAATGATGGGACACGTGGTCCTGGCTGGGTGCCTCCAAGGGTGACTGCCCACTGGATCCGCAGGTGGATGGTGTCTGTGGCCTTGCGCAGAGCTGCTCTCTATCCCCTTCAAGGTTAGGCCTGATGGGAGCTCACTTTGAGGGGAGACACCGTGAAATGGATCAGTTCTCAGGTTCTGGGATGGATACCATCTTTTGTTTGTCTGATCCTCTGATGTTTAAGATTTTTAATTTGAGATACATTAATGTAGGTGTGCATGCAGAAATGAAAATGCACTGAAGCAGTGTGTCCTGACTTGTCTTTAATGACACATCGCATCATTTTGAAAACAGGACATCATTGAGTCACGTCTTAAAAGCAGTTTGGATTTAAAGCTGGTGTAATTGCATTTTTATATCAATAATGATGAAATTACTTTATGAATGTGAAAGTGTTGCTCGTAGTGACGAACCTACATATAATTATCAGACGATTCTACAGGTCCTCTCAGCTTCTACGTGTTTCGCCTAACTGTTTTGTTTACGGCCCACAACTTTACTGTTTTGGTAAAGTTTTCCAGTCGCAGCAGGCATCTGTTTTCGACAAAAAAGTATGAAAAATACACTGTGCGCTACCTGCCCACCAGCACCAACATTCCTCTTAGGAGTTGGTCCAAACCAGAGTTAAATGAAGAGTAAATATTAGATATTAATTTGTCATGTTGGCAATATAGACTGTAAGAACTAGATGTAATCACCGTGACGTCACGCATTGGTTTTCTGAACTGCTGTTTTGAAGCCTTGAGTTCGGTTTTTCGGCTGTCGCCATCTTGGCTATTTGCAATCAGAAGTGCCACAAAAGGTTGGAGTTAAGTACAAACGAACGCTGAAAAAGACATTTTAAGGCAAAAAAACCCCATTACAATTAACTTTCATGAAGTGAAAACACACTAGTGAAAACACACTATGAAAGGGTTAAAGTTGTAAGACGAAAACACAGATAACTCATTGGTAGCAACCTGTCAATAACAAGGTAGCCCCCTTTATGGTCTATTTGACTCTAAATGGACCATAATGTACTAAATGAACATCATGCTGTATTGAAGAAGACTTGAAACTAGAGATTGAGACCATAAACTCATGTTTACAATTTTTACTGAGGTAACAAATCAAGTGAGAATTAGAGTCCTTTTCTCATAGACCTCTATACAATCAGACTTCTTTTTTGCAACCAGAAGAGTCGCCATAAAAAGTTAGTGATTATGAAGAAAATCGAGTGGAACAACACAACTTTTGTTGTGTACAGTATCTCCAAAAAATTGTGCAGGTTCAAGTATTCAGATCATAAAACTGCCCACGCAGACTAGACAGGAGTCAGTTTCAGCAGAGCGAAGACTGGACATTGTCATTTGAGAGCTTGTTTTTGAGCTGATCTTTAAGACTAATTTGATCCATCTTCAGTCAGCCCACGGGGTCCAGACTGGCTTGCATATCGCATATGATAACACGGAGAAATAGTCAGTCTTTCCAAATGGAGGTAAAGCACAGAGGATGGATTTGTGTTTTTAGCTAATGGTGCAAAGAGGCTACCTTTATTGTTACTTGCACTTACCAGACTGAAGACATTAGAGATAATATTGTTTTGAATAAACTGTGATTGCCCCGGTAACAGTATTAGAAGATTACACCTCTCTGTTTTTCTTTGTTAGACCACCTAATGCATCTTTCCTCTCCCAGAAAAATGTGTGAAAACATTGGAAGGTAAAAATATGACATTTCAGCTTCGCTCAAAAAGTAGCAACACTCTCAATTTTATGCAAGTAGGTAAGGCACATTGAATACTTCTTTTTTTGTGTTAACAAATGTCCTCAGAATAAAGCGCATGTGGAATTAGAATGTGGAGAGATGGTTAGTTGATTTTGTGACTTTGTGCTACCTGTGGTGTAAAAGGTTTGCTGTGCATCATGTGGATGAATGAGAATTACAGTGTGATTATTTATGAAGGGTGCTGATTTAGCAAAATTAGACACTTTTGTGTTTTACATGTATTATTGTATTAGATCATCTACACGCAATATACAGAACATATTTTAAGCAGTCACACTGAGTAAACTTTGGTAATAAAAGCTCAAAATCATCAGCTGACAGCTTAATTTCTGTGGCGGTTTTGGGTCATGTTTGACACAGTGGGGATGAAATTGGCCATTTGTGAATGGTATTACTGAAACAGCCTTGATAGTGTAAGTCATTTTAGAGTCAGGAAAATTGCTAGTTAGGCCAAGAGTGATATGTTGACCAGTATTTAGATTTTTTCACCAGAAAATATAATGGAATGACTTTAAACACAATTTCAGTTCAGTGTTATCTGAGTGAGGCATTCGGGCCCCTTGCGGTACCAGTGAGACCATGAACTACAATCCAGGAAGCTCGGTTTGGGTAACCGATCCATAAATTTGAAGGATTAAATAAAATGCCAAAACACTGCACAGCTGTTTATGATATTCTCACGCAGGATTTCAAGACTCTGGGAAGTTATCATTATCTTTTGTCTCGATCATCATGAGGTAAACGGTAGAAATGTGGCATGAACATTAGTAATCTACCGGTAATGTTCTTTTGCACTCATTTGTTTGGCTACTGCCCGTTTGCGCTGGATGACGTCGTTTTGCGTTGCGGCAAAAAGTTGAGCTAAGTTCAACTCTTTTCCGCCGAAGGTATTCAAATAATAGAGGATGCTGTGTTTTTTCTTTCACGTAGCAGCCTAGCTACGTAGCTAGGTCTGGGCTAACACTGACGTTTAGGGACGTCATTCGGGAAAATCAGGCTTCTTATCGCTAGATAGATTTCTAAATGTTGCTGGCTGAAATGACAACTCGCAGCTGGCAGATTTTATTTGCCGTGGCTAGCTTGATAATTAAGCTGTAGCTCAGTCAGAACGCTGTCTCTTGGTAACTAGTTTTAAAGCAAGAATTTTTTTAAAGGGGGTCTTTCCTAAATGAACAAATCAACATCTTCAATGGTTGATGACCCATGTAGTGGACAAGGAAATCAAGAAACATTCTTGCATTGTAGTATAGAGCTAGTTAGTCCTAGTCGCTCCCTGTCCACTACTGGCTTCCACACAGTGGGGGAATTAGTACAAAGTGGATGTGCAAGTTGTGAAAACCGTATTTCAAAATTGAATTTTTTAAATTTAATTACCACTTAACATGCATTTTAAGGATTCTTTCATTTCACCGGCCTCAGTAGTTTATCTGTGTCTCTATCGAGGGCATGCATCATTTTTGAAAGCTCGGTTATTTTCAAGGAACACTGGGGAAATTGAGGTGCATCTCAAAATAGTCATCAAAGCCGGAGAGTATATCCCGTGCTTTCCCCCACTTTGTTTTCTGCCCCGTTAATTTTTTGGACGCTCCATAAATCATCTTGTAATTTGGTTCATCCGCTGCCCTCAATAACCCAAGCTGTGTGACAGATCCCCCAATTCTGCGAGCGAAGGCATGGCTGTTGTGTGAGGACTGAGGAGCAGGGGTGTAACTCAAACTCTTAGGCAGGTTCTCCCTAACACTACAAACACATCTTAATGCTCAATACTTCCAGGACCCCAGAGGAGCCGCTGAGCTCCTGATGCACTGCGCCGCCCTCCACAATAAAGTGACAAAGTGATGAGAGCGAGAGATGAAGAGCGGGAGAGAATAATGCAGTTAGACTGTGAGATTATTGATTCATGGGGCCAGAAGTTTGAGCAGTTGCACACAGTTGTACAGACGAGCTGAGACGGATGTGCCCTTTTTTCATCATCGTTACCAAAATATGCACGGGGAGGTGTAAGAAATGCCTCTGTGTGCCGTTGAAGTCTAACACTGTGAAAGTGGATGAGCACATTTTAGTGGGTGTGTGGAGGACTTTGTCTCCGGAGAGAGCTTGAGTGTCAGAGTGTAGGGAAACCTTTGCTGTGACAGTTCACTGTATAATGTAGTCAACATTGTTAACTACAGGTAGCATGTTTAAAATCTAGATAATCAGTACTGATTTGAAGCCTCTGCAAATATGTGTCATGTGTTGACACCACAATATGGAGAGAATTGTTGACTCTCTTGTATTTGATCCCTGTTGTGCAGGCAGTCCTGGCTAATGTGACCCTGTGATCTCGTCAATACCAGGTGTCAACTGTTGAATTCCTGTATGTGTCTGTTACTTGCAGGCGGCAACATCTGTTCTGAAAAGTGAAGCAAATGCCTTAAACTTGCATTCTCTCTACTGATGGCGACTCCTCTGGTTGCAAAATTAATTCTGGTTGTATAGAAGTCTGTGAGAAAATGACTCTACTTCTCTCTTGATTTATTCCCTCAGTAAACATTGTAAACATGAGTTTATGGTCTCAGTCTCCAGTTTCAAGTCTTCTTCAATACAGCATGATGTTCATTTAGTAAAAGATGGTCCATTTAGAGTCAAATAGACCATAAAGCAGGGTATGCTTTAGTTTAGGGCATGTCCACTTTGTGATTGACAGGTCACTACCTGAACCTGAGTCTCCGCCACGGCATCACTCTTCCGTCATCAAAATATGGTCACATCCTTTCACTCGTCCAAAATCCAAGATGGCGATGGACAAAATGCCAAACTCATGGCTTCAAAACTGCCGTCCACAAACCAATGGGTGACTTCCCAGTGACTACGTCCACTTGTAGTCTGTGATCCATACTGTATCCCAGAAGTTATCAATTCTCTGGTCCAATATTGTGGCATTAGCAGATGAGTGTCCCAGTAGCCATAGAGAGCCAGTGTTCCAAAAGTAAGAAAGCCTCATTGACGTTTGTAACACTGCGAATAATTAACAATGCTGTGTGGTTAGCTCCATATATCGAGATAAGAATGGTAATTAAAAAAAAAAATACATATATATATATAATGTATCGTTCATTTAGTGTTTCAGTTTTTAGTGACCTTTAATGTTAAGTTTAACTTTGTTAAATTGAAGAAAGTTTTTAAATTCTAATTGTAAACGCCTTAATTCAGGATGATTTGTATTTTTTGGAGATTATGAAATTGATTATGGAAAATAAACCTCCTGGAACACGCTTCATTTTGTTATTGGAAGACAAATGAAAGAAAAACTGAGCACCATTGAGTTACATAAGCTAGTAGAACGGAGTCTAGTCAGAACATGACGTCATCGCTTTCTCTACAGGCTTTCCTGGTAAAGACATGGCAGGTTGTCCATCAACAAAAGCAATGAATGGTTAACACTGTGCACTGCTGCGGTCTTGTATTCAAGACAAAACATTTGTGTGTCTGTTAGTAAAAGTGTATTTTTTTGAATGGTAAGGATGTACCATTATTGTAAAATGTGCATTTGTTTTTGTTTTCCAGTAACAAAAAAAGAGGGAATAAATGATGCCCTTTTATGTTGTGGTATCCCATTTCCCATTATTTGGAGCATTAATTACAAAAAAAACATGACAAGCTTTGCTCAGTGTTTGAGATCAGTGACTCATCTGCAAGAGTGTAGTCTTTGGGAACTGGTCTTTAATCAGTATCAGTTTCTGACTCCCCCGCAATCGTTGCTACTATAAGTATGCAAACATTATACTTATTCCTATTTCTGTATTCCTGAGAATAGTGATGTAGTCTTCATTATACCTTATTCGGAGTGACAATGTAACAAAACATCCAAGGAAAAGTGGCATCGGCATTGATACCAGCGAAAGAGGAAGCGTTGTTCTTCCTCTTTCGATTGAAAGCTGACTTGATTGTAGGGGAGACGTTTTTTGAAAAGGTGCCATTTAGCTCCGACTGAAAGAAACCCTGGAGGTGTGCTACGTTGGCATGGCGATGACAAAATACCCAGCTTCCAGACTGCGTGGAAGAGACTGGTATCATCCTTTTTACATGTAAGGCAACATCAGTCTCAACTTAACACTGTAAAACCAAACGTAACAAGTAAATACATAGATACAAAATGGTATTGTTAAAATAATAAATCATACACCAGCAAATTGGTAAAAAAAAGTCTCAAAATGAACACAAATCAATTCAAGTTTAAATATACATATTGATATCTCAAGATATGATGTAGAATTGAATTGAATAGATCGGCTTCATTGTCTCTGATCCAGCTCACTGAGACGGGATTGGTACAAACCCTTCCGTAACCCCACCATCCCTCAGTCTACCTGCCTCAGTACTCAACTCTCACACATTGGTGGTCTTAGCTTCTATTCTATTACTCACGCTACAGTCCACAGACCTCTCCTTTTCCATTATTATCTCAGATCTGGATCCAGCCCAAAGTAATGTTGTGGTTTTATAACTTACAAGAGGTATGTATTACTGCAACACGGTCACATTGATTTATAGCTTGTGTAGAAAGTTAACCAATTTAACACCGTACGAGTGCATCTAAAGCTGTTTCAGTTTATTTTCCTATGAACTGTAGCTCACATAAGCCATTGGCACAGGTACAGTACAGTCACACTGTAGTTGTAACAGAACTAATGCAGAGACGACCACATCCGTGTAAATATCCTAAATACCAAATATACCCCAAAACCCTCTTTTTGTGATGTTAAGACGATCTAGCGAATGTTCCTTTGCTGGAGCCCTTCATCACAGTGTCACCCAAGATGACGATGGTACAGTAAAAAGGTAACTGTAATGTAAACACATGAAGAGTTTAGCATTGTGTACATGTGGTTATAACCACAAATGTAGTAAATGTAAATTCAGTTTATTGAGATATTTATTTTTCAGACTAGATGATGTAGATTACATTTTCATGCTGAATAAATATGACAAATTAAGCTTTAATGAATGTTAATAATATGGAAATAAAAATTTCTTCAAGAAAAAGAGACGCACATTGTTAAGTGACCATTCCACGTTAATTTAGTTTTACCGCCATCGGTTTCATTTATTCAGTCCAGCCAGCAGACACACTTAAAAAAAAAAAAGTGAGATATTTTTTGGGGCTTTTTGCCTTTTTTTTGGATAGAGCAGTCAAAGAGAGAAAGGGAAGGGGGTGATAGAGAGAGAGGGAGGGAGAGAGAGAGAGAGAGAGAGAGAGAGAGAGAGAGAGAGAGGGACGACATGCAGCATAGCCCACGGGTCAGATAAACAAACCCAGGCTGCTGAGGTAAGGACTCAGTCTTAGTATTTAGGTGGTCCACTCTCCCAGGTGAGCTAAAGGCGCGCCCTGCTGACTCACTGTTTAGTACCATAGCGATCACTGGCATCATGTTATCCTACATAACAAAGATTCCAATGGTTCCATTCAGTGATACACAAATGGAAAACTTGGAAAACTGGTATACGATTGGTATTTAGTATCGCAGAGTTCAGGTATCGGAAGTTGTATCAGGAGAAAAACAAAGTTGGATCGGTGTAGCCTCAGGAAAAAGACTTACTAAATACTTTTTTGAAAGTGTAATTATTATTTACATATATTCTGCTATGGTTGGTTCTTAGTGAAACGGTTGCACAATAAATACTGCGTTTTCATTAACCCGTCATGATAAATACTTCTTAACAAATACTGTCATCAGTATGAATTGTAACAAGCGCATTATAAATGGAACTACTATTCCTAAACATATGCCTATAATCTACCATGGCTGCACACTGCAAATGTGTGTGCAGGCAAACATCATGTAGGTCATAATATTTATTTAATGAGTGACAATATGCGTTTTTGATCAGACAAACCTTATTAATATATAATATCTTGATGCTCTCTGACTTCCCTTTAAGGCATCGGGACAGAAAAGGTGAAAAGGTTTTCTCTAAATAAAGGAGGGGGAAGTCAAAGTTGCTGCCAAAATTGTAACACACTTAAATGTTGATCATAAGCTTTTGTACGTGTACACGAGGTGAGTGGACGAGATACTGGCACACAAAGTGATCTCTTGTAGCTGCTATAACCCGCTTCAATCAGAAGATAATACTGAAGCGAGTGACAACAAAAATTGTTTCAATCTGCCTCTGAATTATTCCTTTTGAGGATGGAGTCATAAACAGTGTGCAGCTCCTGAGGTACACAGGAGGGAGACAGTCGGCGGGCTTCGCGCTTGATGGGGCCTGATGGAAAATGCAGAGTCAAAGCAGTGGAAAATACACACAGATGCAGATGAGATGAAATAAATCCAATAGGAAACCAAACGCGCACTGTAGAAAAAATTAATGTGACAAACCACTGAAGTGGATTATAGAAAAAACGAAAAAATGTCAGAAATACAACAGGGGGTACGACAAGAAATCAACAAGCACTGGAGTCATCAGTTTCCAATACTGTAATTATGATACAGACAAAAAATGCATATGCTAATGCAGCCTGTTGACGGTTCACCCAGCGACGGTGCTTAAAGGGCTGACAGAGCGTGGCGAGGGAGTCCATCCACGTTATCGGTAACATTGTTTCCAGGTAGCAGCAGAACATGATGCAGTCACATCAGCTCGTCGCCGCACTCGATGTGCGAGAAGGTTGGGTTCCTGTTCCCCGTGGCTCTGACAACGGGGATGTGGCGTCTTTAACCTTTATCAAACACACCAGACTGAACATACTGGTGTGTGTGTGTGTGTGTGTGTGTGTGTGTGTGTGTGTGTGTGTGTGTTTTATTGAGCCACTGTACATGTTGCTACGAATCACAAAGCCAGAGGCGCGCTGCTGTAAAGAGATGGCTATGCTGCTACTGTTTCAGAGCCATGAGGACCGGTGGGAGGAGGAGGGGTGCAGGGGGGCACAGAGCGAGGTCAGCTGGGTCTGGGTCTTTCCTGTGCTGGAAGTACATTTTGATAATGTGATTATGATTGATTGCTGATGTAATTGCATGACTCACTGTTGGCCCATAGCTCATTTAATACTGTTGTCCATCATCTGACTGTGCTGACGGGATGAGCAGGAAGCTCTCTCTCTCTCTCTCTCTCTCTCTCTCTCTCTCTCTCTCTCTCTC
>NW_022280081.1:1450940-1461879 GCF_004355925.1 Anarrhichthys ocellatus | reverse complement strand
CTCTCTCTCTCTCTCTCTCTCTCTCTCTCTCTCTCTCTCTCTCTCTCTCTCTCCCTCTCTCTCCCTTATTATGGTCATCATCATGCCAATATGGAGATAAAGTATTACCAAGGGCACACAGTGTCATTTAAGTAAGACGACAGGTTTGCACGTATGGTGTACCTGTTGGATGTAAAGTTGATGGTTAGAACTAGATGAGAAAAGAGATCAACTCAAAATGAAAAAGAGGAGTCAGAGTTTCATGTGTTGTTCTGCTGGTTTCCTCCCGGGCTGTAACCTGCTGACACTATATTTTGATGCGTCCATGGAGAGTGAATATTCCCGCAAGTAAATATTGAATTTTGATTTTTGTTTTGGGAAAAGAGATGAGGTCTTTGTATTTCCGTTATATTTTGGTAGGGACCTATATTCTTATTTCTTTTTACAGGCTGCGGTGTAGCAGGGTTTTTACCTCTTTTTGTAGGCAGAACCGGCTGTTTCCCCCGAGTTAGGCCGCGTTCTGAACGACTTAAGCAAAAAAGTAATTCAGAGTTTTGGTGTTTGAGAAGCTCTCAAACTCGTGGATCTATTTCTGAACCTGAATTTCCTGGATAGTATTTTTTTTTTACTGGTAACTTGAACAACATGTATATTCTTACTTGTATTTTCTGTTAAAGCTAGGGTTGGTAATCTTTTTCAAAAACATTTTTTTTGTTATATTGGTTAAAATGCTCTTTATATCCTGACAGCAATCAATAAACAAAAAGAAATTAAATGCGGATCTGCGGCTGTTGTGGGACTGTAGCGCACTCACTGCTCGTCACCAGAGTCTTCCGCAAGCCGCTAGCTTGACAGCGTTGAGTGCTTGCTTTGCCCGTTGTTTACGTCATTATGATCATTTTGTGGGAGTGGTTTTGGAGGGAGGTCTGAAGGAACGGGCTGCCAGTGTTGCCAACTTTTTTGCTAGATTTAGCTAGGTTTGGAGCTAGTGCTGCGAGCTACTTTAGTTGGAAAAGAGTTGGCAAACTGGGCTGGGTTTTTATGTTGGACACTTTTTTTAAATCTAGCGTACTCTTGCTAATTACTCAAGATTAGCAACCCAAGCTTTAATGCAGGGCTGTTTTCAGTCTGAATGCCCACTGAGCAGCTGGTTGAGTGGAGCTCTCAACATTTTGCCAACACAGTTCATCGTAACAGTTGGGCGTCACCGGCTTTGACGTGTTCATAGAAGTTTTATTACGTTTCAATCCTGAGTAAAAGTGGAATTTGGCCTAATTCAGAGCATCATCCGTTATCTGTTGTGTTGCTCCAGACTCAGGGGACGCTCTTACAAATTTCACTGTGTAGGTTTCAAGTGTTTTTTTTTCATGCCTGTTTTTACAGATACAAAAGTCCTTTTGGTTTTTTTTCTACCATTGATGCGATTTGTGTCATTTGTTGAAAATCCTAGTACACAAATAACATTGTCTTTCCCAGTTTCACACACACACACACACACACACACACACACACACACACACACACACACACACACACACACACACACACACACACATGCGTGCACATTGTCTACCTCGCTCTATCCGTCGCTCTATCACTCCCCGTACAGGGGTCTGCTCTGTGCAGCGCTGGAGGTTGTGTGGTGGCTACGGTATGCTGTGTGGATTTTTTTTTTTTTGCTGCAGTGCAGCAGCCAGTATTGTGCTGCTGCTGCCTCTGTCTTTCCCCCTTCTCTTCATCTCTCTCTCTCTCTCTCTCTCTCTCTCTCTCTCTCTCTCTCTCTGTATACATTCATTTTTGATTACATTGTTTGGGAGCAGTGAAACACTTCCAAACAGTTTTGCTGTGTAAAAGAAAAAAGAAAGAAAGAAATCCCATTAGCCCCAGAGCTTCCATCTCATTCACCACACAAGGCCAGCCCGACACTTTGTCGCCTTGATGACCTTTTTGGAAGTTCTTATTTTCAACCTCATGCCCATCCCTCTCTTGAAGTTCAATTCCAACAGTTACAGGCTGACCCCCCTGCGGCTGTTGTCCTTTTATACAGACCCAGAGAGAGATGATGGGGCGGGCGGTGACTAAGTAACCTGTTTGTGGCGGTGAGTGCTTGGTTCCCTGCGCAAGCGAGGCCAGTTGTTTTCGGTTATGCACACCAGGCTGGAGACGGGCCGAAGCACTCAGTGTACAGCGTGTCAGAGACCCAGACAGATACAGCGCCGGGGAGGCGCTTGCACACACAAGCCGAACTGCTTGTGTGTGCAAACATGTTGCTAAACTACTACAGCTTTTTTGTCAGAGGTCGCATGACATACCGGCAGAATGTAGGTTGCCATGTCACCAAGCACCATTTAGCCATGACACGACGGCACCAGGCGTTTGTGGTAGGTGTCGGCGCTATCTGTGGGATACGGTAATCTCCACATTGGGGGCTTCTGGTTTGGGAGGGTCTTAACAAGTGGGTGACAGGGGACGTGTGTGTGTGTTAGGAGGCGGCCGTGCTCCGGGTTTAAAGGTTGTGTCAAGCTCTGCGTGGGACATGATGAGGTGTGTGAAAACAAATGGAGCAGCGGCGCAAAAGATACGTTTTATTCTAAGTTTTAGTTGAAATTGCCGTCAAAAGGACTTGAGAGGAATCAAGACTCGATCCAGCTTTCTGCAGCCGGCTATGGAGGCGACGTCTTTTGCCAAGATCGTGGAGCGGCGGTTACGCAAGGCACTGAAGGCCGAAGGCGAGCACGGTGAGTCCCGGCAGAGAGCTTGGACGAGTCTTACGCGATTATCACCCTTTTAAAAGTAGTCCAGCTATCACGACAGTAGACCGGTCAAACAGGAGACGTACAATATTTCTTTTGCTTGTATCGGATCGGATCACTTCATTGGCTCACAGTGCGATTGACGTTAACAGTCTGCGACATGTAAAAAAGAAATCCATACGAGGTGAGAAAAAAGTCTTATCAATGCAGTCTGCTTCTACACCAATACAACTAATCACTGCATTGCAGATGATCAAACCTGTGAAGGTCACACTTTGTGTGTGTGTGTGCGAGAGAGAGTATGTTTGCATGTCTGTGTGTGTGTGTGTGTGTGTGGTCCACTCTTCCAATTATTTTTTCATACAGCAGCATACCAAAGAGTAGGAGGTTATTTCATTATGTATGCAATGCTTCTGGATTTTATTCCGTATTATTTGTCCTGCTTAAAATATGAACCTATTTCGAGGCCGAGCAAGGAAGCCAAGAAGATTGATGCACGGCTGTGGATGTACAGTGGCACCGAACTCTCCTCTCCTCTGCTGACAGACCTACACGGCTCGCATTAAGTCTCAACACCTTGCCCAACATGTGATGTAAGAATTGCTCTTTGATAATGGCTATTAAAGTAGTCCCTTTGACGGACCCGCTCTTATGGCAACAGAGTCATGATTTCAAGGCCGCCTTTTGTGACGCCCTCGACGGAATCATCTCCTCTCACAGTACTCTTCAGGTTTACCGGTTATGTAACGGCTCCACGCGCCGATGTATGAACAAAAAAAAGGGTACAGTATTCAAAAGAGAGACTCACCAGATGTGATGTGAGGACCGATGAATGCCTGCAGACAAGTGGGAAGTTTGGCACCCAAATTGGCTGAGATTTTTCCCATCAATGTACAGTGGCATTGTTACTCTTCTTCTGAGCACATGACAATATTTACTCTGCCTTCTGTCTTGCAGCCTCGCATGTTGGAAAGGCTGAAAGAAGTAAAGTAATAGGAGGAAGTGGGTTAGATGAACAAGATGGTTGAACACCCGTAGGTTGTAGGGCCACTGTGGTGTACCTGTTGATTCCCTTGTTTGTGTGGGTTATTTGCTGGCGCCAACCTCCGATTCTGAAAAGTGAAAACAATGCAGAAGTGCTTTAAACTTGCATTCTTTCTAATGGCCATCAGGGGGCGACTCCTCTGGTTGCAAAAAATGAGAAAATGACCCTACCTCTGACTTGATTTATTACCTCAGTAAACATTGTAAACTTGAGTTTATGGTCTCAATCTCTAGTTTGAAATATTCTTCAATACAGCATGATGTTCATTTAGTAAGTTTGGTCGTATTTAGAGTCAAATAGACCATAAAGCAGAGTATGCTTTAGGGCGGGGCTACCTTGTGATTGACAGGTCGGAAACACAACATTGTTGTTGGGAGTTGTCCATGTTTTTATCTTATAAGTATAAGTTATAAGTTAACATGTTGGTCACTTAGGAATGTCTAATTCAGCATTTGGTTGAACTTATCTCTCCCCTCCTGTGTCACATCTGGCGACAGCCAAAAACAAAAATGATCGAGACATCTACTTTTTGAAATACATTCCGTTTTTGTTTCAACCACATTCTGCCCATTGATTGATTGTGTGAGGTATTTTTTTATCTCAGCTCGATGTGCACAAGACCTGACTGAACTGATGACATCATCTGTTTGGCGACATGTCCAGGGTGAACCCTGCCTTCGCCCAATGTCTGCTGGGATCGGCTCCAGCCCCCCCACGACCCTGAATAGAATAAGCGGTTAAAGATAATGGGTGGAAGGAATAATACAACTAAAAGCAGTCATTACAAACGTTTCTCAAACAACCAGACACAGTAGTCAACATATCATTGTATTATGCTCTGCATTGATTGATTTATTCAGTCATTAAATAAGTAGCAGTAGTTGTACCATGCCTCCTTTACCGTGGAACAGTGTGTGTTTGCAGCAGTGACCATAAATGGAGGGGAGGACCAGATGAGCAGTGCGGGATATGTATTAATACCTATTTTGGCCATGTTGTTTGCCGAATCGCTGCCAAGCTACTGTAGATTATCAGATGTCTAGATTACATATCACTGTTGTTCAACAGTATTCTAATGAGGATATTTACTTTTTACAATGTGTTGCTTTAATAATCCTGATTCTGTGTCGGTTTACCTTTTGAAATACATTCCTTTAAGAACTTTAATTCTGTTTCAGAACTATATAATTATTCTATTAATATGTCAGATATTATCTCTAATCAACTTTCTTGTTTCAACCACATTGTGCCCATTGATTGATCATGTCAGATCATTATATTTATCTCAGCTCAATGCCCACAAGACCCGACTGAGGTAAAATAACAGGGTAATTATTAATCTGTTGTTTTTTCTTACAGATGATGTCATCAGTTCAGATTTTAAATGTAGCTCCCCCCCACAGGGGGCGCAACAGAAACTCACCTCTGTGGGTGTAGGACCCGCTGCATTCCATCTTGCTGGCACGCTGGTGGTGTGGCTAGCACTGTCACCTCACAGAGGCCCAGCACCTGGGCTAGTGGCCCTCTTGTGTGGAGTTTACATGTTCTCCCTGTGTCAGAGTGGGTTCTATCCAGGTGCTCCGAATCTCCCCACACAGTCCAAAGATATGTTAGGTTAGGTTAGTTAGGTATGTGTGCGTGTGAGCATGAATGGTTGTCTGCCTATATGTGTTAGCCCTGCCAGAGTCTGACGACCTGTCCTGGGTAGTGGTGTAACTGTAACGGACCATTGGCGATTCATACGAATCCCCCCTCGTGGTTTCGGCACACATGTGAACCTCGGATTGATTACACAGTTAAACGTTAAACATTACAGTGTGAAATAAAGTTTTACTGATATTCAGTAATATATGCGATCAGGACATCGGCATTCATGCTTTCCTAGTCGCCGATCTCTGATAATGATACATTGTTCACAATCAATACATGTTTAAATTGACAGGACGGTGGCAGACCCGCCAAGGGATAACGAACGAAAGTTAGGTTCAGTTACATTATAATGTGTTCAGGCTTTGTTCAGTGAAAATTTGTATTGGAGGATGTGTTCAAATGTAATCTCGTAAATTGTAGTGTTGGTGAGAAACTTGAATTAATACAGTTGTTTGAAGATGTTTCACAGCAACATAAATAGATATTAGAGATGAATAATGATGTTTAACTTCTTAACACCTGTTTAACTACCTAAAACTAGCTCTAAGCAGCATATAATTCACTATCTTACATCATCACACCCCTATTAATGACAAGGTTTGTTTTAATCAATAAAAATACAAACTTTTACGAGAACAAAGTATGTCAAAAAACATCAAAACGTGACTACATTTGGTAGGTGGGTGTGAATGTGAGCGTGAATTGTTGTATATGTGTCAGCCCTGCCCTAGTCTGGCGACCTGTCCAGGGTGAACCCTGCCTTCGCCCAATGTCAGCTGGGATCGACTCCAGCCTAATATAATAAACGGTTTAAAGATAGTGGATGGATGGAAAACTAAAACTAAAAGCAGTCGTTGCAACAACATGAAATGCTTACTAGTGTGACTGCTGTCGCACACTTTTCTGGTTTGGTTTCTCAAACAACCACACACAATAGTCAACATATCGTTGTATTATGCTCTGCATTGATTGATTTATTCAGTCATTAATTCAGTGGCAGTCGTTGTACCATGCCTCCTTTACTGTAGTCTCTTGCTGGATTTTAAATGGTTGGAAACAACTTTCAATGAAAGTTTAGAAATGGATTACGGTCATCAAGCTACGGTCAATCAAATTTATATTATAGATGGCTGAGGTTTTTGAAGGAAATGTAATTGAGTGATTTTGTTGAGATGAAGCGAGGCTATTAACCTACTGTCATCACGCTGCTCATGTCAAAAGGAAGTTCCAATCTCACTTCTTTGTTAGCTTAAATGACACTTTCATAACCACGTAAATGATAACATGTACTTTAGTTATACCGGCCTGGACAGGAGACATTAAACATGCAGACATCCGTGACTTCAGCTGAGCTCAGCATACCTTCACACCGCAGGTAGGCATAAAAAGACGTCCTTCATGAGTCTGAATAAGTGGGAAGAATAGTCAGTTCATCAAGAAGCTGAACTATCCCACTGTTCCACCACTATTGCTAATGTCACAGGTAGTTACCATATCTAGCCATTTACCAATCCATTAAATGTGTGTAAATATTTGGTGTTGGAATGTTTATGGTGCGACAGAGAACCAGAGATTAAAATCGAAATTCCATTCATTCCTCTCGGTATCCCACCTCTTAAACACACTGCAATTGAAACTTGGTGGCACTTAGCAAGGCAGACTATCACGTTACAACGCTGACCTAATTATCTGACCTCCCCCACGCTATTCATCTTTGTGATATAGCCTCCTCAGATCAATAACCATTCATGCACTCGCAGTGGAGAATACTACAATATTTTACGGCAGACGCCCTGATTGGTGAGATGAAGTTACCGCTTATTGAATGCTTCATTCATGGAATAATATATAACCCTCTGGCAGAAAACTGAGATGAACCAATAATGGCATCTGCTGTAAGTAAATGCTGCTTTAATTGTAATATTAATGTTGGTACAGGACGGCTTCTCAGAGTCCTCGGAGCTGACAAATCTTTTCGGCGCCCAAGATGATAATTGCGTGGTCGTGTGTCGTTAATCGTTCTTTTAGATCACTTGGATGTGGGGTTAAATTCAGCTCGGTCACCAGGGCAAATATGTTAGCCTTGTGCGTTTCTGCGTAGTAGCTATATCGAGCGATTAAAAGTTACGTGGTATAATAACGACATAACAAGCAGGAAATTCCACTAAGGGCGGTTAAACAAACATGGGACTTTTACTCGGGACACCACTGTTCAAGTCCCGTGTGAAGGGTGGTTATTTAGTTAGGTTGTTACGGTGCGTTCATACTAGGCCTGCCCCTTGTTCTGGTCATTTTTTTTTTTATCCTTTTTTGTGATTCTTTGCGGAGGAACTCTGTTTTACAGATCTGCCAATTAAATCAACTGTGGTCAGTGACCAAAATGATATGAGAAGAAGAATTTATTTCATGAGCGATTATGTTACTATTTCAACACAAACGGTGATCTTTTTTTTCTAACCATAAGAAAGTAGATTTTTTTGCCTAAACCTAACCAATCATTTCCCAACGATAACAGCGTGGGATTGTATGTTTTTTGTTTGTACATGCCTTATTGCCCTATCCTTGAAGAGCACCAGATTTTTTATTTTAACATGACCAACAAACTTGACCCATATTTTTGATAATTTCATTTCTTTGTAGGGTCCTTTCCATAATCATATCAGACACTTACAGTACAATAACAATCTTACCCAGTCTGTGGCAACAACAAACACTTTTAGTGGACAGACGTGAATGGTGAGGAGTTGCCCCGAGCAGATACATTGCAGCCTGTTCAGCGGCAGCTATCTGAAGCCCTTGCTATTGGACCAAATCCAGGGTGAGATATACCAAAGTTCCCTTTAATGCAATGATATTGATTGTTTGTAGCAGAGTATAGTATAGAATTCATGTTAAAACATTGAACTATTTAAAGACAAGATGCAAGATAAAGAAAACAAGGGCAATAGAACATGAATCAAAAACAATAGAACATAGAACATAGAATATAGATCCAAGATCATAGAATATCAGGAAACAAGGGCTCGCAATAGAGAGAAACTTACAATGTAATGTAACGTAATTGTGTGGTTTAAAGGTGAAGTGTGTGGATCTGCAGTCTCTAAACGCCTTGTGACTTTAGTACAATTTTGAAGTTGTGTATTCTTTAATGATCCCTGAACTCTTTTTCTGTATACTTGTACGTTTTTATTGCCATCATGTTTCTTCTAACCAACTCTTGTGATTGATCTGTCTCCCTCAGGGCTTTCACCGTGTTCACCATTCACTGGTTCTGTCTGTTGCTGTAAAAGAGCAGGGCTGTTGGCTGTCGACACGCTTGGTTTATGCCATGTAATGGCTACATGTATGTTTTCACAAGAGGACACTTGTAGATGATGTCAACCATGAAGTTAAACATGAACTTTCCCTTGGTTTCCTGTTGGGATATGGTGTCATTGCAGATGACTGTATCATTGTGAATTTGAATGCTACCTTGAGATGATTTTTCACCTCTTTAAGCCAGCAGTCTAATCCTCCGCGGTTGGGCTCCTTATCTCCCTCTTATCTGTTTGTGGTGCACTTTATTGCCTTTTCCTCCTCCTCCGCTGTATCACTTTTCCCTGCATCGGCTCCCCCAGACCTGCTTTCAAAGTGACCTGTCAGTAACATCTGATCCTTTTTAGAAAGAGCAGGACTGGGTCTTTTGCATGCCAAAGTCTGGTTGATGGGGGGCCAAACGTCCTCCACGGTGCCCTTTAACTCACCACAGCAGCAAGAAAAAGGTCTCCTAATATCTCCACGGTAACTCGAGATTCTGTTAACACGGACAAAGAAGGTGGCGATCGCGGAAGGGGTGCATGCCCCCCACCCCCGATAACCAAATCAGCAGTCTTTTTGAGCGGTGAGAATGGAGTTGGGATAGGGATGGGCGAAAATCACGGATCAGTGCAAGCACGGGTAAAATATGCCAGATCTGAGACTTTATAATAGAATGATCATTGACAGGTAAGCTGAGCCCGGCGTACTGTTGAAGCGTCTCGATCAGGGAAAAAAACAAAAAAGAGGAAAGTCATCACATTTGTTTTCAGACACGCAGACTGTTGAGAAGGGAGAAAAGTTCCACACAAGGCAAACGATCTGTGCTTTATTATTCTGGCATTTGTGTAGCACAGAAGAGAATTGTTTCACAGAGATAAAACCATTCATTATTAAATTAGACTATCTAACTGCTCGAATTGCCTTAAAATGGAGCAGTCGGGTTCATCAGATACACTGTATGCCCGCTCTACAGTTGAAAAGGCAAACATCTCCATCACCAATAATCCAATTTTAAAATAATTTTGTTGATTGAGGTTAATGTTGCTGGAGTAATAGATTTTTATTTTTTTTTACTGTTGTGTTTTTTTTCATTATGGGCATGGATTGTTAAGAAGTGGACGTCGGGATTTTGGCTGTCGGCATCTTGTTCTTTGGCTGTCGCCATCTTGTATTTTGCAACTAGAAGTGTCACAAGAGGAACAGAACACTGAATAAGGCGACTAAATGTTACAATTAACTTTCATGAAGTTAAAACAAACTGTGAAAGGGTTAAAGTTTAAGACGGGAAAAAAGGACGCTTGTCATCTAACGTTCTAACAAACGATCCGTGTTCATACATACTAGTCTTGCCGTGTTCGTGGCACATCCACTTGTCAGATTTACTGATTCGCGCCATTCCTTATTTGATTACTCAATTGACGTGAGAGGATTGGCAGCAGCGTTGATGGCGAGGAAAGTTAAGAGCAACTGACAAGGACACTCAGGGAAGCACCAAGGTCCTTGTGTCATACACACCCTGCACAGTGCCACTCCTTGCTGCTGAGCTCCTCAGAAAACTGCCTTCTCAGACTCTCTCTATATTAATGTGTGTTTTCATGCTGATCTTATTAGAAGTGCTGGGATAAAAATAGATCGAGGAACTGATAGCTGAACACCCTCATAGTTTGTATTAATAAAGAAGAAAGTGGGAGATGGGACACCTGAGGGTTAATGGTATTGTAGCAAAACTACAACATAAGCAAAAAAAGAAAGAAAAAAAGAAGCCATCAATCCAGTGAGGCGCTGGATATGCATGTTGTCAGACGAGAAAACTCTTTGTAGTTTTTGCTGCAAAATAGAAACCTTATAAAACGCATTGTGAAGTGAATTTGTTGTTGTCTTTGGACTGATTTCAGAGGTCTATCATGGCACTAACCTTTTGTCGTAAATGTGTCGTCACGTCATTTTTGTGAGCATTGACTGAGTTGACAAATTGAAGCTGTCTCACTGTTCGATTCAACGACATGACGCAAGGTAATCGTGACCCAGTAAATATGAACGCGGACAGAGAGATGGTGTCTCGCCGGTTTATCCACATTATGTCATGGCGAGCAAAGGATTGTGGCCGGTAATGGTTCAGGATGTCACTCGGAAAGATAGAGGGCCATACGTCCAGGCCCGTTCTTATTGCCATGTTGGTTCAACGTGATGTATGGCGCAATAGCAATAAATGATG
>NW_022280081.1:1435940-1445940 GCF_004355925.1 Anarrhichthys ocellatus | reverse complement strand
TAACATAATATGGCAATATTCAAGTGTGTCGCTAATAACTTACACCTCTACTGAGAATGTAATGTAATGAGTCAATAACCAGGGCTTGAGGAGGAGCCAGTGTGGGAAACATTGTTGGACGTGCAGGTTGGGACTCTTAATTCATTTTGACTTCTTGGCTTTCGAGGGTACTGAAATTATTATAAAATGATTCACACATTGATTTATTTTTTCTGGCATATTTGTACAGTAGCAGTAAACTATTACTTTATGAAGACCACATTTCTCTAAACCCTTCATGTTATTTGCAACCATTTTTTTTATCGTGGCTTTTAGTTTTTAGGATTTTAGTTGACAAAAAACGGAATTAATTATAGCTAATTGTTTTTTATGGCCCGTTTGCCTTGAACTCAAATCAACTTTGCGTCCCCGTCATCCGTCACAGCGGAGGAAGGGGGTTGCTTGGCTCCGACTTCTGATTTATCACCACTGACTGTTGACAACTGGAAAATGTACCGAGGCTCCATAAGTCCAAGTGGGACATCTCATCCTCATCTAGCATCGACGTAACGGGTTCAACAGAATTTCCCAATATGCTGGAAAAGAAAAAGGGGAAGGGTGGGGGCGGGGCCGAGCAAATGAGAAAAACCTGAGCGAAACCTGTTTGAGGTTTAATGTAAAAGATTAAAAAAAAGATAAAGACCATGGCATTAGTAATGACTGTCACTTTACATTTTGAAGTCAAATTGTTTGCAGTGAAGTGGACTGTGCGAACCGCGGATTAGCTTAATTTAGCTGGTTAAAAGCTTAGGGCCTGCTTACTAATAACACAGTGTGACAGGGGGCACCAGAGTTACAGCAATTGGGAGCAGAGGTGGAGCACTCTCACAGCAGGGTGGGACGTTTCTTTTTGCTACCACTGTTTGTGCATGTTTCAGAGGCCAAGAGAGAGCGGCCAAGGAAAAAGGGAGTGTTTTTTTTTCCATTAATGTTTTTGTGTGTGCGTACGTACTTTATGTAACTTGTGTGTGTGTGTCTTGTGGTGCGAGGCTGCCCTTGTTGCTCTCCCGTGTCCTACATGGGAGCGTAGTGGCCGTGCAGTTTGTCTGAGCGGGCCCTGTTCCATTTCAGTATGTATGTGAGCGTGTGCTCCGTGAGTTACAGTAGCGGGTGAGGTTCTGCCTTCAGACACAAATGGCATCCATCCAGACCGGAGCACTGTGGCTCTGATGAATCTGTTTCAGTGCAGATTCTCCCCACAGCAAAGCCTCTACACCGCTGTCTAATGGAAAATATTGCATTAATCTCCCCACTCCTCTTTCTCTCTCTGTATATGTAGTTTTTTTTTTCTTTTCTGTAGGCATTTGTACGTTTATACTTCTTTTTTATTTATTTTTTACTGGTTTACATGTGTGCATCTTTCTTTTTTTTTTAGTGCCGGGCTTGTTGCCAGCCAAAACAATCAAGAGCATTTTATAAAATAATGCTATAGATAGATAGATAGACTTTATTTCAGACTCAGGGTCCAGAGAGACAAATACATAAAATGACATACACAAACAATAAAAGTACATAGGCCTAGCAATGC
Source organism: Anarrhichthys ocellatus (assembly GCF_004355925.1). Taxonomy (NCBI): domain Eukaryota; kingdom Metazoa; phylum Chordata; class Actinopteri; order Perciformes; family Anarhichadidae; genus Anarrhichthys; species Anarrhichthys ocellatus. The sequence goes on along the minus strand of NW_022280081.1, from coordinate 1,444,373 downwards.
TTTACAAAGAGACAGCTGTACCAATGTCACCACAGCTGGGACTGGTAGCGTGTGCTACTAAACCTTATGTTTGTTAAAACCAATATGATCTCATTTTCAGAGTCATTAAGTCGACAAATGAATTTATACATGAGATTTCTTAAAACTGTTTGGAAAGTATTGACTCGTGCAGCCACAAACATTTCACTGGCACTACTCCATCTCGGTCTCTTTAGCAGTATTCTCATGGCGTCATTAGAAGCTACTTGAAGTCTCTGTAAGCTTTTTTTTTTGTAGTTTGACCACAAGTGTGCAGTGTAGAGTGGTGTACAATATGCTCTGAACAGAGACATCTTCACTCCATCTGTACACATACCAAACTTGTGTGAGAGACTGTTTGCTTGTGCATACATCCTACGACATTGCCTAGAAATGTCATTATCATCGGTCATATGTTCCATTATAAAATGACCAAGATATTTTACTTCATCACAGACAACAAGATTTTTGTCAGACAATTTGAAGTCAGACAAGTTTAGAAATTTGTCCTCTTTGGTTCGACAGATCAAGATAGCACTCTTACTGGCGTTGTATTTGATGTCATGTTCCACACCATACACAGTACATATAGTGAGGAGCTGTTGAAGACCAGCGCTACATGGACTAAAAATCACCAGATCATCTGCATACATTATTGAGTATTACCAATCATGCACCTAGTATTACAGGCTTTCAATTGCTTGGACAGATCATCAATATATAAATTAAACAGAACTGGGGACAAAATTCCCCCTTGTCGGACACCATTACTAACCCCAAATAGGGCTGAGCTTTGGAGGCATCAATAAGACACATCAAAACTGATGAGTTTTGACCTCTGTATTTGTTGACAATTTCCTTTAAGGCATATATACACAAGTCAGTGCCATGTTTGGCTTTAAAGCCAAACTGGTTATCTGTGGAGGTGATAAAGTCATGTATTCTGTCCAGCAGGATTCGTTCAAGGACTTTTGACAGTACGCTGGCCAAAGCAATGGGCCTGTAATTATCTAGGCTACATACTTTACCAGCTTTGTTTTTAATGACTGGCACTAAGAGAACAGACAGCATTGAGTCTGGTAACAAGCCGTGATTCATGAAGCCAGGAAAACAAATAGCGAGGAGAGGAGCTAACTTCGGACTAGCATATTTAAGGTGTTCAGCAGTAATATGGTCTAATCCAATTGCTTTGCCTTCGGACAGTTTATTTTTAGCTTGGTACACCTCATATGACGCAATTGCCATTGACTCATTACTCTCAAAATTGTCCACCTTATACAAATCACTTTTGATAGAGTTGAATAAGGTGCTATAATGCTGTCGCCATAACTCAGCAATGTTGTCTGTTCCTGAAATTCCATCAACAGTGCATGGTAAAAAAAAAACAGCTTTGATGTTACTATAGTTTGCTAGAATTTTTGAGTAAGCGTTAAATGTTCATAAAGATATATTGTTCACGATTTTTAATAATGAGCAGTTATGCATAATGACAAATGTGATTTAGACTTCAGTTTTTGGTGCTTTTTTATGTGTATTTCAAGCAGAGCAGATCAACATCTTTACCATGCACTGTTGATGGAATTTACCATAAGTGTCCTCTTATGGTAAATAAATACTGAACTCACAAAGAATTGATTTATTAAAGATCTCAGCTTTAAACAGGGCTGCACATCAGACGTATTCCTTTCTGATTAAATGTGGTGATTACAATTATTGATTTTGTTCATCCACAATTAATGTGTTGAGTTTGGTGATCTTTTTAAAATCAAAATCTGTGTAGTTGCAGAGAAATATGACTGTATATAAGAAGTGGATGTAGTCACCGTGGCGTCACCCATTGGTATGAGGACTACAGTTTTTGAAGTTTTAAGTTTGGCCTTTTGACCGTCGCCATGTTGTTTTTTTTGGCCTTCGCCATCTTTTTCTTTTTGCAACTGGAATTGACACGAGACGTTGGAGCTGACTGAGACATTTTTAGGCGACCACAATGTTACAATTAACTTTCATGACTGAAACCACACTGTGAAAGGGTTAAAGTTGTAACACGAAAACACGGACAACTCCCACACCTGACAACGCTGTGGTCGCGACCTGTCAATCACAAGGTAGCCCCGCCCTGAAGCATAGCCTGCGTTATGGTCTGTTTGACTCTAAATGGACCATCATTTACTAAATGAACATCATGCTGTATTGAAGAAGACTTGAAACTAGAGATTGAGACCATAAACTCATGTTTACAATGTTTACTGAGGTAATAAATCAAGAGAGAAGTAGAGTCATTTTCTCATAGACTTCTATACAACCAGACTTAATGCACCCAGAGGAGTCGCCCCCTGCTGGCCATTAGAAAGACTGCAGGTTTAGGACACTTCAGAATTGGCTTCACTTATTAGGCCTGGAGGTTGCCGCCTGATGTAGTTCAGTTCTTGGTTGTCGATCGTTGCTTCCTCAGACTGCTGTGCTGATGCCTCATGTTAGCTTTGGCTAAACTTTGGAATTGCATGTTTTGTGGACGGAGCAAGCGTTGTGACCCCGCATGAAAGAATTGTATTAGACAGAAACAAAAAGTGAAGAAAAAACCTGACACTGGTGCATTTTAGTCCCCTTTATCCATTATAATGCATACTTTCCTCTCTTTTTTTCCCATGGCTCCTCTGTCACTCTTAACTCTCTCTCTCTCACACACTCACTCACCCCCCAGCTCTTTTTTCCCTCTCTATCTCTCCCCTCTTTGGTGCATATGGAAACTCTAAGAATAGCCCTGTCACCTGATGGGCCTGATAATACTGTATCGATGCCAGCCCTGCGCTGCCCTGCGCTACCCTGTGTGGTAGTATATGCTGCAAAGTGAGCGAGAGAGGGACTGCTCGAGTGCCTGCGCATCTGTGTGTGTGTGTGTTTCCCACCAGGAAACAGTGGGGGATCAGTAGGTTGTTGACATCAGAGTACTGTTCTGCATGGGGCTTAAATCACCCAGGGGGACACTGTGCTGCTGATTAGTGCAGCTAGACGCAAGAGGGACAGGGGACACGCATAGGGACACCTGTCCCTCTCACTCTAACCCCTCTTGCGTCTCGACCTCTACCCCGCTAGCCTACATGCCTCTCTTTTCCTTTCCATCTCTCTCTCTCTCTCTCTCTCTCTCTCTCTCTCTCTCTCTCTCTCTCTCTCTCTCTCTCTCTCTCTCTCTCTCTCTCTCTCTCTCTCTCTCTCTCTCTCTCTCTCTCTCTCTCTCTCTCTCTCCCTGTTTAGTCATGCCTCACTATCAGGCAGCTTTTCCGCTCCTCTTTCTTCTCCCTGACTCACACGTCAATATCTTTGTGTACACTTAACCTTTTCCACGTTTTATCCCATGCCTCTCGCTGATCACACGCACACACAGTGGATCTTCTACGATGACACATGTGGTTTATTCAGTGGGAAACACTGTGTACTCTTCCCCGCGTGCTATTCTGTTGGAGAGGAAAGAGAGGATGGCGAAGCGGAGGGAGAAAGGGAAGGGTGCGCATCCTTTGTGCTGATAATCCAGCCCAGCGTTTTCAAGAGTCGGTGTTTGAGTCATAAATGATCTTAAGCTTTCCTTTGAAAGGAAGAGACTCAGACCTGGGCTGATATAACAATTCATGTGCCTGCGCTTTTTTTCACAGAAAGAACCGTGATCTCTTTTCGAGCGTGCCATTCACAGTATTAGTGGAGTTTCCCCCCAAAGAAATATGACGTCCACTGTTGATGGTGACAAAAAAACATGTAACCGCCGGTTACATGTTGCATGTCAAATGCCTTCTTCTCGCTCTCAATTCACTCAATACAGTCATCCCTAGCGTGAATGCAATAATACAGTGTGCAAATGTATTAAAAATGTTTAATATAGCACTTGCAGTTGGCGGTTAATAAGTCGCACCATGTTTAGTTTCTGTTAAAACAGTTTCAGAAATTCAATCGTCATTTTGGCCGCTGTAGTTTGGTTAGATTTTATTGTTTTACAATGAGAGGTGTGTCTAATATTTAGTCTTTATTGATATAATGAATGTCGGACTGAAGATTTTGTCCTTGGGAGGGAAAAAAAGTGTACTTCTGGTATTCTCAAGACAAGATTGTAAACGAGTCAGGTTGGTCATCCCCGAGTAGTGTGTGCATGCAATGCATGTATCCAGCATGTAGCTGCACGTGTCATTAACAGGCGTCACCAGCCACCTTCCATCCCCATAGAAAGCCTCAGCAGAAGCTTGGGATAGAGGAGAGCGACAGCCTGAGCCAAAGTGAGCTGTTGTCCGGTGCAGGTCAGAACAGCTGCGCTGTGCACGGCGGAATAAATTCTGACACCGGAAATGTAAGGAAATCTCTTCATCCTAGTGCTGGAACAATTTATTTAGTTTTCAGTTTGTTAATGGGTTGAATCTATCAAGGATAAATTAATGTTTGCATTCTTACATGATGAATTTAAATAATTTTCTTTGCTTTTGAAATGTAAGGATTTACTGCTTGTTTCTATGTGTGTATACAGTGTTTGGCTTTTGGACTGTTACTACCTTGGAGCTTTGGGACATTTGGATGGGATTGTTTAGACTGTGATGTGTGATACAGACAATCATTTAATTGAATATTTTATTTTTCATAATTTCAATTTTAATAATTGAAGCAAAAAAGGAATATGACAATGGGAATAACTGCAGCCCTTTTTGTCCTCTAGTGTCCAATTAACAGTCTCAAATCAATCGAGACTAAAAATAAGTTTGAGAAACATCTTTATGTTTTTAGAAAACACTGCTGTAAAGGACCTTTTTTATTTTACAGTTGCAGTAGCAGAGAGCAGCGCAGCGGCTGTTGCTTGTGTTTAACCCCACGGTAGAAACTTGTCATAAGTGTTATTCCTCCAGCTTCCAAGTGAAGTGTCTAATTATGACACAGTGCAGTTAGTGTGTGTCACTCTCCCTAATGATAAGTGACTGGACACAGAGGATAGGCCTTGTCGTACACCCCGCATGCCTTATTCATGCCGACTGTACAAGGAAACTGCATTGGGGCAGACAAGCATGTTCCTGCCTAGGTCTGAGGAAAGAAGCTTCACTTTGGGAAATGGGTGGGATTGGAGTCAAACCCATTTTTTCTCAACCTTTTTAATAATGGAGCATATTTTTTGTTTTTTTTAAACATTTAAATAGGCAATATTCTACTTTAATTTGTTGGCTTACATATTCTAACCAAGTAACTTTGGCAGATACAGATGTCTGTTGACCTGTAGTATGCAATGTATACATAGTCTGTATAGAAGAAGTGGACGTAGTCATTGCGACGCCACCCATTGGTTTGTGGACTGCTGTTTCAAAGCCTTGAGTTCGGCGTTTTGCCATTTTTCCATTCTTGTCAGTGTGAAAAGGCCTATGCACTTAAAATAGCAAGTATAACTACAGAAGTATGCGGATTGAGACACAGCAACCATTTTTTGAAATCCATCCTGCAAGTTGTTGTTTCACACTGTTGCACTCCCTTTAACTATTTGGAGGCTTTTTCCTCTGTCCCAGAAGGCAGCTGTGCTAAACCACAATAAGCTGTCTTTACATGGCAGATAATGGTAGCAACTGGTCCCACTGTCAGAGGGCCAGCTCCTGTTAAGAAGTCTCCCCACAGGCCACTGTCTCCTCTATGAACCCCTTGTCTTATGTTAGCTTACTCATCTCTCCCTCTCTTATCTCGCTGACACACTCACTTTTTTTTTGCCATGTAACAACCAGCTATTCTCATGCAGGTTCCCTCCCTTTTACTCCCATTCACCCATCGCACCTCAGCCTTGCTTTTATGTCTGATCCGTCTTTGCCACTACACCTTTTAGAGCTGGTAAATGTCAGGTACTAGATTGCTCACCCTCCTTGCAGTGTTACCTCATTAGCTCTCTGATCCCGCACACTCAGTCCCGCTGTGGATGTGGATCATGAGTGTAAATGGCTGGAAATCCTTCACATGTGCAAACGGAAATACTGTACACTGTGCATGTGCAGGGTTGTAGATGTGCACATTTCTTTATCAAACATGATGTGATGATGATGTGTAAACATGATTTAGTTATAGTGGAGAGATATATTATTTCTGTGGTCAGACCCATGTCAGTGGGGCCTTCGAGTTTTGTCGCCAGGAAGAGAGCGGACGCAGCTCTGGAGATGGATGCCTGGCTAGTTTGCTAAATAGCTTGTCCAAGAGCCCACTGTTCGTCTCCATATTCGGTTCCATAATCAGTGTAGCATTAAAACATGGCAGAATTAGCAAGAAAGCTAACAAGCCAGCTAGTTACCTTGCATTCCAAAAAATAAATAAAAAAATAAAAAGTTAGACTTGATAATAAAAATATCCCCATAGTCGAAGTTTTGAGATAGAAAGTCGAAGTTATGAGATAGAAAGTCATAATTATGAGAGAGAAAGTCATAATTATGAGATACTTAAACACAACAGTCATAAAAGCAGTTCTTTGGCTGGTTACTGTACATTTGACATGGAAATGTATTGTGAGTACATTGAAGACTACTTTAAACGTGTCTGTACAACAGATGAAATACTTCACGTGGGATTGTGCAAACGCACCCTTGAAAGGATTTTAAGCTTTGAACAAAGTTATTGTAATAACTTGTGTTTGATATTTGTCTTTGTTATTTTCTTTAATAGTTAGATCTTTGATAGAGTAATGTGGGTTTCTTAACCCTAAATTAAAAGGATTTAAGTTATAATAACAGAAATGTGCTTAAATATATTTTTACATTTATATACCTACATGTACAATATTTTTACACTTGAATAAACAATAATCAAATGCAGAGACAGTGTGTGCAACCAATATGTTAGGAGTAGTTACATTTACACTAACTGTAAGACTTTACAGTTACAACCGTCCCTTTGAGGGCAACCATGATGCTGATGTGGCCCAGAGTGAAAATGAGTTTGACACCCCTGCTTTAGTGCTACACTGGTTACAGAAAATGAGCCGAATGAAGTTGTCGCTTATCTGGTAAGAGTTTTTTAAATGCATTATTTTGCCCCTTTGAGCACCACAAGCCAAGTGGCACATAGTCCCAATATATTCAAGAGAAGGCAAACATCTCTGCAGCTGATATCTCGACTCACACCAAAACAGTCTAGAATTTTAAATAGCAATACAGCTAAGAGGAAAAATATGTATTTTTGATTTTGGGATGACCACTCACTTTAAGTTTAATATGTGGTTGTCTGGTCTGTTGGTTCTTTATGTTTCAACCTATTTGGACTATACTGGAGGCGTCTTTACACGTGAAAATGTACAAAACCCGAGGTAGCCTGAATTGTAGACAGTTACACAACTCATCATCCCAGGATGCCTGGTTTGTTGGTGATAAATTCACAGATGACTATCAAAATCCGTTTTCCCACCCTGTGAGTCAGCTCTCATCATGTTCCAGGAGGTGAGAAGCCTTCCCAGGGTAACAGACACAACGGTTCCAATCGCCTCCCCTAAATACCTCACTCTCTGACAGACAGTGGCGCCCCCGAATGTCTCCGACAGACAGCGACTCCACAGCGGATGATTCACTGATACTGCATTGCCAGTGTCTAAGTCCACCCTGTGTACAGGATGGGGTCTCTCTGTCATGCAAAAGCAGTAAATTAACCATTAACCTGTTTTGCCGTCATCGTCGTTAACAGAGAACAGATGGTGTTGTCAGAAGATCTTGTAGTAGTGATATATTTTTAATGTGCTGTAAGTGCTGGGGCTGAGAGGAGGTAAGGAAATGCTGAAGCTGCATGGTCCCCCCATACTTTTTGACAAACCCAGGGGAAGTAAAGTTGTCATCATACAATGGACCCCTATCTATAGTTGAGTACAAGAGGATGTTAACAGCTGCTGGACAGGGAGGTTTGTTAGTGTTCTCGAATGATATCAAGCCAACGCAGACTTATAGTAGCACAACTGTTTGAGGGGAAGGAAAAAAAAAACTTTGCTTTCTCGACATAATCTCAACTCAAGGTCCATTTACTAGCTTTTTCTAGAACTTTCACCTGTATTACACAGACTTCTTCGACAAAGTGATTTGGATGCTCAGTTCTCATGTAGAATTCATCAGAGGAATTAATTATGTCAGTTCATATTTTTGTGTTTTTCTATATATTTATTAATTATGTCTGCAAAACACATGCACATGTTGTCCAGTCCAAAAAAACTGTAGCTGTGATTTTTCTGCCTCAAAACACTCCTTTTGTTAATTCCATGAGGCTAAATACACGATTTTAGCCCAAATTGGCTGTTCTCCTTTTGTGCAAAAATCTCTTTTTTACACATACTATTTGTTTCATGATCAAAAAACATATGTATTTTCTTTTGGTATATATATATATATATATATAGATATGTGTGTGTGTGTGTGTGTGTGTGTGTGTGTGTGTGTGTGTGTGTGT
>NW_022280081.1:1418592-1435930 GCF_004355925.1 Anarrhichthys ocellatus | reverse complement strand
TGTGTGTGTGTGTGTGTGTGTGTGTGTGTGTGTGTGTGTGTGTGTGTTTGTCCAGACAAGGACTACTTTACAAATCGTTGCAAAGGCTTTACACACATAGCTCAAACCAATATTGAGGAAGATGTCTTTTAACGCCCAATGCTCATTTCATGAACAATGAGGTCACTGCCTTAAGTGCTGGCATTAGTCTTTTAGTGACTGAGTTGAGAAGAAACCTTTTTCCAACACCTTTTTTTTGTGCTACTTAGCAACTATTGCGTTGTTGTTTTTTTTAAAGAGTGCTGCAGGGATGACGTATTTTGTTGACCAACCCTTGAAGTTAGCATCACAGTATTTCCGTAGACAAAAAGCCAACGGGATTTTGCATCCCGTGCTTGATAATAAGCTCTGTGGCAAACAAATATTTATGACACTTGCACAACGAGGCTGTGAAGGCAGACTCGTCGGATGATGATGTTTTGTAGTCTCATTTGGCCACTTGTTAGCAACCGCCTCTTTTTTAAAGACATGTAAAAGCATCAAAATTCATGGTTTGGGTATTTACTGACATATTTTATGTTGTGAACAAATCATTAAAATAGCTAAAGTTTTAACCACAGACCTTATTTCAGGCTTCTAACTGAAAACCTATTCAAAAAACCCCATTGACTTCAAGACGAGGGAATCGGTTTTAGGAATCATTCCTGCAGCGCTACATTAAGGTTATCAGACATTGCACTCCATACATGCAATCTTGAGTTAAATAGATCTGAATTTGGGTTTTGGTTAGGTTGTCAGTGTGTTTTAAACTGAGAGGTTGAGAAATTTCTGTCGGCATAATTTCTGTAGACCTATTCTGTAGTCTGTATCACTGATTTGAGCATGTTGCATGGAGATAACAGAGTTCCTGTGATGAAGTCATATAACCTGAACATTCTCCCTGACCTGATTCTTGGACCGGAGTCCCGTCTATAACTGTTTATCAAAACCAGTTACATTGTCAGAAACCCGAACTAAATCCGTTTCACATCGTAGTGGAAGAATTCTTGTGTGCAAAATGTGAAAGATGACATCCTATGAGGAGCAGGTGAAGGGGCAGCTCTTGGCCTTGGCCTGAGGTGACTCTCTTTACACCTCTGTATGTGTGTGTGTGAGAGTGAGCATTAATACACTAACACACGTGGTGCTACAGTAGCACGTCGTTGAGCGTCTAAGAACCATTTGACATATTCATGCCCATCTGTTGTTTAGAGTCAACACAAGGCGATGCTCCAGAGAGACGGGAGGAAGTGTCGGACCACATCGGGTTTGTTCTATACTGAAGGTCCAGACAAAGTCATTTTTCTTTTTCTCAGGGTTTTGGACTCGTCATCCTATTTCATATTTGCATGTTGACGTCAACAAGCAGACAGAAACTTTCCAAATAGTTTCTGGAGCAAATGTACTCTGTCAGGATTTTACCAAGCCTCTAATACTTTTGATAAGGTATTCATAATTCGTAAGGGACCCTAATGTGTTGTGACTCTTATGAGGCAATACAAAAGAATAGCTAAATAATTTAATTTGTTGTCACTTGATCGTCAATGTCCTTTTCTTCAAGATATTTTTGTTCTTTTAAGGGTAGTTGTTGATATTTTGCAATATTGACAAAATTACCAAGAGCATATGGGTAGAAATAAATAAAAATATCTTGAAAGAGCATGATTCCCCTCCTCTTTATTGTCAGCGATGAAAGCATTTTGTAATTTGGCTGTCTATTTCCCTTTTTTCCTCTCTGCTTGTGACTCATGCACATTGTACTCAGTGGAATGTGAAAGTGACTGTGTGTATGATGGCTGTGTCAGTTTTGGAGTGTTTGCGTGAGAGATGACTGTACATATTTGTACACATCAGGGTTGAGTACCTGTGAATGTTGAGAAGCACTGAGTAGCGTTTGCGTGCGGCAAAACCCACTTGCAGTATAATGAGAGAACAGTTGGCTGAAGCTACGCAGGTTGTCCTGGATAGTGTGGTCAAAATATGGGTCAAGACCGGATCCTTTACAGCTCCCTGCTACACTTTAACACCTTCTGGCTATTGTACTTTGCCTGTAATTCAAGGCTCTGTAGGTACATGCACAAGGCTGGGCTAAAGCTAGGTTTATGCTTGCCATAGTAAAGCTGGCACGAGGTGCGTGCGCCAGAAAATGAGGTCATCGCGGCTTGTGCGTCAAGCGGCAAGGCTCCGCATGTGGTGTCATACACCTCGGAGCTTTTCAGATATCACTGTTACAAATAGTTCACTGATAAAATCATTATTAACATGTCTGGGATGTCTTTATGGCAAAAGTTTTTGCCATAAAGCAAATGTACAAAGAGACGTATAATAATTAATGTAGGTTAGGTTAGGTTGTGTTAGAAACATTTTTTCAGAACAGTAACATAAGAAGCTCATTCATAGTGCATGATTACTTTTCATCTGTTTGATTGTAACGTTGACCTAGCCTCTCTGTGTCATATGTTTTATTGTAAAGTAAGGCAAGTACAAGTACATCTTTTTTCAGACTTACAGCAACAGCCCCTCAAAACGTCCCTGAGTGTCCGTGTATGAGCTTTATTTGTCCGTTGAAACACAAAAGTCAAGGTACTGCTTTCTGTTACGTGTCGTTGATCCTTTTGTGGTTTAAAAAAAGACGTATGTCACAGCTGCACCGGTCACATCCCGTTGGTTCTCCAGTTTTCGCAGTTTCCATTTGTTCCGCTCCCGCATCATTGATGCCAGCTTTATTTGTCCCTCCTTCCCTCCCGCCCCCGCGATTAGTTGTGTGTGCCCTATGGGCGTCACAGCTTTATCAGTCCCTGTGGCAAGTGTGTCGTCAGCGTGGCTGATGAAGGGCACTGATGCTACGGCTGACTGACCCTCCGGACCCATCAACCAGCACCAAAGTTGCTCCACCCAGTCGGATAGCCGGGTAAGGGTTTGCATGTCTAAGTGTGTTTTCAGGTGCGTCTGTGGTTCAGGTTGTGGATGGAGGAGAATGTGTAGAGTGGAGACCGATCTATTGGTTGATTGTTTCTTTTACTTAGAGCTTCAGTAAAACAGCCGTGTCCCTGTTGATTTGGAGAGTTCAGAAAGGAAGAATTGTTCTGTGACATGACCGCCTGCAACTACCTGAAGTTTTTCTGGCCCTGCTGTCCCATTAATAACATTAACTTCATTCTTGGTAATTTCCATTAATCTTTGACTTGCATTGATTTTTGTTGCTTCACGGACTTTACACTGTAACTGGACTGTTAGAATACTGTGCATTTAAACTAACTTCCACAGTAGCACACGTGAAGCTAACCCTGAAGCTATAAATTGTTCAAAAGTGTGCACAATATGATATTGACAGAGTGTAAATTATGTCAACATCTAAAACTAAGGCCACTTTAGCTGTAAATACTCCCTAATATTCTTAAAAAGTATTATGGATAAAGATGGATACCTTCCTCGCTTAAATAATGTACTTATACATCTTTGTCTTTGTAATTGTTGCATATCTGTTATATCTGAGTAGGACAAAGTGGCCAGCATGGCTGTGAACCCAAGCGCCTAGGAAGAGAGCCCGGGGTTTTAGGAAAATTTGACATAGTGGTCAAAACGGTGTAATCACAACTGTAATGGGCCACTGGACCCAAACAGACTTTTTCCAACAGAATTACTTTGGGAAAGAGACTATAAGTCAGTGGGTAATTATTTTCATCAACTCAGTATGAACACATGAATAGCCCTTATTCAAATCATCAGTTCCTAAAAATTGTAAAAAGCACTAATAGCTGAATTCAGAGTTATTTACCTTCCACCGTTCATGTGAATGAGCCCAAAAGCGAGGCCGTTCCGAGGGCTGGGAGGGGGAGTTAAAGGAAAATGTAGTGCGCTTGCTCTGTGGGCCCATGTTGAAGATCACCAGAAGATCTGGGTAATTACATCAGAGCTTTATAGTTGGAAGTCAAACCTTTTTTCGTTTTATGCACCACAGAGCAACTTTCATAGAGGAATGAATGGGTTGCTGCATCCAACCCGCTGTATCCAGTTCTCTTTCTACGTCTATGTGTGAATCAAGCAATTTTGTAGCAGTGCGAAATCGAGTGCACTGTACAGAACTGTGAATGAAATAGCCTTCTCTGCCACTGTTGTACTACATACTCAAAAAAAGGTCTTTCCCATTCAGATTGCTTGCAGTTTGTAGATTGTAACGTCATATGGCCTGCACCTTGCACTGCCACGTGTGTGTGCGCGTGTGTGCATGTATGCATGGGTAAATGAGAAGCATTGTAAAGCGCTTTGTCCTGCTTAGCTTGAAAAGCGCAGTGTAAATGCAGTCCATTCAGGATTTTCTATTTGCTGAAGGAAGCTCTCCTCTCTGAATAAGCTCACAGTGCTGTACAGTGGTGGTGCTGTCCATGGTGCTGAACTCCACTGTCTGAAGTCTATTTGAGCTATCTTTTGTCTTTTAAGTTCATATCTCGTATGTTCATATCTTGTGTCTTTTGCAGACTTTTACTTTGGAGTTCATGCCATGTGAAGAACATCAAGATGTTAAAAGGCTTAAAAATGCCTTTCAATGCATTATTTATACATTTCGAAGTTCCAGAGTTTGGGTCTGTGGCTTTGTCATGTTATATTCCCATCAAAGGCATAATTGAGAGTGCAGTTAAGTCATATGGGAACGTAGTTTTACGTAGGAGACGGGGCTGTGCTGACAGTCGTGAGAGACGTAGAGAGACGTTGCTTTGTCTGGTTGTCATTTACCAAGCCTCTCTTGATCGCTATTTGAAATCAGCAGCTCCGTGCTTCTTTACACCCCTCTGAAGAGAAAACTGGATGGCCGGTTACCATCGCTGTCAGTTCAAAGAAAACTTTTGGTCTACTTTTGAAAGTTACTTTGAGAGTGACTTACATAAACGCATTCTCTACATTATATATATCCAGCGGTATCAAATCTAATGCTTCAGCTTCACCACTCGTCAGATAGAACGCACTCCATGATTTACTAGCAGACGATATCCCAAGGCCTGGATGACTCAGTCATAGATATCTAACGGTACGTTTATTTGTTTGCGCACACGTTTTATGTTATGAGTATATGTCATGTACGCTAAGGGATAAAGGGCTGTTAGCAGTGAATCATGAGGCAGTAAAGAGGCAGAATGTCCCCGAGCTCTACTGCGATGGCAATGGACACATATTACAAACCTCAAACGTGTTAATTTTGGTCACATTCTCCTGAGCACACAGAGTGCGTTTTTTTCTATTAGTCTACAATAATCATACTTTACACTGTTTTCAGCAATCCCAGCTAATTTGTATCAGTGCAGATAAACTGATAAAGAGATAGATACTGATGAAGAGATAAGAGACGGAGAGTACATCATGAGTAGGAGGTATGCAAGCCACTTGGGAGCGTGCCTGCAGGTTAAGTGAGGCTCTTTGTGAAGCCAGAGAGCCTCTTTATTCACTTAATTACAGGATAGCACACAGTCTTTGATTAAAGACGTTCCTATTGAATTCAAGGTGGCTTTAGCAATCTACGATGGTATCTTAGTGCCGTCCCACGATGTGTGCCATGGACATGCACGAATTTAGAATGTGCACTGTTTTATGTATTGCTCTGTATGTCTTTGCGATGTCTAATTTAGTCCCGTTAGGAGCAATAAGCACCGTGAGGTGCCCCGGTGGGCTTGGCAAAGTCTCCCTGTTTAGAAAGTTCTCCTCCTCGATCAACAGCCCCATGTGTGTGTCGACGGGGCAGTTTGTCAGTAAATCTGTTTTCAGGTGGAGGACATATGGAGTTGGATATAGGATGCTCATAGATCACAGGAGTAGTTCTTGGCTGAGCACCCTCTACCAGCCCGCCTTCCCATCCCTGTGCACCTACACACCCGTTTGATCGCTTGATTAACACTTGTAGTAATCTTGTGCAGGTTAACATGCCTTCCACACGAGAGCTTCAGTACAAATGTATTATTTATTAATATTTATTTATTTATATATTATTTATTTCATTATTTTTACATGGCTGTGACTATCAGTGGTAGGGATTATTGATTGATGAGTATTTCTCTGAGCAAAAAAAATCTAAAAACGAACTGCTAGTCGATACACGAAACACAACGTCTGTGTTTTACATAATTATTGACATCTTTGGCTATTGATTAAATGTTACACCGATGTGTGTTTGAGTGTCCTCTTAATTACAGACATGCTTTACGGTTACATCTCAGCTCTCATGCTTGTCGGTGCAGGAGGAGGGAAGGAGATGTTGGAACTATTGATTCTAGCCGAGGGTACAGTATAATGGTGAACTTTACCGCTGCTTGGGTGGGATTATCTCTGAGACAGAAGCACAGTGTTACACTGGCTCACACACAACAGTGTGCGCGTCACGCTGGGAAAATCTCAGATACACACAATGTTTCAGCATCTGCTCTACTTCTTAAAGTTTGAAGTAAACTCCAGGATATCATCGCCCTCTTGTAAGTTACCGATCTCTACAGTCCACAGATTTGAGTTCAGTATGAACCGTGCCGGACTGTTTAGCGAGGTGCTTCTCAAAGTAGGCTGTTTGCAATCGAGGGGGGGTTATTATAGAAGGCCGGGGGGACATTGTAAAACGGATAGGAGCGTTCTAAAAGCCGAGGCAAGCTCTTAACAGCCCCGAATCTGTCTTCTGTGATTTACACCACCGTGTAGTGTGGGTCTTCTGGAGGCTTTTAACACAAAAGGACTGGGGCCTACGGGGGGCTGTACACATGATGAATTACCTGGTGGTTATGAGATAACACACGTCAAAGCGTTACTGTCACACCCTCACAATGCCTTCCCGGCAGTCACACACACACACACACACACAGAAGACAATGGTTTGTGTTTTTCTCACGCCAAACGGGAGAATAAGTGATGACAGGCCGGGGCGGCGATGTCGCAGCACCTCATCGAATTAAAAGAGATCAGAGGTTGTTTGTTTAAGACATACGAGTCGGTGTCAGTGACGGGCACGAGAGAGATCCGTTAATTATCCAGCGCAACTTTGCTCTACGTGGACTGAGAATGTTAATCAGAGAGCTGAAAAAACAAGCCTATGATGCGTTTGGTAGAAGTAGTCTATATTTGCCATGTGGCCCCTGTGATCTCCCTCCCTCCATCTCTGTGAGCGCCCCTCATATATAAATCCAGCCTCATCTCTTTCTCCGACCTCGTAAATGTGTATTTTCCTGCGTCGTGCATGGGCGACCTCTCTTAAATCAATATATTGGAATGTTTTTTTTTGTTGTTGTTGTTTTTTTGCCTCGCGGTGCTTTTAAAATGAAGGAGCAAAAGGAGGAGGAGGGTGAGCAGAGTGGACCAGCCTCCGCGATGCCCGAGCCCGCTCTCATTGACAGGTCCCCCCCCCCAAACCACATCCCCTGTCCACCTCCAGACTCATCACATTCCAGCACGGAGGGGTCATGAATATTCAACAAAGTGTCCACTGTTTATTACTATGCAGCAAAGATCAACGTGTGCCCTTCCCTGCATGTGTACACACTCTCACCTCTCTTGTTACTGTACCAGCCAGTGTGTGTTGAACCCTTTCCGCTGGCGTCGCTCACTGATACTTCACTGTGGTGGATCGTGTGAAGTATAGAGATGAAGAAGGGAACCTGGAGAAATGACGAGCGAAGCAAGAAGGAAGCTTGTTCTGTAGAGCGGCCTCTGAGGGAGAAACTTTCCATCAGAAACCTTGTTGTTTGGCGTCGTTTCTCAGCAGCTATGCCGCCGCTGCCTTGTTCACATCACCGGTGATAAAAAAAACCCATCGAACAAACTGAAAATGAAACATTTGGACAGCTCCGGAGTGGAACAACCTCCCCCCCCCCTCTTCTCTGCAGCATGCCAAACAAATATTGAGTTTATGAGTTTGGGCTCACTCTCTAATTGGCAGCAGACTTCGACTGTGACGCTGTAGAACAAATGATTTCATTCCAATTTTGTGTCCCTCCAATCATTTACTTCCACCGCTGTAAAATGATGGAAGCATAATTGGCATTATATATTTTGTTTAGCTGTGGGTAATTGCTGCAGAGGGTGACACACAGGAAAGGCTGGATCCAAGACAAAAAAACACTTACCAAAGGTACCCTGGATTTCCGACATGAGAATGCCTGGAGCATTCCATTTAACATGTGTTTAATCAGCTAATGCTGCGCTGGGTTGACTTATCCTGATGAAGTCCAAGCTAAGGCCTGTATCGAGTGTCTTGAAGAGCTGAACTCAGCCACTCACTCAATCCAACCCAAAGGGAGATAACATCGTTTTATTGGGAATACACTATAGCCAGCACATCGAGTGCAGTGGGAGGAGAGAGAGTGGGTGAGTGCTGGAGGAGTGGGGTGTAGTGGAAAGAGTAGAACAGACAGAACTGTATGGGGCCTCATTATCCCATTTGTCAATAAGATGTATCGCGCAGGTTTTCGGGTAGAAGTAGAGTGTCCGCTGTGTGCGAAGGAGCATCGTGTTGGGAGTGAATGGGAGGACTTGGGTGTGGGTGGTCTGTGCGCTTGTCCCCAATGTGCATATTTTTGCTTGTTTACACGCATGCGTTTGTGTGGGAGCGGGAGTCGTACCGGTGGGTGTGCACGGCCGAGTGATTCAGCACTTTGTGGACAAGATTCATGTTTTATGAGTATGGGCTCCCATAAATTACATGGCCTGGCTTTTTTTTTTTCGGCTGCTGCAGCACAGCGCTGTTCTCTCTCTCTCTCTGTCTTCACTCATTCTCTTTCAGTCTTTCACATTTTTTCTCCCTTCACCCTCTCTGTTGCTTTTGTTTTTGTTGCAGACTAAATGTCATCAAAACTTATGGTGTCAATATATTTCCAAGATGTCGTGCGCCCATAAGTAAATGTTGTCAAAAAAACCTGAGAAGTAGTGCCCAGGGGTGTTTGCTACTCAACCTACTCGCGGGGTAGAAATCACACCGTGGAAGAAAGACGTGCGAAACTTGACTCAGCATGTTTACCTGCGCACCATGTGTAGGCTTGTGACAAGCCACGGAACTTACCCAAGTGCACTTCGGGGAGCTTCCTGTGTGTTACTTAGCAACGGTGTGCTTTGCACTGCAGAGTCTGTTTTAGTTTTTCTCAAGGAGCACCATCCCTCTGCCGATGTCCCTCTGCAAATGTGCAGTTCAGCGTGCAAACAAACAGAGAAAGAGACCGAAACACCTCTGCAAATGTGCAGTTCAGCGTGCAAACAAACAGAGAAAGAGACCGAAACACGGAGTACTAGAGTGAGAGACTTGACTTGACCTCTCTGTGAGGTGAATCAACTGATGTCTGAAGGAATAGCTTCGCTCAAGGGGGAGTAGGTTCGCCATAGACTGTATTTAAGAAGTAGACGTAGTTGTTGTGACGTCACCCATTGGTTTGTGGACTGCCCATTTTGAAGCCTAGAATTTGGTATTCTGGCCGTCGCCATCTTGGTTTTATTTACAACCAATGAACAGAAGTGACCATATTGGGACTGCGTAAGAGTGACGTAGAGACACCGTATACAGCTCTGGAAGCTGTAACAACCTGTCAATCACAGTAAGCCTGCCCTAAAGGATACCCTGCTTTATGGTCTATTTTACTCTAAATGGACCACCATTTACTAAATGAACATCATGCTGTATTAAAGAAGACTTCGATACAACAATACAGTAAAACTCATGTTTACAATGTTTACTGAGGGAATAAATCAAGTGAGAAGTAGAGTCATTTTCTCATAGACTTCTATACAATTGGACTTCTTCTTGTAACCAGAGGAGTCGCCCCCTGATGGTCGTTAGAAATAATGCAGGTTCACCACTGGCTTCACTTTTCAGGTAGGTAGATTGCCAGCTGAACTGAATGTACACCCGGTTTCTGTGACAAGCTGAATCCATGCTGTTTGGTTGAGTTTTTAAATCCCAAACCTGCGTGCATCTTCTATGGTTGTATTTCTGCATGTGTGTGCTATTAGTGACACATCGTAGCGTTGCTATTGTCCCTCAATCGCAGCTCGCCCGTCCATCTCACATTTATCCAGAGCTAAATATCTCATCTGCCACAGCCCACGTGTTGCTGTTTACTGTATGTCCCAAAGGATGAATATTGTGTAATGTTTTGGTGCCTCCTCCACTAGCATCGTGAGAGCGGTGAGGGTGAACCAAAAACGGTAAAGTTGAGTCCATAAAACCAAAACAGTGAGCTGAAAGACACTAACACGATCTGTAGAGATGAGGGAACCGTCGGGTCAGGTGATCATTCTTGCGGTTTGTCGCCATGGACAACACATTATATTATATGTTTTTTTATATTGTTTATAAAAGGATTAGTGCAGCTTTAAGGCTAACTCTGCACCAGCTTTCCACATGCTGTTGAGTCATTGTGAAGCTATGTAAGCAACGTGTTCACCTGTTTTACTTTACTTTAAGCCCAACCATGATGTTTTATCTGAACCTTACGAAGTGTTTTTTGTTGCCTAAACCTAAACGTTAAATTGTTTACTTGTCCACTACCACGTAATGTGCTGTTAATAGGTCGTGGTCATTTCGGTGAGATCACGTCACTTTGCACTACATACATTTGAGACAGGCCTTACTGGCATGACATTTGATGAGCGCATTCATGGTCACCACGAATACGAGCAAGTTTTTTTTTTTACCGGTGCAATCAACCGAGGATTCTTACAGTGATTAGAGGTTTGCAGTCTGATCAGTGATCCCATCAGGACAAGAGTAATTCTCTATTGTCGCCGAGCAGAAAGAACGAGAATCCCATCACTGAAAGTCGCACTGAGGACAAACAGTCTTATCCTCCTGCGAGCAGATGCATATATGCATGCTAACAATTGCAATTGATCCTCCACAAAAAAAAAAGCAGCGTGTTCACTGTTAGCTCGCGGAGAGACAAGAGTCTGACCTCTCTATAAGACAGATGAGTTAAACCAATCTAATTCAAGCTCGTCGATGGGAGAGGAGCACATTTCCCTGAGCAGAAATTGACCAGGGTGTCAGCTGGGCCTGATAGAGAGGGCAATGTGCTATGTGTGCGTATGCGAGTGCAGACATTTGTGTGTGCACCTGTACTTCACAGGCATCTCACTTATCCTGGGAGCTCCCCTTTGTTTGACAATGCTGCTATATTTGGAGCCGTGTCGAAAGGTCAACTTCTCCATCGGCCAGAAAAACACTGAAACGATGGTTTAGCAGAAAGAAAAAAAAATGAGCATCCTCTGGGAAATGGACACTGCTTTGCCTCAGTCACCTGCTACATGCTTTGCATCGCCCTCACGAGGCCTGTGCTGTGGTGACACTGTGTGTGTTATTTTTTGACTTGGGCTTTAGCCAGTAGATCAGGCTTTTTCCTTGTAAAATTCACATTAATCAGCTTCTTATTTTTTTTTTGTCTGGAGTCATCGTCATGCCTCAGGACACTGTATTACATTTTTTTTGGGTGATCTTTCTATGAAACCTGCTTGTCTTCCTTTGTCCTCGAAATGATGCCCAACTTTAAATCGTTCATCAAATTACTTAAAGAATCTCAGTACTTAGAAAAGAAACATTAAGTTACAAGTACTGTAAAAGTCCTATATCAACATTTTTGCTTCAATAAAAATAGAGTAAAATAGAAGTTATAAGTACATTTTTATCAGCTAAACTAACTTAAAGCACCAAAAGTAAAACAATTACTTCTATGCAGAATATCACCTTTGATATTATTATATATTTTATCATTGGATATTCAGGGAAGTGTATTCACAAAGGAAAAAAGAAAAGACACCTTATCTCCTATGCTTATGAGTTCCTGTACGTAGCAATTACAAGAAAATATTTCATAATTATGACAAAAGATCTCACAAATATGAGAAAAGTTAAGGCAGCTTAGTTCGGTAAAGTTGGAAAGATATTCACAGACTCAGACTTCCTGGATCGATAACTCGTAAGCGAAACGTTGAGACACTCAAACGGTGCCTTTTTGCAACCGAAGTAAGGATACAACGAGCTACAATGTAATTTTCATCAAAACGAGCCGCCCTCCGAGCTGGACAAATAATATTGGTCTCTATGTGCAGCCTGATCTCGTCACTGTGAGACCTTTTGTCATAACGATAATAATCCATTCCGGATCTTTCCTTGTATTCCTTGTAAGTACGAGATAAGGTGTACATACATATATACATCAGTGGCGGGCCGTGCATTTTATACCTGTGCCTTCACTGCTGTCCTGCATCTGAACCATCTCCTAATAACCTCATGATGGCGCCACAGCTATGGTTATTATTTGTTTCTAGGGGTGTAACAATACACATATTCGTATTAAACCGTTCGGTACAAGGCTTACAAACCGAACAATACGTTTGAATAATACTAGTGCGTTTGGAAAATGCAAAAGCTTAAATTGTAGGAAATATAATGTTTTCTGCGCTCACGTAGGAGACAACGGGCTGTGTGACCTCTGAACCCGGAACAAAAAAAACCAAAACCCAAAACAGCTGAGGCACCGCACGTGTTCTGGGAGGCTACACTAAACTAGCTTAACGGGAAAACAACAGCAGCAACACGCATTCTGCTACACACTCGAGGGCCATTCAGATATTCGATGTAAAAAAGAAACGCAGTTGACTTACCAAATGCTGTTCACTTAAAGACAAACTCCATCCTCCTTTCTTTGTTGACAAAGAGTTTAATCCCACGGTTAAATCCCAACTCACACATCCGTTTCTCTTCCTCCTTCAGCCATGGAGTGTTAAAAAAACAAAAATCGACACCAAGCAAAATGCAAAAAATGGCATAATTTCTTCCATATCTTTCAATTTGAAGTCTTACTACTCCGACTAAGCTTTGCCAGCTTCCGTAAGTTTCGTTTCACGATAGTCACGTGCTCGCCCACTGACCAATCACAGCGCACGCTGCATCTCACTGCAGCGCTGCACCTGAAAACTGAGCTACATGTAATGCTGACGTACTTGTAGGCCAGCTAGCAGGCTCTGGCACGTCAAAGAATACGCCCAACATGTCAAACTAAAGATCTGATTGGTTGAAGACTATGACAATCAACAATATCATCCCCATTCACTTAAACTGCAAAGGGATTCACTTGTGAGTCTGCAGGCCTCGGGCCTCTCTTCTTACCTAGAGACACAGAGGTGAAATTTCAACAAATTTACATACTCCTGGGTTGTTTTATCTCAGACTTCATTCTTCATAAACTGAACAAAATGTGTGTCCGCAAAGTAAATATTAACTGCTGCCATCAGATATCTGCCATGCCTTAAAATATACATTTCCTCTGGAGTGTTAAGTGGTATAAAATGGAAATACTCAAAGTTCAAGTACCTATGTACAGCACAGTAAACGTACTTAGTTACTTTTTACCATGGTAGCGGAATAAGTTGCTTTATGCTGCAGGATCAGTTTATTTTCCTTTTTTCTTCTCCACAGAGAAAACTTGTCAGCATTGGAAATCCATTGTGACCAACATGAACTTAGCTGAGGAGCTCCACTTCCTTTCTAAACAAATAAACAATCACCTCTCGAGTAAACAAAGTAGTGTAACGATGTTTGCTCCTCGAAAAACAAATTCCGGGTGGAGTATGATTTTAGGCTAATGGGCCGCGTGGCGATCACATGAGGTCAGAAACGTGTCAGGCTTCAACACCATCATGCAGTTCTCTCCTCTGCCAAAACTCGCTCTACTGTATCCCGAGGCCCTGGATAGAAACGTGTCCCTCCTCCTCGTTCTCCTCCACCTCCTCCGTAGGTGGGTGCGATGGAGGAGGCGAGTGAGCTTCGGCGGTACATTGAAGGCCACATTGCAGGCTTTGTCCTGCCAATTTTTGAGCTCTCAAAATCAAGTCCCACCACAACAGTCTGTGTTTCATGTGGAGAGAAAATTACAGACTTGAAGCTATTCATTTTTTTACTTTAAGCGATTTTCTATTTACATTGAAATTATTTAACACCCCACCCCATGTCAGAAAGACCTGGGCCTCAGCATCTCACTTACACGCCAGCTAATTATAGCCCACTGTAATTACTGTAACGGTAAAAACTGTTTTAACATGTCCTCAGCATATTTCTCTGTAAGATGTGCAACAGGAAACACCTGCTGTGACCGCAAAAGGTTCCATATGAGACGACAGCAGAAGATACGCTTTTGAGGTGTTAAGAGGAAATATGCAAGACATAGGCCCCCCTCCTTCTTGTCTCCTTTTTGACCTCTCTTACTGTCTCCTTTCTGTTTTGTGAGGGTATGAATTAGAATGTACGGAGATGATACGCGGGGGCATTCTCATCAGACTCTGCAATACGTGTCTGTGAATCTGTTCTCCTTGCTTGCAACGCAATAAATTGACTTTAGAACTTTGATCATTCATCAGACTCTGTTTATTTGATATTGATTGAAAACCTTCACTTCCTTCTCCCGAATAGTCATAGAAATATT
The DNA here is from genome assembly GCF_004355925.1 of Anarrhichthys ocellatus. Lineage (NCBI taxonomy): Eukaryota > Metazoa > Chordata > Actinopteri > Perciformes > Anarhichadidae > Anarrhichthys > Anarrhichthys ocellatus. The sequence goes on along the minus strand of NW_022280081.1, from coordinate 1,421,480 downwards.
CCACAACATTACCAATGTGTCATTTCTCATTAGGCCCTAACAGCGGACATGCAAATGAAACACTCTATTTAACAGTGGGCATTTAAAAAAGAAAAATCCTTTCCCACACTTTTATATTTTTCAGTTTCACACGGAGAAAAAAACAGCTTAAAGGTGCTCATCCCTCCGTTTTTTTAAAGCCTACATTTCTACCATTATTATTTTATTATCCTGATCTGCATATATTTTAATTAGGCCCTCAGGCGGCACAAACAGAAAGCAAGGTGTCTGGGCTTTGATTTTTGCCGTTGTTCTGTCTATCGAGCTTTTCTGCACCGTCTGCTTTTCTGTCGTGAGACTTCTTTCTCATCCAACCTGCCAAGACCTTTAAACCGTGGCAAGATATCCGAAGACTATGAGAAGAATCTGAGGTCTAAACATTTATCTGTAAAAGTGACAACATAGTGCAGTTGATGAGTCAGTGGCAAATGTTCATCTTTCTTGCTTTGTAAAGGAAATCAAGAACCGTGGTCATCTGGCAGTGCCAGGCGACGCCATTATCAGACGCACATGTTCCGAAACACAGCATCTGTGATGTGGCCTGTTTTGGCCACTTGAGGGCATCTTGGCTGTTTTTGTTTCTTGTGAATTGCTCCAGTTTTGAGTTCAGCCTTGCGCTTCGATATATAGCCGGTTATCTAACAAAGGACCAACATGACAGACTTGTTACTTCCCCAGAAATCTAGTCTTATGTTTAATTCCCTGGCTCGTTTCATACCGTGTGTTGCTCCATTGCAAATTGAAGTAGATGGGGTTCCATTTGGTGCAAAGTCTTTTTTATTTATTTTTGTCAGTGTAGAAGCTTTTACAAGACTTGTCACCTTGGTTTTATCAGAAAAAAACAAAACAAAACTTTTTAGAATAAAGCTAAAGATTATGTTCTCTGTGCAGATCAGTTTGCCTCCTTGATCACCACTGTAATCCTGCAGCAGTGTCCTGCCGAGCTCTGTGCTGCTCTCTAGTGGCTGAAGAGCGGTAAAGCAAATCAGAACTATAAAGCAATTTTAAGAATGACAGGAGGGTCGAAATTGCCCCAAAAGTGTCAGCATTTTCATTCAAATATAAAAACGGCAGATAAGGTTGGGAAAACTGATTATGCAGATTAAGTGAAGTCGGTGACACATACAGAAGCCTGCAGCAGCGGTCTGCTGAGCCAAAACAGATGGAATAAATGATGCAAAGACCTTCTACAAACAAGCTGTACATTGATATGTGTCGAATCCATAGTTAAACGTCTAGTTAGGAGCCGCATCGACATGATAAGAGTGTTTTTGAAGAGTGATTTATAGCGAACTTGTTGGAGCCACAATTTTTTACAATGTTGCTATTGCCTGTCAGAATGTCACCGAATCCCAGTGAGTTAATTTGTCGGGCTGACAAGTACTGATTAACTGCGAGCATTAACTGGAAAATACACATTATGTTCAATTTTACCATCAACCCAGCTGATTTATTTCCAAGCCCTAAGAGAAAAGAACTTAGCTTATTATATAACTGAACTTGGTGAATATAACTGAAGTTATTGAAACTTGTATGCACACATAACCACAGATGCATGGCATTTGTAAATGTGTGCCATACACATGGTTCAGCTCCTTAAAGGGGACATATTGATGCTCATTTTCAGGTTAATGCTTGTGTATTGGGTTTCTACTTAGAACATGCTTACATGCTTTAATGTTCAATAAGCACATGTTTTTTCTCGTACTTTCTGTCTGAATACACCTGTATTCACCCTCTGCCTGAAACGCTCCGTTGTACCGCCTGTCTCTTTAAGACCCCCTCTCGAAAATGCCCCGTCTGCTGTGATTGGCTTGCGAGAAAAATAATGGCGCCCCCTTTGCAAAGGTAGTTCTCCAGCCATGGGTGGAGATACTCACATGGAGGTGCAGTTTATTCTGATGAGCATGCATGTGAGATAGGAGGGGGAGCCACATCTGATTGGCTTGTTGAATCACAAGTTTTCTGATCTAGAGAGCCCACAAAACAAACTAATTCGGTCGTCTTACTTCATAGTTTGTGGGTTGGTTAGCCCTTCAGATACCCAAATGTATGTAAGTAAGTTTTTTTTTTTTATATCTCCCTTTTAAATATTATCCACACCATATTGATTGTTTTAATATTACAAAGAAGCAAAAATAAGCAAGGCATATAATCAGCATATTTTTCAATTTTGAGATTAGACATAAACCCATCTGTGGGGGTTCCATGTGATCTGCATTACCTTAAGCTGTGTCAACAGGGACGGTACAGCAGCTTTTAAGGAGAAACAAATTGAACTAATTTGGAACAAAAAAACATGGATGCAGCACAGCTACTGTAAATAGTGGGAACAGATGAATGATCAGTACAGCAGCCCATTCACCTACAAACCTACCTTTCTGTGAAATAAGTTAGACTTTAAAAAGAAGACAGTTATTAATACTTTAAGCAGAGTTTTAACTGGAAAAGTACTGGAGAAAACAGTTTGTAATTTCAATCAGGGATCACAGACTACCGATGACACCGCTGTGGTGAAACCTCTGATAAGACGGAGTGGATTCTGGGATGCAGTGTGTGAAGTGTTCAGAGCTATTGTAACATTTGATCTGTGGCTGCGGTAATGGGCGTCTGACTGCACGCTAATGTCCGCCGGTTAATGACCGCTGTCATACTGGAGTATTAACCCCGTCACTTCAGACTAATCGCTGCACCCGTCGTGCCCCCATCGCCACCTCTGTTAGCTCACACTCAAACGCCCCCCACACAAAGACACAAGCACACACACACACACACCCACCACACACACACACACACACACACACACACACACACACACACACACACACACACACACACACACACACACA
>NW_022280081.1:1416554-1418582 GCF_004355925.1 Anarrhichthys ocellatus | reverse complement strand
ACACACACACACACACACACACACACACACACACACACACACACACATATGACATCACATTATTTCTGTAGTGGCAGCAGGGTGTCATCTGTTTTTTTCCCCTCACTTTCTTCTCAGTGCCAGGAGGGTCACGGCGGCCCAAAGTTATGGTGCTAACCGTCATTAGCCGGGGGGCCGCACTTCCAGACATCATTAGTCTCTCATTGTCTCTCGGGGAAAACTTTATTGCTGTTCTCAATCAGAGGGGGCTGAGGTTCCCATTTACACACTGTCTCATTTGAGATCTATGGTGCATATCATATGAGCACACCTTAATAGACCTCTAGGACGGAAACAAGAGCAATATGGACACACGCTTATGAGGCATAACTTTTCATGAAGGTGTCATTTTTTATGGTTATGGTTTCATTAACAAGAGGACATTTGTCATGTTGTCATAAAGAAGTTTATGATTCATATGCAAAGCATGGTGATTAGGTCCATTTTTTTTCTCCAGCAAGGCACTTCATACATCTAAAAGCTCCATTAGGCAATATCTTTGAATCAAATGTACTCCTTCCTTTAATGTGAAAATGAGTATTGCTAGTAATAATTGAAGAAAAACAGTGTGGGTGCACCTTTGTGCTATTCCAGTTGTTCATTTAGTAAACTATGGTCCATTTAGAGTCAAATAGACCACAAAGCGAAGTATGCTTTAGGGCGGGGCTACCTTGTGATTGACAGGTCGTATATGGTCTCTCTACATCACTCTTCCTCAGTTCAAATATGGTCACTTCCGTTCACTGGTTGCAAAAATCTGAGGTGGGGATGGCCAAAATCCATGATGGCGACAGCCACAATGCCAAACTTGAGTCTTCGAAACGGCAGTCCACATACCAATGGGTGACGTCACGACGAGTACGTCCACTTCTTACAGTCCGGGCTAGGGCAGGGTCACAATTAAATGGACCTAATTTGTGTGTGTAATTTGACCAATCAGGGTTAAATAACGTAGGAAACTGTTTCTGTACAAAACTTAAATGGCATATACTGTGTGCACCGTGTGTGTGTGTGCTTCTTGAGAGTAGGAATGGATTTCCTGTATCTATAATGGATTTATTCCATCTGTCTTAGTGATCTGTTCCTCTTTCATTTCGATTTGGGGCTTAAGAAGAGGACGACCTGCTTATGTGTCTGTGAAATGTGTGTGGTAATGTGACTATGTGAGTATGTAGGAGCTGTCGTTAGCAGTAATGCTATCAAACGTATAGGCAGGGCGTCAGATGGACCTGTAGGTGTCTTACACCTCCATTCACCTCAGGTATAATCTGCGGACTGCAGCTAGACACATGAGCCAGTTTAGGGCCACACCAAAGGTCAGTGGCTAATCCCATCTATGTGAGATTAAACAGAAAAAAGTACCCATAACATTGTCTTAAGATACGCATCCTTCTGAATGAGTTGCAGTGTGTGTTTGCAAGTTTCTGTGTTGCAGACACAACCAAACTGATATATTTTACATTCACCGACCTGAACCCCCCCCCCCCCCATATCTCATCCTCTAAATCACAAACGGCCTGACCCGACTTCACCCTCATTACCATTCTATTAAGCCCTCCAGCACCCAAATACCCAGGTCCTTCACCTGTATCACAGCCGTATTAATATTAATGTGGTAACCTATACACTATATGCATTTGCAAGTGGACACACACGCGCGCATTGTTTTTGCTTACCTACACACCCACTCGCTAACACATTTGCTCAGTGCAAAATAAAAAAATAAAGCGCTCGCGCGCACGTACACACTTGGTGTCAGCCTTCAGCTCCAGAGGCAGGACTTGCCAGAGGAGTTTGGACTAATTGATATTCTCCCAAACTGCCCAGGGCTTCTCCGAGGAACCTCACTCTGCAGTGCTGCTGACGCTGCACATTCCGTCACTGCTGCAGACTTAAAATAGGATCAAAGGATGGAGGTGTGTGTGTGTGTGTGTGTGTGAGAGAGAGAGAGAGAGAGAGAGAGAGAGAGAGAGAGAGAGAGAGAGAGAG
>NW_022280081.1:1352456-1416544 GCF_004355925.1 Anarrhichthys ocellatus | reverse complement strand
GAGAGAGAGAGAGAGAGAGAGAGAGAGAGAGAGAGAGAGAGAGAGAGGAATGTGTGTGAGGGGCACATTGACTCCTCAGTGAATTCTGTTATTTTGCCTCTGCATCCCCCCGCTTTATATTTGTCTCTTTGCTCACATTAGAAGTCCTTAAACACCATCGTTTTGCTTCACCCCGAATTATGTACTTTGTAACTGGGTCGTTTTTCGGCGATTCGGGCCAATATTCGCTACCAATCACTGCCACTCTAACCCAATTTATGCTCCCCCTCCTCCTCTTGCTTTAATCAAGTTTCCTTGAAATGCGCAAAAGTCTGAGTCGATGGCAAAAAAAGCCCCCAGCCAATTGTTTTACTAATTGACCTTTCTTTCCAATGTTATACTCGTCAATACCTCTTAATTAGGTTGTTCCCATTTACCTTATTGCCATGGAAACTCACAATTCAATCAAGAATCCCCCCCCCAAAGCTCACCCTCACCTCGGTTTTGTTGACTTGCATGCAGCTTTTTTACTGCAATGAAGTCCAGGAACACGGACGTTAACCGAGCTATTTGTGAGCGGAGCTCGCTGCGTTTCATTATTGTCCCTGTCGGAGGGCTCCACTCTTCGGGGCCCAACTTTAATCTCCTCCCTGGAGGGGGAGGGGGGGGGGGAACGCTGCGTCACGCTCACACCATGCAGAGACATTTTCTAACGGGGTCCGTACATGTTCTCTGGTGGCCCATTTTGTGCACCTGGCAGCGATTACGCGATTACATTTAAATGATTTTATGACACGCCGCGTCAGATGATGAACCAACGATTTAAAGGTCTGCGAGCAGAGACTTAATGCGTCGGCTCCTGCGGTTGTTTAGAACTGAATCTCTCCAGGTTTTTTTTTTCTATCCTTTTTCAAATCTATTATTCATTGACAGTGCAGCAGGAGGCGTCATGTTGGCGATAAAGCAACACTTAAGGATTGTTTCTCAGTTGATCACTGCCAGCGAGCTCATTCATTCCTTCATTCACCCGTGTGTTATCAGACTGCTGCAGGAAGTAGTCTGAGGTAAGCCTCACAACTGAGGGGCAGTAGTGTAGGAAGAACCTGGACCCCGGGAAGTGAATGCTACACCTTCATGTCACAACTCCTGTATCTAAAAATCATTCACATATTCATTAGCTAAGGAAGGCTACGCTTTTTCAGTGCTGCAGAACAGTTTGCCCTTAAAGTGTAGTTAAAATCCTCTTATTCTGCACGTGAGGTGACGCCACCCATTGGCTTGTGGACTGCCGTCTTGAAGCCTCAAGTTCGGCGGTTTGGTCGTCGCCATCTTTTTGCAACCAGTGAAAGGAAGTGACCATATTTGGACTGAGGAGTGAAGTAGAGACGCAGTATACAGATCTAGTAGTGGTAGCGACTTGTCAGTCACAAGGTAGCCCGCCCCTAAAGCATACTCAGCGTTATGGTCTATTTGACTCTAAATGGACCATAGTTCACTAAATGAACATCGTGCTGTATTGAAGAAGACTTGAAACTAGAGATTGAGACCATGAACTCATGTTTACAACGTTTACTGTGGTAATAAATCTAGTGAGAAGTAGAGTCATTTTCTAGGCTCGGGCAACATGCAATTCCAAGGGCACCAACATACTAAGCACAACTACTGCATTGGATACCTCAGGAGGTAGAGCGGTCGTCCACTATTTAGAAAGTCGGATTGATCCCCGGCCCCTGCTGTCTACCTGTTGAAGTGTCCTTGGGCAAGAACCCCAACATGCTAGTGTGAGTGTGAATGTTTATCGCTCCTGAGGAACAGGTGGCCTCTTATACGGTATAGTCTCTGCAACCAGAGTATTCATGTGTGTGTGAATGAGTGAATGCTGACTTGTGCTGTAAAGCGCTTTGAGTGGTCGCTAAGACTAGAAAGGCACGATATAAATGCAGTATATTTACCACCCGCATAGGTTTGGTTCTCCAAAAAAATAACGATACACACATAACAACAAACACAATAATATACTGATTCAGTGTTAACGCACATTTTATTACTGCTATGAAGAATTAAAATGTTCCCCTCTGAGGATAAATGTGAGGTCAAAAGAATTGTACTAAAAAATGTGCCACAGTTGGGGGGGGGGGGCAGAAGGGGGTCCAGGCTTAATATAACAGGGGCACTTGCCCATACATGCATATGTGCATACATGCATATACCCTAGCATATGATACATCAACTGTCTGGCCCAATGCCAGGACCTCACCATCACCACACACTCTTCATTTGTGACCATTTAACAAAAGCCCTCCATCTTCATTCCCCCTTTACAAGCTCATGACGCGCACTCGTCCATCTCAGCTCTCTGATTAGCTCAAACTGTTAGACTCATCAAAACAAATGAGACACACACATGCACTGCACACACATGCACTGTAGAACACTCACAGCCCATGAGCGGGCTCACTAAGCTTTTACAGCTTCAGTAGATGGACTCGAGATATCCAATGATTAAACAGCTTGAGGGAAGAGAAAAAAAGAATGGAGAAAAGAAAATGACATAAATCCCAGCTAAGCAAAAATCATTACTCATCTGAAACTGAATTAACTCTCTGACTTTGATAATGCAGTGTAATATGATTCCGGCAAGTAAAGCCTTTTGTTTTTTCTTCACTGGGCCTGAGAAGTGCTGAGTGCCATTCACAGTTTTTTTTCTTTAGTTTTTTTACCATCAGGATGGGTGATAAAAGAACACGGCCCTGGGGCAAAGTAATAGCAATAATCAAATGGGTTGTTTATCCCGGTTCCATTGGGCGATATTTGCTCTCGCTCGGCAGCAGGACATCTGACTAACGGTAATGCAATTTCCTCACAGGAGATTGGATTAAAATGTTCAGAACCGATGAGGCCGCAGCTTCACAAGTCTGCATCAGATTCTGCTTTGCTGAACCTTTGGGTTTACCGTGTTTTCCCACATACAGGCCGACTGTGCATGGTACATTATGGTGTGCCGTGATCTTTCTTGGGTCAAGAATCTACTGATGACAGAGAAGCAGATATGCACAGTGCTGTTCTGCGCATGTCTTCTTTGCAGCAGGCTAATTTCTTGGAAATTAGATCCTGAGGCAACATTTAGTCTCTTTCGTTTAGTCTCAGACGAAAATGTCCAAGTGCGTTAATCAAACTGCCTTTCCCTGTGACCCAACTTAAAGGATGAGGTGTTTAAAGTGAACAGCTCGGGGCAGACTGTCAGTTCGCCCTAACTGCGTTAGGTCCTATTGGTGGGGCAGTATAAATAGGGGCATTAGAAGTCCCAGGAGAAAAGGTCTTGGCTTAGAGGGGCTTTTGGAATGGGACGGCCATGGACTCTCAATCGTTCACATATAGGAGGAAAAAAAATGTAGGTATGTGCGCCCTCGTTTTGCTTCACGAATGAGTGTTTCTTGGGGTTTAGAGGTGCTTTTCGACACCCTGCATTGTGTTCTGTTTGATGTGAAAGCAGTCTCGTGGTTTCAAGTGGTTAACTTTGCTCCTGCAGCATGTGCAGCGGTAAGACCTGTGCATGTGAATGTCTGTGCTTCGTGTAGAGAGCTTGTCTGACCCTGCATGCGTTCAACCTCATGCCGCGTGAGCAACAAAGGTAAAAGCCACGGTGCAAAGCCTCTCCTCTCCTCTCCAGCATATGTTCCCAGGTTCTAAATCCAGCCCAGTGTGCTGTTCTTTGTTCTAGCTTGTAGAATTTACTCAAGCACACCAGTGCTAATGTATGCCTCTGTGGGAAAAGAATATGAGATAACAATGCTGCTTTCAGCGTGAACTCTGTTTTATTTGGTAAAAAATGATTTTGAAACCCATTAGGTCTCTTTGTCTCATGTTTTTTTAAACTCATGATTTGCCAAATTCCCTATTCCATGCTGCAATTCCAAAAAAACAATAATAGTACGGAGTTGTTGAAGTCATGCCGGGAAGACTCAAATATTATCAACATTATCCAGTACATGCAATAAACATTTAGTAAAAAAAATATCAACCTGCTGGTTAATTTCTGCTAAACCTGCAGGATAATACTTCTTTTCCTTTGAAGCTGCCCATCTGTGTATGATTATGACAGAGAGAGATCTAGATAGGAAGCCTCTCAGATTCAGACACTTGAGGCTGCTGTGACGGTGCTGTTCTGCAAGCTTGCTGCGGCTGAGAGGACCATTGTTGAGCTGACAGTGTCAGCTGCTGGTTGGAGCGTTTACTGCAGTGTCTCCCGCAGCGCCGGCGGAGCGGGAGGCTTCTGCACAGACCTCGGGACGCAAACTCTGTGTGTGCATCCGCAGCCGGAGCTCGAGGAAGCGGTGGGGTGAGGGGGGGCACCTGACCACCGTTCACATATGCATGAATTTAAAAAGCAGGGTCGTAAATATCCATCAATGTGAATTTGATGAGGTATATATATTGTCATTCTGTGCCATGCCGTATATTCAGTATTCATTTCATTGTTCTTCGGCTTTTTTTTTAATGACATCTACTCATTTTTTCTTCTTCCTGTAATGCAAACGAATGAATACAAGAGTGATCCTTCTATAGCTAAGTAGCTCAACCCATCTTATATTGTCCCGCGGGAGGCCTTCCAGCGGGATATCAACAGGTGCATCTGGCGTGCGGACCAGAATGAATGCACAGCAATGGGGCAATGCAACGCAACGCTGCAGTCCCCCCTGTGAGCCCCATACGTTTAATTACAGCCACAAACGGCAGATGGCCCTCTTGAGTTTTAATTCCAGTGCCTGTGATTGAGACTAAGACGATATTAACATCCCCAAACAAGAAAAAAAAAGGTATCAGATATTTTGTATTTCGCTGGCTTTTATCGTGTGGGACCGACTCGTCCGATTTCGCCATCTATCAAATAGAGGAATAATGCGGAATGGAGCGTGAAGCGGATCTCCCAGTGGAATGTGGTCGTTCAAGTAAAGATTGAAAGGAAACGTTTCCCCCTCCGTCGTTGTGCTGGTGCTGACATTAGCGGCGCTGTCCGCGGTGCTGAAACCGTACACACGCAGCAAATGAGCCCACAGCCCAAAGGGCTCGCAATTAAAACGATGTTGGGATGTTCTGCTTTACCTCGTCTGCAGCTAGTCCCCCCCAGTGTTATAATTTCTGTGGGGAAATTCAGTTATTTGGCCAAAAAATAAATACAATTGTTTTTCTTAGCATCTGCCTCGTTTTAAAGTAAATGTAATGTCACCATCTAACGTTTAGCATCAAGACCCCGGCTGCTCAGTCGCCTTCGAGCGGGGGGGGGGCTTGGCGGTCGAGAGGGAGGCAGTGTAGGGGGAGGGCATCCTCTCCACTCAGGCGTATACTGACGAGTGGTTAGGACTTGTTGATGGGAATGATTTGTTGATCTGGGGCTATACAGACTGAGGCGGGTGATCACAGCTTCCTGTCGGTTTTTTTTTCTCTTCTTCTTTGAGCGTGGGAAAATAAATAGTGCATGCCGTACACCAGTGGCGTTACTTTGCTCATTCGCTTTACGCGCCGATCGCCATACATGCATCTCCCCACGCCGTGGGCTATAGGAGGATCCACTGGGTCGACACAGTCTGCTGATCACCAGTGAAGGGGGGGGGGTTTAAGTTTATGTATTTGTATGCAGCTTGTCACACAATGCAGACGTCATCTCCACAGGATTTAGATCAGCTTTGGCGATGTTTAGTTTTTTCCACCCCGGCTCCTACCGCACACTGTTGCGAGTGTGGAATACAGTGAGGACATCTATGTTTTTGAGGAGGTTATCCGGGCAGATCGGCGGGCAGTTGGAATACAAGTTTGCGTCCATTTGAGCCTGTGCTGCATCGATTTTAACTCCACCACGGTTGCATGTTTTTTTCTTCTTTTTTTCCATCTCCAAATGTGTGATCCGTCACTGCAGGGTCGCCCTCGCCGTTTGCCTCTCGCCAACTTGGGGGGCTCGTTTCGCCCCCGCGGCGGTGCCGCCGAGCCTCTGCTCGAGCGGTGATCCTCGCGCATAGGAGGTGCCTCCGTACCGCTCGATTTGCTGGCGGTGCACAGGCTCTCTCCGCGCCGCTATACTCAAACGGCGAATTCTGATAGAGCAACCTCGTCTGGGAGGAGGAGGAGGAGGAGGAGGAGGAGGAGGAGGAGGAGGAGGAGAAAAACGGGGGGCAAAAAGAAGGGGAAAGATTGGGTGAAATGTGCCGCGAGGACGCCGCAGACGGTACCGGACATTAAAAGGAGGCGACGCAACCGAACATGTCACAGACAATGAGCAAAAACACCACCGTGCAGGTATGAATACTCCTCTGAGGTCTCGTTGCGCGTTGAGTTTGGCATAGCTCTTCAATCAACACTATGGCTGTTGATGCATGTGTGGAATTACGCATGAACTGATCTCCTTTTTTTTTCTCCATCATGTCCAAGAATATTTCGAGTGATGGTGAAAGCTGTTTTAATATTACCATGTAGAATTTGGACAAAAAAAGAGACCAGCTGCTAAAAAAAAATATATATATATATTTGACATTTCTCACCACGGAACGGACCACTTAGCCGCCACCATGGGACTGTGACCCGGGCTGCGAGCTCCGAGAGGCGGCTTGTTTGTGGTAGTCTGTGCGCTCCGCGCGCAGACCGGACCCGAGCGGTTGTGACAATTTTTGTATATTTTTTGTGAGCCATGGCCGCTGCCATCGCGAGTGGGCTGATCAGACAGAAGAGACAGGCGCGGGAGCAGCATCTAGAACGGCCCGCCACCAACCGACGGAGGAAGAGCCCCAACAAGAACAAGGGGCTCTGCAATGGGAACCTGGTCGACATCTTCTCTAAAGTGCGCATCTTCGGCCTCAGGAAGCGGAGACTACGGAGACAAGGTGTGATGGGGAACTGAAGTCTGCTTTGTTTTGGCGCAGAGCGTGTAATAAAAAAAACATGTGCATACGTTTAACAACCACTGGTTGATGGCTCTTATCGGGCCTTTAACAAGCATAGCTTTTTGCTTCTATGTGGTTAAAGTACACGAGGTGATAATGGATGATTTATTACTGCTTAGATTAACTTGATAAAATGCGCCTCGGTGCGTAAAAAGTTAAATTGAAAGAGGAGAGAGAGCGTTCTGTTTTGTCTATTGAACAACATGCTTCTGATTCACATGCACTCCCAGGTATAGCTGACAGGCTCCCAACGAGTCGCCACCAAACGTTTTTTTAAAGACAGGTTTACCGGTCGTTGTGAAGCGCATGCACGATTTTCCTAACCGCTCGGTACAAACATTTCCAGCGGGATGGAGGTCACTCTTTTCAAACATAATCTTTTCTTGCATAATTTTTTTACGACTTCCAATGTCCCCTGCTCCAGCTGATATTCGTCCCGCTTGTGAAAATGCAACGAATTGTTTCAAATGTGGCAACCTGGGGGGTCGACAAGTATTTCACTGCTGGAAACCAGTGCTAACTGTGAGGATAATTTTGCTCACGCACACAAAATTAATTAAGATAATTCATTTTGGATAATTCGGATAATTCATTTAGGAAAGAATGACTCCAATCATTTCCCCTTGTTAGAGAATGATGGAAGGCAACTGTATATATGCTCCTCTTAGAATCATCAGGTATCAAACCTGTTGCATCAGACTGACTGTAACCCCCAACTGATTGAACAGCGCTTTGCACAATTTAATGGCACACTGGCATTGCAAAAAGCTTTTTTTTTCATTTTTTTAACAAAGCACCATATAGAAGCAGTGTTTAGTCTTTCATCTTGTTGAGCCATTTTGATAGTCTCTCTATTGTCCCCTTCCTGTGCTCACATTGGAATCGAACACTACTGTGAGTGATGATGTCCCCCTTCACCAGCCCTGAGTGATTACACAGATTAAAATGGCTGTGCTATAACGGGAGCTATATAGCGGCACATCTGGACATGGGTCAGGTTCTAATCTGCTTCTGCCCATAGGGTCTATGTGTGCGCGGTTGTCCCAGTGTGTGTGTGTGTGTGTCCAATAGTCTGTCCTCCTCCTGTCACATTGGAATTGGCTTGTGCATACTGTATGTGTCTGTTTTTTTCTCATTCGAACATCAGCAGTGTCCAGCAGCTGAACAGATTTGGATGCTGTCATTTTTGGTCAGGGAATTTGTGTCTGATCATAGCGATGGAAAACAAAGCATACCAGCCTCTTTAAGATGTTTTTAGTTTTCTTTTGGGAGGGCGGGAGGGGGGTGGGGGGGTGGTGGTGTTGTGTATATTTTAGCATTTCATGGATGCAAACTGTTGGGAATCTGTGAGTCAGATATGTGAAGTCAACCCGCACCGGCCATCCCTGACGTGACTTGACAGCATCACACCTGCAATGGGGCCATTTCGCAGAGCGACTTTGGGCCCTCCCCAAGCTCCTCAGAGCAGTGACGATAGTCCACAGGAACACGACCCTGAGAAGCAGTCCCAGGAAAATAAAATTGAAATGAAGGGGGGAAGCCGTTGTTAGGACAGGTATTTTTGTCCTAATTCTTAAAGCTCTAATGAGAACACAGGGCGACCAATCTGCTTTGCTTTCATTTTGCGTTATTTGTGATTAGAGGTCCTAATGGAGATGCACTCCATTAATTTCACCCCTCGCATGAGATTCAGGAAGATCTCCATTAAGTGTTATCAGGCTTCGGTGAAAATACTGCACAAATACCAATGTTTCCTCTCCTCACCCCCTTACTTTTCCTGTTTCCCTCCCTCGGGTCTTATTCACCGAATTATCACACAGCTCGGGAAAAGACTAACGGCTCGTTTGGGGCGTGCTTAATTTAATACCCCCAGAAGGACTTTTGTTCTCACGAGCGGATAAAAGTCAATTGTGTCGTGGTGACGCAGGCAGACTCGTCTTTGTCTCCCAGGTGAGAAAGGGAGGTACTGGGCTCGCCCTTTTTTTGGCAGCTGGCTTCCAGATTCCCAGCGACATCCGTCAGGAGGAGGGAGCCGAGGTGTCTGAGTACTCAAACACCAGTATTCCCTTCGGCTTTGAGTATTGATCTTGTGAGACACTTGATCAGCCATTGTTATGGGCTGGTGTAGATTGGATCTGACACATATTGTGTTTTTGAGTTTGAAATTTCAAAAGAAAAACTTCAAATCAATACTCAGTATCCTCATCCTCTAAATGCTCTTTGTAGAAGCAGAGCTCCCATAGCTCTAGATGAACAACTCAACATGTACAAAATGTGCATTTTTCATAGCAGATGGGGAGCCAGTGATCATACAGATTTTTTATTTTTTCAGGGATTAGATCTGAGTTGTAAATCCTATTACACTCGAACCCGGTAAGTGAGCTGTGGGCACATCCAGCTGGGGCCCGCCCGTAATCCCGCCGCTCTGGCTTTTGATTATCTCCCCAGATTAGACCCACAGATCATTAGCTTGCGTTACACAGATCAGACCGTTAGATTAGCCCGTGTGATCTAGAAGCTGTTTATTCAAAATCACGCCGACGGCACACAGCAGCTCGTCATCGGTCAGCCTTCAGAGTTGTCTGGGAGTCCGTGGAGTTATTGTTGAGATGTCAGAGATTGTTGTTGAGGAATGGGGGGCTTTTTCTCTGCCCTATCTGCTTTTTTTCCCATGACAACAGAAGCAACATGGATGGGGGTTTTCCTTCTTCACAGGCTGGAAAAGCCCGTCTCCCATTCCAGAAACATCCGAAGTGGGTCAGGCAGAGCAGAGCTGAAAGAAGACTGCTGCTGCAGCTGTGCTTGAGTGTGTGTGTATGTGTGTCCTCTGTGCTGTTTGCTTTGCACTGAGCCCAATGTGTGTCTTCGTACACACACACACACACACACACACACACACACTCACAGTGGAATGACACAACAGAAAATCAGACGGGAACGGAGCCGCAGGGAGGCCCCTTTTGAAATGAAAAGAAAATGAAAGAAAAAAACGAAATCACAACCTTTCTGTGATGGTTCAATTTATATGCAGAGAAGAGTTCTGCTGCAGAGCGGCCCGAATTGAGATCTTACGGTTCTGATGCTTGTTGTTTTATAAGGAAACCCCCCTGCTGCTGCCACGCCACACTCTTTTTCCCTAGAAACAACGAGAAAAAGGCATGTAGAAACACACAGTGCTTCTGTTGTAAAAAGCAAAAAAAACAACAACACCAGTGCAACTGGAAAAGTCCAACCGTTCTCTGTAGGTTATAAGCAGCACTGTTGTCTCACCAATTGAAGTCCGTTACAGAAAGAGAGAGAACAGTGAGACAGACGAGGGAAAAGAAACGCAGAGAATGTCGACGATGAGTCAAGGACCTTCTCGACTTAGGGAATTCCACAGAGACATACTCAAAGCGGTCCTTTTTTAGAAGTGCACGCATCGTATCCGGCTTGTCTGACCGACCTGAAAGCGTTGTGTCATTCTAAAAACAACACTTCAATTTCGTTGCCCACAAGACATTTCCAACCTCCCGTTCTCCTATTTCCCCTTGGCATATAGGATTATGAGGCAATTCTCTTTCACTTCGCTTAGTAGTTGATATACAAAGCACCATAATAGGAGCACGTCTCTGTGGTGTGAATAACGGTGGACATTCAATGCATCTTGGTTTGCATGGGAAATAAATTACCTTAAATCCACTGGAAACATTTTATCAATGGGTCGTGAGTGAGTTTGTTCTTCAATGTCACTCTGACATATTCACCAGCATATGTGAATATCTGGTGTAAAAGTGGCCAGTCATATGCGCCGGGTATTCGAGGACACGATTCAATTCAGGACATGTTCATTAAAAACCCCACTGAATAGGATTATATGTCAACAACTGTATGTCTTTTTTATGTTGTTTTATCCCATTTGATAAATTACATAAAGCTAAAATGTTACTGAAATACCGAAGCTCAGAAAATGGAGGGGAAATCTGTGTGTGTGTGTGTGTGTGTGTGTTTGTGTGTGTGTGTGTGTGTGTGTTAGATGAACTCACTGGCTCGCCCCAGGAGAACACAGCCAACGTCACATGATTTATAGCATGATGTAGTGGCCAAGTTCACCTCCACACTAACACACACAAGCAGCCAGCAACCAGTTACACAAAATAGTATTCGCTCGAGGGAATTGTGTAGTCATTAGAAAATCCATGTGAAATAGTTTGTGTGAAGCTCGTGCTTTCTCCCTACCGTGAGAAATACTCACTCATCCCTCACTAGATTGTAGGGAATACGTGTATGCTTTTGAGGTTATATACCGTAGGATATCGGATTGCATTTATGCATTATTAATTAATGCATTTAGTCCTTTCCATTGATGATGATATCCTACTGCCCTCTGCGGTGACAGCGGCTGAAAGAGAGAACGATAATGAAAAGAGAGAGGTTGAGAGTAATACAATAAAGGCAGTAGTGCATTGACATTTTTTGTTTTTCCCAACTCTGATTGGTCCTCGGTGGTTTGAAGCGTTTCCTTTGATGCAACACGGATTAGGTGTCTGGTAAACAAAGTGCAGATGTGCTGAAACATTTAGTAGAATAATCAATTAAAAGAAAGAACTATTGCACAGCTTGAATGCATGAGACATCTGCACCCTCGTGCAGCAGGTTTATTGAAATATATCCCTTTTAGTTTTCTATTCCTTTACTTTTTTTGTTTCGCTTTATTTTTCTGTATGTTATTACAAAACCCACAAAATGCCAACTGGCCTAACTTGCATATTGTAGATAGATCGTAGAGTTGTTCCGATACCAGAATCAGAAATGCCACCCATACAGCCTAAAATGCTGGATCGGGTATCGGCGAGCTTGCGAGTCTATGCACTGATCCGATATCAGGTTATCGTGTCATTTATCAGCTCATTTGCGCTGCAAATGAACAACAACACGCTACCCGATCCGTTCACCTGCCTGAACACTACTTCACATGTGCAAACTAGCAGTACACACCTGTAGTTAAACATGATTTACTTCCTGATTATGCTACATCGTGAACAACGTGTTGAATTCAGCGGGAGGAGAGCCAGCTAACGTTAGCCGGTTGCAGCCGGTGGGCAGCGCTGTCCTGCTTGGCTAAATAACCGAGCTAACGGCTAACGTTAACGGGAGGTTGCATTGAGTTACATTATGATACATTCAAGCTCTATTCAGTAAAAATGAACACTGGGCTAAGGTTAATTATAATGTTATTATCATGTATTCAAATGTAACCTCGTAAAATTAATTTTTTTTGGCAAGAAACTTAAATAGACAGTTGTTTGAATGAGATGTTTTCACAGCAATGTACAATCATGACCTGTTTGATATTCATTGTTTTTGTCACATCTGTATCTGATCGGTACTCGGTATCAGTCGATATGCAAGTTCAGACACTCAATCAGCAGTTGTTAAAGTCATTTATCATCCAAACTTGTGCTGGTTGCAGTGCCGTTAATGTGAGATTTTCTTACATTTCTTTGTTTTGTAGAATTGTAAATCGGATATCTTTTGATCTCTGAACTGCTTGTTGACCAACAGTCTGGGAGTTTGGGAGTTCTTTTTCAAATGTATTTAAAATTTTTCTTTCAAAAGATATGCCTTAACCTGTAGTAGCCCCACTTTGCCAATAAAGTAAATGAAAATAAATGAAATATTATTTATGATTAGAAATAGATCATTGTATGGTAAGTTAAAGTTATAAGATATTAAGTTACAATTTTGACTCAACATAATAAGATAGAAGGCGGAAACTATGTCCAAATTTAGACTTTGTGTCTCATAATTTTGCCCTTAGAGTGTCTAACTTTCCTTCTTTCTTTCTTTTACTGGAGGAAATGGGCCTCTTTCTAAATTAAAATGTTTTTCTGAAACAAAATCTAAGTACAGCTTGAATATAAAAAAAACGCCCGTTAGCTGCAGCCCTAGCATGGAATTGCAGGTGGGCAACAGGACAAACCACAGATGAACGAATCCATCTCTGTGTTACTGAAGGACACAACACCTACCACAGCATGCGCTCGTCAGATATTAAGCACAGCTAACAGAGAAAGGATGATGGCCTCACATTGACTTCCCTCCCTGCTGAAGATTTGAGTGTCATTGTGAACCATAGAGATACTGTCACCTTCCTGTCAGCCCGCTCAATGCCTGTAGCGGAGGAACTCTGACAGTCAGATTTCAGCTTTAGCCACCTCTTCATTGTTCTGACGAGGTCTAACAAAGCAACGCCGTTGAATGCCGTCATAGCGATGTTGGTACACCGGTAGAGAGGCTTTTTTGTCTCCTCTTTCTTCAGACAGCATGGAAAGGTCTCATGCCGTCACCCAGCAGCAGAGACCATTTCAGAAGAGACCGCCTTGAGCTGCAGAGAAAGAAAATGCCTCTCTCTGCCCTCAGCGAGACCCCTTGTGTTCTCCTCTGTGGCCACGCTATCTCTCTCATTTTTCTCTCCCTGTCTCTCTCTCACATCCGCGCACACGCACACACACACACACACACACACACACACACACACACACACACACACAAGGAGCACGGTTTAGGCTCAGGTGAAGTTGATTGTTCACCTCCCCAAGGCTTTCCTAGAATGAAATCTGGTGTGATGGCTGTCTCTACAATAAGACCAATGTTGATGGTATAAGACCCCAGTGGTCGTCCGTGCACACACACACACACACACACACACACACACACATGCATCCAAATGTGCAGTGGCATGCAGGTTTATTAAAATGTTTCCTTTTAAGTTTTTCTTTCCTTAACCTTTTCAATTTTCACATTATTACAAACCCACAAAAAACGGCAACTAAATTGCAACATGACTGGGTCGGGCTGCAGCGTCGCTGCGCAATTTAACCGCAGCGGTGATTTATTTGCAGCAGATATCTATGCGGTTAATTCCCCCGTCGGGTCAGCTGGAGCACAGACGCTTTCACATCCTTGCACGCCGAGGACCCAGAGAGGGTGCTGTTGGGTTCATTATGGGAGTCAGGCGACCACAGATTAATTCCGCTGCCTATAATTGGATGGCATATCTCTGAGCGGGGCAGGGCTTATGTGCCCAGAAAGTTGGCTGTGGGATTTGCCTGCGAGCATACACAGGAGTCACCAAGTACCGTGGAGCAGTTATATTTCATGGCATGTTGCTGCTAAAAAAAAACTCAGAAAACAACATAATACAATAACTTTGCAATATAAAATCAAAAAAAGTTTGAGCTTAATTGGTTTGCCGCAGCAGTTCCTGTAACGAGGGTTATGTGGTTTTGCTGATTGCTAATGTGTCCTGTTTTCTCTCTCCCCTTTTCTCTCCTGCAGATCCCCAGCTCAAGGGTATAGTGACCAGGTTATATTGCAGGCAGGGATACTACTTGCAAATGAACCCCGATGGCTCTCTCGATGGGACCAAAGATGACAGCAGTAATTCCTGTGAGTACCTTTGAAAGTGCCTGATGGGGTCCTAGATGCAACATTGGATAAGTCAAGAGGACACTGTGAAAAATGATCAATTAACTGGTACTTAAAAGGGAATTATCATTAAGAAAAACTCACTTTTTCAGAGCAGGTACTCATACATTTGTGTACCATCCCACAAACTGTGAAATAAGACTGTTTTTGTGGGCTGTCCAGATTCAACAAGCCAATCAGATTTGGCTCCCCTTCCTATGTCACATGCAGGCTCATTAGAATATGCATCTTGGTATCTCCACCCACAGCTTGGGAAGTACCTTTAGAAAGGTGTACCACGTTTTTCTCGCAAGTCGATCACAGCAGACTGGGAGGGGGTCTTACAGAGACAGGCGCTAAAACGGAGCGTTTCAAACAGAGGGAGAATAAAGGCTATATTCAGACAAACAGTATGAGAAAAAATAATGTGAAACCCAAAATGTGAGCATGAATATGAAAATGAGCTTGATATGTCCCCATTAAAGTCTGTATAGGTTCCTCAATCTCAGAGGGTTGTTTTTTCTTTACGGGAAGTGCCTCGCTCACTTCCTGGTTTTAGATTTATCCCTCAGGTACGGGAAATAAACCAGCGACCTTCCAGTCACACTTCTTTAACTTTCAGGCCAGTACCTCCCCTCATTTTTCAGCCTTCGGAGCTGAAATTTCTTCTTAAATGGCAGCTGTAGTATCAAACAGACTTATCCTCCTCTGAGAGGGAAAGTGGACCAGGAAACAGTAGGCTTAACGGGGAGAAAACGGTATTATTAGCTCGTTCTGGCACTGCTCCTCCAGAGCGCTCCAGGCTAGGTGGTTAATTTGATTCCTCTGCTTGGTGCTAACGCCAGCCCGACACTCCACATTGTGTCACTTACTCATGCCACATCTGATAGGCCGAAGGGACTTATTGAGATAGAGGGCAACACATACAGTGAGCACAAGAGATGCATCATATCATTAAGACTGCAAGATCAAATCAAGCGTTGGCACTGACAAGACTTTTTTTAAATTGGCCAAAAGCCAACAAGAAACAACAGTCACGCAGTAGTTCTCTCAGCCTCCCTCCCGGCCTCCAAACCAGCCAATACCAATTACGTAGAGGGTCAGCTGAGGTCATTATGCACCTTTAAGTCTCCCAAATACACACTCTTAATGTCTCAGCCAGGCCGGTCCTGTTTTTTCTCTCTAGTACAAAGAAGCTAGCCAGGCCCAGGGAGTCTGCTACAACAACAAAAGGCCTATTAGATCTGCCACGCACCAGCGGTGGCACCAATTACAGCTACTTCTCAGGTAGCTCTGGGTGGTGGCGGCTATGCTAGGCTAGTCACGTTCCCCAGCCCTGCTCCATTTCATCTTCAGCGATTACCTAAATGCAACAGCTAGCAATTGCATTATGTAAGCTTTGCTAGGCATTAATGACAGGGCAGCTTTAATGTGGATGATGAATCGAACAAGGATTTTCCAATGTATTTAATGTTCCCTTAATGGTAATGCTGTTCGGTGACGTATCCATGTGTGTGTGTTTGCCTGTTCACTTGTGTGTTTTTCAGCTTTGTTCAACCTTATTCCTGTGGGCCTCAGAGTCGTCGCCATTCAGTCCGTGAAGACAGGTTTATACATCGCCATGAACGGGGAGGGCCATCTGTACACATCAGTAAGCAGGCATTTCTACTGTGTTTCTCAAAATATCTGAGCGTGTCTCGACAATGCACATAATTATGTTTAAACACATACAACATCTGTATTATTTGTGGTTTCCATACAAAAATATAGATATTCAAATATAGATATAGCAAGCAACACACTTATTTACAATAAGGGGCCCCTGAACATGTCTCAGATATTTCCCACATTTGCGATATCATAATTGCATTTTGCTGAAGGTTAGGGATCCCATTAAGCATAAATTCATGCATCCAGATTTCTATTCATCAGGTTAAATGCCCTCTAGAGTTTTCATTCCATATGAAAAAAACCAAACATTTTCATCGACATAATGTCTCTCTCTCAAATCTGCTTTCGTACTGTTGCAGTATATTACAAAAATACTCTGACAACATATCAATGTTTTGGTCTGTTAGATGATACAAATGAATTGGATGGATGCTATTGGCAGATAAACGCTGTGACAAATATGTTTGGCATTTTGCAAAGTAACAGAAATGCAGAGCCGTTTTAAAACCAGAGTTACAGTAGGACATCTGAGGAGTAGAGACTCTTTCTCTTTGTGGTCAGCTGCTGTTATTGATTAGCCCTTGTTCAAAATAAACCAGGCGTCTGTGGGGCAGCCGAGGGGGTGATGAGACCTCGTCCAGCACAGATAGCGCTTCTCGTCTCACTCCTCCACTCTGTCCTCTCCCGGTCATCCTGTCTCTTCTTCCCTCTGCTGTCCTCATGTTCCTAATCCTCCGAGCGGGGAGCAGAGCCATCTTATTCTTCATTCATTACCTAGGAGGTTCTCCTACTATACAATGCACTGGCATTCCAGTGGAACTCTCCAATACTTAATTGACTTGAGCCAGGGAATGGAATTCATCTGAGAAGGATTGACCTGGACTCTTATGGATGTGATTAAGGAATAGCACAGTAGGGATTATGAATTAACATATTTTATGGGTGCCCTAAACTGCATCATGCACATAATTTGCATGATTTGTTGATTTGCACTCTATCTTTTTCCTTGCAGACACACACGTTAGAAGCATACCTGGAAATGTAAAGCTTTAAACATATTATCTTCTTTGTCATACTTAACTCTTATAGATGTATACAATACTTTTTTATTATTATTATTTAACCTACTGTACAGGACAATAAAAGCAAAGGCAAAAAGACAAAAATGTTGATTAGATTCACCTTGTGATCGCTATGCCTCTTTGTCCACACACATTGTCTTTTTGCAATATGCTCTTATGATTTCCATGCTTCCCCACTTTCAACATTCAGTAATTATGAGGTTTTTCGACTCGTGTGGGTGGATCACCAATGATTTTGCGTCTCTGTAGTAAGTTGACAAATGTTGCTGTGAAAACTCAGACCTAGTTTATATCTAATATATCCAAGCTCACCTGAAGCCCCTTTTTTTACTGCAGGGTTTGTAGCTTTGATTAAGTTGCTCTCCGAGAGCCTTATCATGAAGTGTTTTTACTTATTGTCCGCTGAAAAACAACATGTTTAGCCCAAGCAGAAGTGCTGTGAAGTGGGTCTCGTTGAGCCCCGGTCGGGAGCGTTGTGTTCCTCCGGCTCAGTTCGTCCTGCTCCTCTCTTCACACAGCTCTCCCCTGCTCCATTTGCAGCTCATTTCTGTGCTAATGGAGGCTCTGATCAGACCTCAACTATCCAGCCACCCACTCAAAGGTCTCCTTTTGCTCCTTAGCCTGTGAATTACCCTGGTAATGGTAGCCTTGTAAGATGCCTTTCATCCTCCTCCCCCATCTTTCTGCCTCTTCTGTGCTCCTCTGTAAGCAAAAGGTACAACCATTCCTCCCATTACCACTCCGCTCCTCCGCAAGCGAGGATCTGACAGTTGACCTTTTTCTACCCATTAAAGGTATTTGGTTACAGTGCACTCACATTTTTCAGAAACTACTTTGAAGGTTATATCAATGTAGAAGTTGAGGTTGCTTTGGAGTTGGTGGAGTACGGAGTATACAGGGCTAATATGCAAAAAAACAACCCGTTTTTATTGGGAAAAAAAGTATTTGGCCTCATTTCCCTAAAGCCACATCCTTTTCATTAACTAGACTTCACTTGGTCATTTTTTTTATTCTTTCACAATAATACATTTCTAAGGCTTTGACTGTGATGACGGGCTTTGATAATGAGTGACGCTCATTTTTCTGAGCAGATGAGGTGGATCACAAGCAGAGTGCCACTCTTATAGGAATTAGATGGAAAGCTCCATTCAAGGCCTCTGGTTGTGCATCATACCCTTTTGTGTGAGGCACCCGAGGCGCAGCGTGCGGCTCGAATGACAGAGATAGCATCAAAGTGACCTGGCACAAAGGACACGCTGTGGAAGAAAGGGGAGTTCAATCATCTCACCCCTTTCTTTAATCTGCTCCTTTTGTAGCCGAGCCAATGAACTCCCAGCTAATTTCTCCTCCAGGCCGCTCCCTGGATCAGGCGCTCCTTCTGAAATGTAATAAGGGGAGAGGAGTTCTCCCAGCTTGTTGTAGAAGGCAGCGGAAACACGACTTGCTGTAATCTCTAGATAACTGTAATAGAAGTCTTTATGTAGGCAAAAGCAGACACATATCAATGAGATAAAAGATTAAACAATAACTTAATTATTCTGTAGGGACTGCAAACCAAGAAGTTTTGGATTGTATAGTTTTGCTGCACATGATGAAATTAAATGAAATGAAAGTTCCAGAAAATGCAACTCCCTAGTGCAGATTTTGTTGTCGTCTTCCTGTCCTGCTAATCCAGTCTCCCTCCCATCTCTCAAGTGTAAAGGTTGGGCATTTCATGGTTGGCTGGTTTTCTTTAGAGCTAGTTCCCCATTCCCTCCCTTCACTCTGTGTCTCTCACTGCAGGCTTTCTTAATCAGGAGTCTGCACTTAGCTCAGTGTTACCTTTCATGATTGTCAAATTGACTTGCCACATCACTTAAGTGGTCCTTTTTCAAAATGAAATCCTTGAGAGGACCAATCTGGAGCAGCGTGGCGGCTCAAGATTCACTTTACAGCGGAGGCTGTATCATCAGTGGTAGGAACACTGAGGAGCGAGGGCATCTCTTTCCTGTAGCGACCAATTCTGAATGTATGAAATCTCCAAGGAGCTTAATGTGAGGGCTCCCTCCGTTTGCATCGGTATGAAAATGAAAGCGCACGACAGCAATGTGTGAGGGAGAATAGAAAAGAGCAGCTTATTCAGGAGTCGGCGGTGTGGTACCAAAGAGAGTCCTTTGAGGAGCCACGAGTCCCCCAACATTCTTATTCAAATTCACCTCTTTGGCTGTTATATCTAAGGCTGCTTTCAGAGGTTCTGTCCATAGAAATAGAATAGGAGAAGTACGAACATTCCCATTCAAATCAACGTAGCACGATCAGGCCATTTTTTTATGTACCATTCCAATTGAGACTGTTGTAGCGAGCTAACTTCTGTAGAAACCAGAGGGCAACCTCCGGTTCTGCCAGGTGAAGCCAATGAGGAATGCATTCTCTCTACTGACCAGCAGGGGGCGACTCCTCTGGTTGCAAAAATAAATCAGATTATATGGAAATCTATGATTGTAACGACTCTACTTCTCACTTGATTTATTCCCTCAGTAAACATTTTAAACATTAGTTTTTGGTCTCAATCTCTAGTTTCAAGTCTTCTTCAATACAGCATGATGTTCATTTAGTAAATTATGTTCCATTTAGAGTCAAATAGACCATAAAGTGGTATGCTTAAGGGCGGGCTTACTGTGATTGACAGGTCATTGCTGCTACCAGACATGTATACGGTGTCTCTGCGTCACTCCTCCGCATTCCAAATATGATAACTCACGTTCACTGGCTGCAAAAAAACAACTACAAAACGACTTGGAAATCCAAGATGGCAACAACGAAATTGCTAAACTCAAGCCTTCAAAACGGCAGTCCACAAACTAATGGGTGACTCCACTTTTTATATACAGTCCATGGTATTAACTAGATCGACTTATGGCAAGTCACAGACTCTCTGAGGGGAGGTTTTGCAGTAAACCGAGCAGTGGAGGACGAAGTGTTGAGAACCATAGTAAATAAGTAAAGATTAATAACTTAATGCTTTATCCACACACTCTTGTCACAGCGTAGGAAAGCACATTGCTTCTTTTTCTGTCACCAGTGTAGCATTTAGGCGCGGTGGAATTAACATGTTAGCTAGCTAAATAGCGGACAGTTGGCTAGTTAGCTAGCTACTTTAATGCTACACCAATTGCAGATAATGAGCCGAACAATGACGGCCAGCTGCAGAGCTGGGTCTGACGGTCCTTCCGCCTCACTGCCCACTGCCCTGGAGAAGAACAAACTACCTAGCTAACTAGCCAGCCATACGTCTCCAACATGTTTTGTCACTATAACAACTAACTGCGATCGCCATTTTCTTTTGTCCGTTCTGCTCCTATTCTATTTCTATAGTTCTTCGAATGCTTCAGGTGTCTCACAAAGACACAGCATTTCATAGGCAGAGAATTCATTCCACCTGATATTAAAACAATCTTTCAGTGTGAATTCACAGAAAGTTACAATATTTACAAGAGATCTATTCGAAATGTGTGCTCATGCAGGTTTAATCTTCTATATATATATATATGGATCCCTTTTTTATTTTCATTCAGCTGAGAGGGAAGCCTGTGACTCGCCCAGTCACACCAGCATAAGCAGAGAAATACATTAATTGCAACGGAATCGCTGCAGCGTACTTGTGCCTCACAAGCCCCGGCATGTTCCTGGCTGGCTAGAATGTAAGACGTTAACTTGCCAGCCACTTTCTTTACTTGCCCTGTGATAGTCACTACTTGGTGACTTATTTTTGTGATGCTTTGATCAACTTTGCTATTCCATATTCTGGTGTGACCAGCTAGGGCTTAAGTGTACTGTAAAAATGGGGAAAAAGAGAATGCAGATAGCTGTGGACAAACATCTAGTTATGTACGACCATATGGAGAGCATTCATATAAATACATCAACAGAATTGTGACACCTCTCAGTGTTGCCAACTCCTCAGTAAGGAAAGTAGCTATTGGCTGTCCTGAAAGTCGCTAGAAGTCGCTAAATGACGTCATCGCCCAATTTGCATAATTGTACTGAGCGCTGTAGGAGAGAGGCGGGAACAGCGGCGGCTTTGCGCATGCGCGATTCATTTGCAGTCTGGACACGGAGAGCGTGGGTCTCCTCTTTCTGCAGCTGGGACTGCTGCGCGAGGGGCTTTCACGTCAGAGTCAAAACACCAGAAAAGTCTCCGACAACGGCAGAAAAAGTAGCTAGATTTGTCGCTAGTAGCTTTTGACAAAAAAAAGTCTCCATGAGGGTTTGGAAAGTCGCCAGATTTAGCGGGAAAGTCGCCAAGTTGGCAACACTGACACCTCTTCTCAAGTGTGTATAAGCACACGTGTGTACGTGTTTAAATTACATGCAGCATCGTTGCCCAACAGATGGCTTCGTGTGAACATGTTTTATTGGTGTTGATTTCAAATGTGCCATGAATGACAGTGATCTCTTTCACAATTTTATGGATGCGTTATGGAAGGATAAGCAATGAAGGTGGGGCGTCGGGAGCATTCCAGGTTATTTTAATGCAAATGGAGCTTCTGGCATTCAGATGTGAATTACAAACACACTTAAGGGTGCAAGAAACATTATTCATTATTCAAACTCTGTCTTCATTGCCATTGACTTCATAGCTGAAATCCGGCTTGACTTAAGTTGGACCTGTAAATTGTGTCATCATTTCGGGAAAACTTGCTTTAATGTTATTTGCAGTACGCTTTCACCAATTGGCGTATGAATAACATAACAATTTGTAAGTAATTTTGCTTGCAATAAAAACACCTTTCCTGCTTTTTGGGTGCTCTTTGTACGCCATGAAGTCTGTAGCACTGAGTACAATGTAAATGCATCTTTGAACAAGTGACGTAGTATAAAATGTGAGAGGCCGCTTATGGTGGGGAGGTGGACACGGGACTTGAAACCAGTGTTAG
Source organism: Anarrhichthys ocellatus (assembly GCF_004355925.1). Taxonomy (NCBI): domain Eukaryota; kingdom Metazoa; phylum Chordata; class Actinopteri; order Perciformes; family Anarhichadidae; genus Anarrhichthys; species Anarrhichthys ocellatus. The sequence goes on along the minus strand of NW_022280081.1, from coordinate 1,394,515 downwards.
AGCTCGGTGTCCCAAAGTGTTGTCGTTTTTTTCTGTTCTTTTAAAGTTACCTTAGTGATGTCTGTGACATTTTTTTCTGTTACGGTGTTTATGTATGTATTTTACTTAGTTTAGGTACATAGTTTGAGCCCAAACATGAACATTTTCCTAAACCTAACCACAGTTCAATGTGTTCGTCACCGTAGTTTTGTTCCCTGAACATAACCGCGGCCGTTTCACGGGAACGATATGGCATAAAAATGAAACGCAAAAAGCTTGAAATGCATAATAATGGCATGAGATTGGGTTGGCTATTTGACATAAACCATGCCTCTGAAACGATCTTGTTCGTGTCTTAACCACTTAAACAAAAGGAGTGTCGGGCCCAGAGTCAAGGTAGGGTGAACCTCATCATTTCCAAAGCGGCGCTTCTCTCTTGCCTTTAATGCAGTTTTGCTGTCAGGGAGGGTGGCGGTCCCAAGGGCTGGAGGGAGAGCAGCTTCATGCATTAATGAACAAAGAGGTTGGAGGTATGCGTCAAAGCTGAACTGCTGAACTGTTTGTCGGGGCCAATGGGAGCTAGGAATAGACAGACCAGTCCTTCAGCCATTTAATATCACGGTGGTTATTAATGGCTTTCTAATGGATGGACTCTCCTGGCTTGTTAAAAAATCATACAGGTTGGAAAACACTCATTGGCAGAATATTGCTATTTGCCAGAATATTGCTATTTGCCAGAGTCACGTCAGTAAGTTTTAGTTTGGGCTGTGCCAGTAGAAATTCGAGGTTTGCATCACAACAGTGAGTCACCCACCCATAAAACAGGGAGTCCCCCCACAGTGTGTCTGCCCTTACCTGTGGGGATTATGCCTCTCCGAGCAATGAATCATGAATACACAACCTCCATCTCTTTCCAGGTCAACAGCTTAAGGTCTATTAATGTCACATCTCCCCACGCTCCTCAATCACTCTGTTATTCCCCTGTTTATTTAAGGCAATTATGAGTCTGCATTTGCAGCTGTTCTCTGAATCACTGGTTTACATGACAAGTATTTATGGTATGCGGTATTGCAGCAGAGGGACTGAATGTGCTGGGAGGAATTTCAGTCAATGCATTATGGATTATGAAGAGTCTCTAAACACTGTAAGTCCAGACCGCCCCCATTAACTTGCCAAGTGGTGTACTGTACATATCAGAGGTGGTGGGAGGCTTTTAAATCTTCTTGTAAATACATTTTTAGGAAGATCCAGCAAAGTTCCCTTAAAGTCCTGGTGGACAGGCTATGTGTAGTACATGGATCATTGAGTTAGCAGAGCACTGAAGTCCTGCTTGCATTAGCTGATTGGCTTATCAGGGCCTCATTTGTTAGCTTCTTGGTTACCAGTTGACTGATGATATTCAATCGCACTTTTGTCAAATGGACTTTGTGGATTATCTTATGCCAATGCATTTGCTAATGCAAATGGTCAGCATCATCTTCATGTGCCAGTTCTTGATTTAATTTCCATGTATGTGTTTTTTACAGAGGGATTAGTTCCTTCAGAAAAAGCCTTCCTTGCTGCTTAGATTATTTAAGAGCTCCCTCAAACAGCTAGAACCTTGCCCAAATCTATACTTCCTTAAAGAAACAGTGTGTAGCATGTAGGGGGATCTATGGAGTGGTTAAGGGATGAAAAGATTTTGTAGGCCAACCCAACATCGCACCGTTCCCTCAACAGAAAGCCAATCGGGTTTTTTTTCCTTTGGATTATTGCAGAAAGTGGAAAACAGGTTTATGATACTTATACATTTATGTTTAGGTAATATTGACAAATGAACACCACTTTTATGATTTTTGGAGTGTATATGCAATCGGCAGTACAAAGCTAACATATCGAGTATACACGACAAGGCTGTGAAAGTGGACATGTTGGTGTGATGACATTTTGTAGTCTCATTTAATGACTTGTTAGCCATTTCATAGACACTAAAATGCTTCAAAATGTACCGTTTTCATGACGGCCACCGTAGTTCTCCTTCACGCTTAGCACAGGGGAGAAGTTTCAGTTGGTTGCAATCTGCAACCTCACCACTACAACCCGCCAAATCCAAGACCGTTAAGTATCTATGATTGAAATGATTATTGCTAATACACTCTCATGCTTTTTTGGGTTGCGATTCTCCTGTTTTCTTGAAACTTGTGTCTAATAACATACTTGCACAACTTTAACGTGTGGTACGTATATGGAAAAGAGTCACATATACGTAACCAGAAGCTAAATGGCGCACAAAGTAAATGCATAATAAGCCGTTCTATCAAGGTTTTTCATAAGAGCTATCATAAGTCACTCTTTGAACGGCTCCATTTTACATCTATTATATTTTGCCGTTGGATTCTTTGCTTTAGCTTCGAGCTTTGCTTTTGTATTAGCCCCGCCTCGATGCTACACAATGTCCTTTACTGTACCAGCCGGTGTTGTACTGTACGGTTGTACATTTATAGCAGTGTGCATGCGGGCTGCTCAGAGAACCTGCTTAGGCATCTATGAGCTTCCTAGAAATTTCTGTGTCCCTGAAGCCATTTATCTCTATCTTCATAGAAGCATGTTCCAGCTGTATTTCTCCTCCCCGAGTCGGCTGACTTTCTACCATGGTGGCCATCTGCCAACTATCGATCCATCACCTAGAGCTTACGCTAAATCTCCCTCATCCATCTGGGATAATCTGTACATCTCTATTGAAATGGAGTGGCCAAAAAGCACTAGCTAGTCGCATGGTATGGATGCTGCAGAGATACTGTGCTGTAGCTATAAATTATGTGCTGCAGACAGGTAATGGGAAAGCAGGAGACTGGAGAGAATACAAATACCGCATCGACTGGTTGGGAGAAGAAGAGTTGGGGTACAAAAAGAGAGAGGGGAACTCAGCGTTGTGTTTGGCAATATGATCAATCTTGCATGCGGACAACCGCTGCGTCTTGCACCCATTTGTCAGTTGCTCCTTCTGCTAAAAGCATCCACCACGTTGAGCAACACACTATCCAGCAAGACAATCTTTTAGAGTCACACACGTGATTTAATTAATTTGTCATCATAGCAGGTAAACTGGAATTTATATGAATCCCATCTCTTTTAATGTGATTACCTTATAAGAGACAATCTTTAGGACATCTTATTATACCCATAAGGGAGCTCTATTTGGCTGTGCTGTGGTTACCTCCAAATATACTTACCGTTGATGCCTCCACCTGCCTCCTGATCTCTACACTTAGTGCTGGAATGTTCCTATTTATGATGAATTTAATTTTTTTACTAAATATCTCAAAAACGCTTGGAGGGGATTTCTTCAAATTTGGGACAAACTGATTAGAATCTGGAGGTCAAAGGTCAAGGTCACTGTACCCTCACATCTGCCCCACTCTTGTGAATGCGATATCTCAGGAATACCTTGACCCAATTCCTTCAAATTTGGCACAGACATCCAATTGCACTCAGGGATCAACTGATTATCAAAGGTCACTGTGACCTCACAAAACACATTTCTGGACATAACTCAAGTATTAACATGCTTATTGTGATAATTTCACACAAAAGTCTAATAGTGTAAAATGATGAAGTGATGACATTTTGGATAGTCATGGATGCGAACTGCAACTTAACTGGTTAGCAGTCATACAACCGCAATGCAGTAATTCTAGTTGATTATGTATTTGATATTTGTATAAGCTTTGTATTTGTAACTGGAAATTGATTACATGTACTTCTGAGTCAAGCGCTGTCAATTGTGAATTAATAAGTAACAAACCAATAAAAGATTAAAATGACTTGCTTATGAGGGGTGTTCTAAAATATGACAATACCCTCAAAAAGAGGGCATTTACTTCCTTGGTAAATTGATGTGAAAAAATATCTGTGTTAATACTATTGTCAATAGTAGCCTGGAAGAGAAAATACACTGGGATGTCCTTCCCTTTTTTGTTGAGTGGCACACTAACTAATTAAGGTCTGTCAGGAGCTCAACAAAATAAAACACTGTCGTTCACATCTACATTCACAACTGCTGTGACAGTGTTGCTTGGATTTGAAGAGGCCTTAAGCCTTCCCTACTGCAGGGTAAACAACTAGGCTTCAAGATATTTAGTGGTCACAAGGACAACAGTGAAAGGTTTTTTATTAAAGGAATAACACTTTCAAATAACTCTTGCTGTCCAACATGAAGATATGAAGCACAGTAAACCTTCATCAAGTTTTATTTACTTCTAAGCCTCGATGCACAACTGCAATTATAACTGGAACAATTATAATTCTGCAGCACCTCTGCAGAGAGCTCACTGTTGGTTGCCTTGTTGCTCACCCTTTGCTTAGCTGTGTCACACTTCTTACTCACGTAAGAAGAGGAGAAATGATGATGTTTGCTAACCAGGTACAATACTTTTTTGGGAAAAGTCGTGATTTGGAAGTCATGAGCCGTGAGCACCACCATATTTTGGGATGCACCCCAGTGCCATTGTCACCTAGCAACCAATACCAATACCAGTAGTTTTTCTTTAATGTCGTGATTGCATTGTTCATTTGCTTGCCAAAGAAACAACCTTTCAAACCTAGGACTTCCCTCAGAAAAGCTGTATTTTAAATACAGGTGACATATTAAAAAAACTGCAGGCAAGGATAAGACTTGCAAATGAACCCCAATGGCTCTCTTGATGGGACCAAGAATGACAGCAGTAATTCCCGGGAGTACCTTGACAGAACTTGAGAACTTTGCAAACGTGCACCATATTTTTCTTGCAACCCGATCAAAGCAGACTGGGCTTTTTTTAGGGAGGGGGAAGAGACAGGCACTAAAACGGAAAGTTTCAGACAGGGAGAATACAGGTATATTCAGACAGACGGTAGCAGGAAAACAAAGTACTCTTTGAACATTAAAGAATGTGAACATGCTCTCGTAAAAGAAAACAAATACAAGCATGAACCAGAAAATAAGCATATATGTCCCCATGATGACTAAAACCCTTTCACGTACCCTTCTATTATTAACTTCAACTCAGCAGTTAGTATCACCTTTCTGCTACACTTTCCAATTCATACCAAGCACTATGAGCCTCTGTTAATGTCTCCTTGTTCCCAGTGCTATCCTGTATTCCCTTGTTTTCCTCTGAAACTGCTTGAAAAATCCCCTTTCAATCAGTGGGCCTTTATAGTGCTTGGATACAGTCTGCCAAAACAGAAGAGGAGGCTCAAAGAACAGGGAATTCAGGTCTCCATCATTGTTTCGCATATGTTAGTATGCAGAAATTTAGATGGCGTCATTGTCATTTCTCCATGAATCAGAGCAAACACGTCTGGCCTGTTCACTGTATTAATGACCCTCGTTCTTGCCTAATTGCTTTCCCAGTGTGTAAATGTCAAGCACCATGCAAATACAAATGACACACTTGCACTTGTTGCCTCAAGAGCAGTGCAATGTGCAAATGACCAGCGGAGGGATGAGGGCTCGCTTTCATGTCGCTCATTATATATATATATATATATATATATATATACAGTATATACGTCTGATGTATAAAGTGGACACGGTGTAAGTAATGCAACATTAAATGCAAATCATACTGCACTGTAGTAAGACTAGCTCTGACCCGTACATATAAATGTTTGTACTGTGTGATCTTGTGGTTACGGTACTTACACCACAGCTTTGCAGCAGAGGCCGGCAGGTTAGAAGCCGGTATTGTGTGATACGCCCACGCACGCTCTTCTACTAGAAAAGCTATCTGCATTTAAAAATATTCACATGCAGGAAAAGGAAGCTTTGCTTGTATGGTCTCGAAAAAAAACCCACAAGCAGCCATTTCAAAACTTGTGTTACACACTCTCCTGTTAAGTCAAATATGTCCTGTCAATTTTTCTATGCGTCTGCACATTTCATTTTATAAGGCCTATGAAATACTGTCACATGCTGTCACCAGGCTCCTGGATTGTTGCCCAAGGCGATGTATCCTCATGGTTCGTATGATATCTTACAAAAAGATTTTAATCATTTTCTGTGCATCCTCCTCGGAATATCAAGCAACATGTGTCATACAATCTTTTCAAAATAAACATCCAGCTTCACAGGAAACCACTTGGTTAGGTTTAGGAAAAGATTGTGGTTTGGCTTAAAATAACTATGGAAGTGGGGCTACTTAAGTACGGAAGTTACGTGACAAACAAATCAACGTTGACTTCTGGTTCCACACCGGACGCAAACAGTGGTCTCCTGGATGCTCTCCTTTGCCGGAGTGGCCCAAGGCAACGTATTCTCATACGGTCTCAACGGTTCGTATGATATCTTACAAAAAGTTGCTTTTCATTTTCCGTGCATTCTCCTAGGAATGTCAAGCAACATGTGTCAATGTACCCTTATTACATGCATACAACATTGTCTTCACAGAAAAGTACTTGGAAAAGATCATGGTTTGGCTTAAAATATATATAGAAGCGGGGCTGCTTAAGTACGGAAGTTACATGACAAACTAGCGCTGGGCGGTATGACCAAAAATGCATATCACACTATTTTGTAAGATTCTGGCGGTTTCACGGTATGTCACGGTATTTTTTTTCCGCGTTAAAGCATTAATTAATTAACGCCGAAGAGAACCGGCCGGTCAACCGGCCAGCGAGCGGTGAACAGCTGATTGTGTGGCGTGTCTTCCGTTCCGTCACTTCCTGTTTCCTTCACCTACATTCCCCTGCGTCCTAAGCCCCTCCATGTACAGCTTCTTATCAGTCTATTTTCTGATCCTCACTCCGAAGCAGAAGGTGGCGGTATTGCACCAATAAGATGGATGCCACCCGCCGTAAAAGTAGATGAAGAGGAAGAAGAAGTGGCTCACAGTGACGAACAATATATTTTGCTGCCTGTTGAAGAGCGACAGAAGTTGTTTCGGCTGTATGACGGCATATGAAAAATTCATATTATACGGGAAATTAAAACCGGTATACCGGTTGAACCGGTATACCACCCAGCCCTATGACAAACAAATAAACACTGACTTCTGGTTCCACACCGGCTGCAACAGTGGTCTCTTGGATTCTCACCTTTGCCGCAGTTGCCCAAGGCAAAGTATTTTTCGGAAAACATTGTGGTTTAGCCTAAAATAACTGTTCTGCGACAAATAAACTTTGACTTCTGATTCCACATGGGATGCAAACAGTGATCTCCTGTTTGCATTGTTCTAAAAGTCATGTGTTTTTTAATCTACCCATGGTGACTGTCGCTAAGTAATGGGTCGCTCTTCAATCTGAAAATCGGCAGTTCAATCCACGGCTCCCCGGCATGGTAGCCCCTGCAATCAGTGTATGAATCGGTGTGAATGGGTGAATGACATGTAGTGTAAAAGAGGTTTGAGTGGTCAGAAGACTAGAAAAGTTCTATACAAGTCCATTTACCATTTACCCTCCTGCATACGTCTAATTTACGTCTAATAAGCTCTTTATACTTCCTGGTTCACAATTACTTGAATTCATATGAATTGATTTTGTGTGATATATACAAATTACAGTGCATTACTTTTCGTTATAGCAATGAACAGTGTATGAAAACAGCCTGCCCAGGGTGAGAGGCACCAAGGGGCTGCTGGGATACCAATAAGCAAGAATACTTTTCTTTGTTTGTTAAAAAGATTTATTTTTACCACTTTATCTATCTATAATAACCAATGCATGGGGCTAACTGGATACATATAGAGGAAAGTATTAGCCCTTGTTGAAATGTTTGCCAGAGTGTTTTGAACCAGCCAGAACTTTCTTGAAATTAAGTAACAGTTGACATTTATCAGAGCAGTCAGTCTCAACGAATTGATTAAAATGTATGAAAATATCCTCTGTGAAGAAATGCTGACAGTGCTGCTTTTAAAACCGTCAACCTTTAGGAGTTTCTCCGTGTGATATGTAGCACATTTTACAGCTTTTGTCCTGAGATGATGTTGCAGAAAGGCACTGATAAGCATTCTTCCCCATACATTGTGTTTTTTCCATTTGATTATAAGACAGACTAAATGTATTGGACTAATGCATAAGAGCTTGAGGCAACAGAGCTGCAGGTAGTCAAGTACTGACTACATCCAGTTCTGTTTTCCCCAAATCCAATATCGCAGCTGATTGGCAGGCCGGTTGGTTTCGTGCTTCCTTTCTGGCTGGCTGGTTGTATCACTCAGCCTTGAAGCTGTAGCCATGCCACATTTTATCCTCAGAGAGAGAGACAGACTGTCGGGGAATCCTCCGCTGTCCTCCCCTCATGCACAGACACTCAGGCTGAGTGCTCCGGCTGCCTGTCAACAGGGTTTCAGGAGGGATGGACACTAAAATGGCCCCACTACAGTCACATTTTCAAAAATACCAAAAGGAAAGCAGGACTCTGTAACCAAATCCCTCAATCCTATTATATATTGAACCAGGCACTTTGAGGAAATCACAGCTTTAGTATAGCTTTTTGTCCCATAAAGCTGTTCAGGTCTTCCGGCCTACCACAATGCAGTTCCAACATCTGACTTTATAGACCGCCCTTCATCACAGACATGTGGTAAAAACTGTTTGAACCTGGCTAACCCTTCATTATGCCAGCAGTAATAGAGATGACTGTTTATGTAATGGTCTCGCATCCAGATTATGCCCTGCACTACCACCGCTATAACCTCATAGTGCCTATTTCATAATCTTACCATCCATGACGACCTCTGACCTGCCTTTCCAGAGACACAGACAGCTGTAATCTGTCGGTGTTGATTTATGTAGAAATTTGGAGCACTAAACCTGACTATAAGCGCATGTACAGGAGGTTTGGCAGTAAGAGTAAGAATCCCATTTACAAGGGGAAATATATATTATCGTGATGATCCTGGGAAGGGTCTTTGGAGGTTTGCATCAAAAGATCCTACCAGTGCATTTGTTTTAGCTTCACAATTCCGAATCCGTTATAATTTACATTTTTGCTACCCCTTTTTTAAAAATAGTTTTTGTAATAATATTGTTTGGGTTTCAATTTTTGATGATTTCTTTTGTTTTCTACAAATCCAGGCCGCCTTTGGTTTCCATTTTATTCCTCATTATATGAAAATCCATAAGCAAACGCTTGAAACATGCTCTCTAACCCCTAGACCACCAGGGAGACCTGCGGTGGGTAATGGCAAAGGTGACAATGAACTGCAATAGTCAGTGAATGTCAGAGAGTTTGCACTGTATAAAGTTTCAATCATAACAGTGTTAAAGTAGCGAGACAGAAACACTGACAACTCAGTGGTAGCGACCTGTCAATCACAAAGCAACCCCGCACTAAAGCCTACTCTGCTTTATGGTCTATTTGACTCTAAACAGACCATAATTTACTAAACGAACATCATGCTGTATTGAAGCAATCTGCCGGGAGGAGAGTGGTCACTCCCAGGAGACAGATGCCCTGTCAGCTGCCGCAGCTACTCGAATCTAGTCAGCTCAAACTCCAGCATCACGAGTCATGAGGGGCTGGAAGAGCCCTCGGTCTGACCTGTGTAAGGGCAGCATCAGAAAGTTTACTGATCCGCCGGAGAATCAGGCAGTCCCCCTGGGATCAGAACTCTGGTGCTGCCGTTTGCACTAGCTAGTTCAAACTGACTGTTAACTGGGGATACATGTCCCGGAGTTTTTGCACACCACTCCGGTGAAGCAGCCTTCTGGGTTAGGTTGTGAGGTCGTTTTTTTGTTTCTGCCTCTTTGGATTCAATCCAATAAAATAAACCATTAAATTGCGCCGGGCATGTATTATTGATAAGACCCATACTTCTTCGTTCTGTGGACTGAGGCTGACCGGATGCTACAGTGACTCCGAACATTGCTAGTTGGCAGTAGATACACATGCACAATACACATACGTATTTGACATGAAGTCGAAACTGTTTGATTTAAATGAATTCAATGTTGTAAACTAATATTCTGGCCAGATCTTACAGGTTGCACATTTAAACTGCTGAGCATTATGCTGTAAAATTTCAGTTTATGTTTGTTGTTGAATATTTACAGCTGCGGATTAAAACACATTTATTGTTAGTTAGCATTACCGGCACCAGGCTGTTGTTTACAGGATTGACTACCCACGTTCATGTAATGAAGGAAGATGTCACCTAGGGATAACTTGATGTGTTTTTAATACTTCTAGAGGGCTATTGCACAGAAGAGTAAGATACATATATCAAGCTTTGGATACACAGACAATACTTATAGTTGAATTCATTCATTGTTGGTTTTGGTCTTTTCGTGGATCTTGATGGCAATTACAAATGTATAGAATATAATCCACTTTATCCTTTTAGTCTTGGTGAAAGTTTTTACAACCCTCGGTTGGTGACTTGAACCCCTTCGGCTGTAATAGGTTAACGAAAAAACCAGAGAGGGGCCTGAATTTAACAACAACAGTAATAAAAATGAAAGTAGTCCCAGAAGCTCGACTGCTAACAGAAACCAAGGGCGCTGCTGCTAAAAATAAAACACCATCACTAAGATGAGTAAGAAGACCAGCACGCTGAATGTTAAAAACAAAAAATCAACACTCGCTCTCTTCTCACATGCTGCAATCTATTCACGTAAATTAACGCTCGCCAGAGTTCAGAGCCGAGATGAGGAAGATGTTGAAGTGCAAAGTAGCAAGAGAGAGAGAGACAGAGTCGCCGCCAAGTGAATCTACATGGAGAGGACATGCATTTCCTCTTTTAAAAATAACTGGGACACTGTTCCTGAGGGTGTAAACAACACAAACAGAGCAGAGAGGAGAAACAGCTCCATACCTGGAAACACCTTTTGCATTTCTCCATCTGTGTGTAAATCTGCCTTATTTCCCTTTGTGTGTACTTGGACTTGCGGGGGTGTGCACTTCAGCAGATTTGTATGTGTGTGTGTGTGTGCGTGAGACATGCATGCTAAATGCACACACACACACACACTGATGTACGTGTAACTCCATTGATCTAGGTGGTGGTGGTTGTGCTTTGTTTGTGTTTGTTTGCTCACCAACAGACTTTCCTACAATATGTTTTTTTTTTTTTTAATTTATTGAGTACGAACAATGCATGTTTTTTTTCTTCCTTTAATTCCAAAGATATTTGCGTTCTCGGTGTGTTTATCTAAACTGACCCTCATAATAATAATTATTGCTGCTCCAGTTTTGGCTGGCGCTTGTTTACGTTTCTTCGTTGTGGCTTCAAAATCCAGCAAAACCAACCCAGCAAGTAATTAAGAAATACAAAATTTCAAGATTTAACAGCAAAACAAAATGTCATGACAAACCGTCTTCACTTGATTGGAAAATGTGGTGTTAACTCAAAGAACCTTCTTTTTTTTGGCAGCAGCCTTGGGTTGCTCTATAACTTTCATAAAATAAAAAGGTCCGCAGACTGTGTATAAGAAGTGGACGTGGTCACCATGACGTCAGCCATTTGTTTGTGGACTACTGTTTTAATGCCTCAAGTTTGGCATTCAGGCCATCGCCATCTTGTTTTTTTAGAACCAGAAGTGACAAGAGAGGGTGAAGCCAAGTACAACCGAATGCTGAATAAGACATTTTTAGGCGAGCCAAAAGAAGCAATTAACTCTCTTGAACTGAAAACACACTTTGAAAAGGTTAAAGTTGTAAGACAGAAATACGGACAACTGCAAGACCGGACAACGCTGTGGGAACGACCCCCGTCCAAAAGCATTCCCTGCTTTATTTCACTCTAAGTGGACCATAATTTACTAAATGAACAACATGCTGTACTGAAGAAGACTTGAAACTAGAGATTAAAACCATAAACTCATGTTTACAATGTTTACTGAGGTAATAAATCAAGAGAGAAGTAATTTTCTCATAGACTCCTATAGAACCAAAGAAGTTGCCCCCTGATGGCCTTTATAAAGAATGCAGGCACTTCAGCATTGGCTTCACTTTTTCAGCATACACCAGGTTTGTCTTCCACTGAGAATAGCATCATCTCTGTGTCACATTTCTAGGCATAGACTAAGTGTGTGTGTGTGTGTGTATGTGTGTGTGAAATGTTCCAGGGGAGCTGCACTGGGCCAGTGTCAAAGGGTCTAAGTCTTCAGGGAATCTTTATTGAACACTTAAGTGCTTCTGGTGGCCAAATACCTTCAAGGTGTTGGTGCTTTTTATCACCCGTAAAAGAAAAGGTTCTTTACTTTGGTTAAAATGGAAGTATTGCAACAACAGCATGTTAAGGTGACCATATGCAAATAGTCTGTTAGGAGTACATTCAAATAAAGTCATATATCACACGGTAAATTTGCAGCAGGGCTTTGGAGTGCAGACTGCTGGCTTACTGTTTTATGGCTGCAGATCTGACGTTTTTTCATTATCAGTAGACAGAGATGCTTTACTTTTTAGTAAAGTAAACAGAGTGCAAAGGGATGACAATTCACCCCATCTGTATCCAGATAGCATTATGCAAAATACAGTTCAAAACGTCACGAAATTGCACAGGCTGGTCTCATCCGGCAAAAAATAATGCGGCGTAAATCGTAGATGTCCCATGAAATGATTGTGTATGTTATCCAAGTGATCATGACGAGGAAGTATAAAGGCCGCAAAAGCCCACACACGGCGGGTTGGGAGTGGAGGTGGATGGGTCCAACAAACTGCGATCTTTCAGACAGGAGACCACCATTTCATAAGTCGACGTGTATTTATTTGTCACGTAACTTGTGTACTTCTGTCATGGCATTTCCGTAGTTATTTTAACCCAAACAACAATCTTCTCCTAAACCTAACCAAGGGGTTTTGTTGCCTAAACCCAACAAAGTTGTTTCCTGTGTAGACAGAAGTTAATTTTGGAAAGACCTTATGCATCTAACGAGTGGACATTTACACGTGTTGCTGGCTTTCGTAAGAAAACGCATGAAAAAAGTAACTTTTTGTAACACATCACACGAACCGTTTTGTGAGGATACGTTTAGTTGCAAAATTCTCCAATTGTAAAAAGAAAAATGAACTATCCATAATTATTTACTTTTGACCATGTCATTCATGAAACATGATATTATTTGCGTCGCCTGTGAATTGCTGATGTCTTCATCAGTTGTAGCTAATAATTTGCTCCAGCTCATCCGGTACAACATTGGAGTCATCGTTGCAAAGGGTAGCAGATCCGAGTGTCAGTGAAGATAAAGAGCAAAGTCAAGGATTGTTCCTTTGACATTTGGACTTTGAGGCTCCTTGATAGCACTTTGACTTCTCTCCTCTTTACGCTGTCGTACTCAAATGTTCATAAAAACATACCCCGTCGAGCACTGCCTTTTCATTTTTTCACTTTCAGACAAAACCAGCTGGTTGCGAGCATTCTCAGACCTTCAAGTTATTGTCATACTTTTCCTAAAAACAATATGTAGGAAAAATGTTCTATTATCATCAGCACATATACCTCCAGTCATGTCATATATATTCTAATCACTCAAGGTAAAAAAAAAACTAGATTGAAACTGTACACCGTCTGTGTACATAATTCATCCAGCTGTTTACCCCGTGACTCTCCTCCTCTTCCTCCTCTGGGTTTGATAATCAGACAGGTCTGCTGGAGCCCTCGTTGTCTGCACGCACCGCTGCCGCCGCCGTCGTGACTCTTATGCATATGAGAGCGGCTCGGCATCATGAATGCAGCTCAGCTTTCTGGAGGTTGACCTTTTTCCATGGATTAATAGGTTTTATACTGGCAGCATTAATAAACAATTTCTCAGTTTCCACAGTTGGGGTATAACGAGCAGTCACTCTGCATACTAATATGCCCCCCCCCCCATCCCCATGCGAGCCTTCTGTCACCTACATTTAGACGGTCATGCTCGTCAATCACAACACCCGTTATGTGATTTTCTTTTCTTTTTTTTGTCTCTAAAGGATGTTTGTTTCAGAGTGACTCGCTTTGCTCTCTTGTCTTTTAAAGCCTGTTCACTCTTTTTTATTTTAGACTCCTACTCTCTCCGTCTGTCTCTGCCTCTTCCTTTTCGGTTGTGTTATTTTTCTTTATAAATCCTCACAGGATCTGCCTCCCTTTCTCCTCAACCACTCTCCTCTGCCTTCACGTGATTGTTCATCTCCTCTTTTATTTCTGCTGCTGTCTTTGTAGCCTCGGCGACCGGGGTCTGATTATGTGGTGGCTGAGCGGTTTTTGGCCCCTCGCGCTGTCTGTGGCCAAGGTCAATTATGGCCTTCCCTCGCAGAGCAGGGAGCCGCAGATGTGGAGCGCCGGGCCTGGGAGGGAAGGAGAGGGAGGGCGAGGTTTGGAGTGGGAAGAAAATCAACCATTTGGTGCCGCAAAAAAATCATTTGATTTTCCACATGGTGTGAAAGAGTGCTCCGTGTCCGAGTTTCACTCTCTCTTTTTCTTCTTCCAGGCCGCCCATATTTTTCACACGTTGGGTAGAATTAAAGGGCAAACAACTTTCTCTTTCATTTGTATGTTGATATGTGGGGATGCTCGATCAATATTGACATATTATCGCCTAATTAGGACATTATGGACGTGTGATAAGATAATGTAAGAACGCGATGAAAAGAGTTTGGCTTGTCATTTAAATTCAACACTCAAACACAAATTAGGGATGCGGCATTTTCAGTCCCGATACCGATACCTAAACTTTGATAATCGGTCCATACAGAGCACTGATCGGATACCAGTGTTTGATTAATTAAGAAGCTGACTGGAATCATTTTTATGTATTTAAGGCAACATCAGGCTCAACTTAAACATTGCTCTCCTATCTTTGAAAAACAAAATGTAACAAACAAATATATAGACGTAAATGTACTAAATTGTTATTTATTAAAATAATGGTATCCGGTACCAGATCGGCCCATTGTCACAGTGCCTTATCCGATCCACCGATATATCCATATCGGTGGATCTCTACTTAAAATGCAATCAACCATATCTGAAGTCAGTTGCTCTGATCTTCACATCAAACTGGTCAACGTGACAGACAAGTCGAGCGTTGCTCCACAAACAACCGACCTCCGCTTGCTTTGACTCCGTCAACGAACTTTGTGTGCGTCTGAGTGGAGGCGTTTTGGTTAGCCACAATTACGGCCTTGGCACCAACTCCTGTGATTGTTTTGACGCTGGGCTGTTTTTGCATGTGCCCGACGAGTAATCAGCGCCCGGCGCGTACCTGGACCGCCGCCACAAAACGTTGTGTCTAATCACAGCAGCCGACCGACCTGCGGCGCCGCTCACCTGACGGAGAAAAAAAGTCAAATTAATTACCTCATTGAGGCAACTCAGGGAGCCATGAAGGAAAACAAAACTATTACACGTAGTTCTGCGCTGTAGGCTGGACATTGTAAATCTAGAGTTGTATGTACGTATGTATTTAATATCTCATTATGTCACCTGCCCAGACAGGAGCCTTCCCTCCCTTTTTTCCTGACAACTTGGACATAATAAGCAGCCGTTTAATAAACTGCTCGCTGCTGACGCACAATAAATCTTAATGTGCACGATAAAAAGAATAACGATGGGGTCGAGCCTGTGCGTCGTCCAGAGGGAGTGTTTGTTTATATGACATTAAACATGCTGGACGGCCTCGCGCTTGTAATGTAATGGTACTACTTTATCGACATGCAGAGCGGAGTGATCAGGTGTGTCTCCTAACTTACTTTACACATAACACTACATGGTGTCAGAAGATGGCCAAATTCCCACCTCCCGAAAACTTCGACTTCTCTCGCCCGGATCAATGGCCGGAGTGGCGCCAGAGGTTTCATCGCTTCAGGATAGCAACGAAACTCAATAAAGAACCCGGAGAAGTACAGGTCTGTACGCTTCTCTACTCGTTGGGGAAAGAAGCCGAACATGTTTTCAAAACGTTCACGTTTATGGAAGAGGACGAGGAAGATGCAGATGATTATGAGACTGTAATGGCGAAACTGGATGGGTATTTTGTACCGAAGGTGAATACGATTAATGAAAGGGCACGTTTCCATCAGCGCACTCAAAAGCACGGAGAAACCTCGGAGGAGTACATCAGAAGCCTGTATGAGCTAGCTGATACCTGTGCATTTGCAGATGTGAAAAATGAAAATATCCGCGACAGGTTAGTCATAGGGATATTAGATAAAGAGCTATCAGAGAAGCTACAGCTAATGCCAGACTTGACGCTCGATAAAGCGGTAGAGCTAGTGCGGCAGTCTGAGCAAGTAAAAGGGCATATTAGCCAGCAGGGAGCTAATGCTAACTGTTCTGAATTGAGTGAAGTAGCTTACAAGCAGCGTGCGCAATACAATGAAAAACAGAGAAACGGACGCTGGCATACAAAAGAGGCCAGAGCGAAACAAGGTGATAAGGGACACAAATGTTCTAGATGTGGCAGAGTGCATGCTAAAGAAGACAATTGTGCCGCACGTGATGCAGAATGCCACAAGTGTAAGAAGCTAGGACATTTTGCAGCAGTATGCCGTTCCCGCGTGATCAACGAGGTCACAGCACCCTACAAGGGGGGAGACGGGAGAGACGTTCAATCCCTGGGGGAAATTACAGATGTGGACGACTCAAACAAATTATGGACGGTAAAACTGCCGGTGCAAGATATTAAAATAGAATTTAAAATCGACACAGGGGTAGATTTAAGTGTCATTTCAGAAAAGACTTTTAACCTCCTGACAAATAAGCCACGACTGAAAACTGGTGTAACCAAATTAGGCAGCCCAGTAGGTAGAGTGAACTGCAAGGGTTACTTCACAGCTACTACTGAGTGGAAAAAGCAAACATTCAGGTTTAAAGTAAATGTGATAAAGGGGCCACATGGCAGCAACCTGCTAAGCCGTAATGTAGCTATTGCTATGGGCCTAGTTAAGCGAATAGAAGAGATCAAAAGCACAGAGTATTTGAGTGAGGCCAGCCCAGCAGACATAGGCAGACTGAAGATAAAGCCAATCAGACTGCAGGAGGATGCTGTACCCTACAGTGTGACTACGGCAAGGCGCGTGTCAGTGCCTATGCTCCCTAAAGTAAAAAAAGAACTGGACCGCATGGTAGCTAGTGGCGTGATAGAGCCAATCAAGGAGCCCACGGAGTGGTGTGCTCCGGTGGTTGCTGTACCCAAGAAGAACAAAGAGCAGCCAAGGATTTGCGTTGATCTAAAACGCCTGAATAAATCAGTAAAGAGGGAGAAGTTTATTATGCCCACAATAGATGACATCCTACCTAAACTCGCAGGTGCAAAAGTGTTTTCCCTTTTGGACGCAGCAAGTGGTTTCTGGCAGATACCACTAGACAGAGAGAGTGCCAAACTCACTACCTTCATAACTCCCTTTGGAAGGTATTTCTTTAATAGACTGCCATTTGGAATCACAAGTGCACCAGAAATCTTTCAACGTGAAATGACGGCGCTCTTGCAAGATCAAGAAGGCCTGGCGGTTTACATGGATGACATCCTTATTTATTCAGACTCGGAAGAAGTCCATGAAGTGAGACGTCAGCGACGACTCAACTACCTTGGACACTGCATCGATGAGCATGGCATTCGGCCAGATGAAGCTAAGGTCAAGGCCGTCACTCAGCTTGAGCCACCAAACAATGTCACTGATCTGAGAAGGATCCTGGGGATGATACACTACTTAGGCAGGTACCTGCCAAACCTGTCTGACGTCACCAAACCCCTCAACGACCTACTCAAAAACGACGTGGCATGGAGTGCAGTGCAGGAGGAGGCCTTTAAGAAGGTAAAACAACTCATCACAGAGTCACCTGTACTAGCATTCCCCCGATGTGAGTAAGCCTACCATTATCAGTGCAGATGCTAGTAGTTATGGCTTAGGTGGAGTCCTGCTACAGAAACATGATGAACAGTTGAAACCAGTAGCATTTTGTTCCAGAACACTCACTGATGCTGAGCAACGCTACGCGCAAATTGAAAAGGAGTGTCTTGCTGCAGTGTGGGCCTGTGAGAAGTTTTCCAGGTACCTCTATGGACTAGACTCCTTTACTCTACAGAGTGATCACAAGCCACTTATTCCCTTGATCAACTGTAAAGATCTCGACTCAGAGCCTATGAGGTGTCAGAGACTTTTACTACGTATGATGCGTTACAACCCTACAGCGGTGTATGTGCCGGGGAAACAACTTATCATAGCAGATACACTGTCTAGACATCCCCAGGCTACTGTCACACAGGAAATCGCGGAGCTGACCAGTGAAATCGAAGCCTATGAGAAAGCAATCCACGAGTCATGGCCCATTTCACCCACCAAGCTCGACATAGTCAAACAACAGACCCTACAGGACGCAGAACTGCAGATGGTTCAACACTACGTGATGTCGGGATGGCCCAAATATGCTGTTAAAGTGCCTAACAAGGTAAAAGACTACTACACTTCCAGACATCACCTCACGGTTTCAGAAGGACTGGTGTTGTATAATGATAGAATAGTAGTACCACTGATGATGAGGTCTGAGATATTACAGCGCATACATGATGGACATCAAGGCATAGTGAAGTGCCGGGAGCGGGCTAGGTGTAGTGTGTGGTGGCCTGGAGTAAGCAAGCACATCCAGGACGCTGTCAGCACATGTAAGGACTGTCAGGAGTCCAAGCCGACCCAGAAAAGAGAACCTCTGATCACTACCCCGCTACCCAGTCGCCCATGGGAAAGAGTAGCAGCTGACATATGTGAGCTGAACAAACAGAACTTCTTGGTAGTTGTAGACTATTTTTCACGATATATAGAAATAGCCTACCTCAACGAACCCAAATGAACTTGTCACAGACAATGGCCCCCAATTTTCAGGCAGAGCTTTCGTGCAGTTCTCTAAGGAGTATGATTTCAGACATATCACCTCCAGTCCTCACTACCCTCAAGCAAATGGTGAGGCAGAGAGAGCTGTGCAGACAGCCAAACAGATCCTGAAACAAACTGACCCTTTCTTAGCCCTCTTGGTCTACAGAGCGACCCCGCTTCAAGCCACAGGCGTGAGCCCAGCTCAGCTCATGCTTGGCAGACAAATCGGTACTGCAGTTCCTACACTGGAGGCTAATCTACAACCTGGATGGCCAGACCTCCACAAAGTGAGACAGAACGATGAGAGGATGAAACAGAGCTACAGGCAAGCCTACAATGACAAGAATAACGTCAGAACTCTACCAGACCTACAGCCTGGAACCAGCGTTGCTGTGAAGCTGGATGATGAGAGAGGCTGGACAAAGTCTGCTTCGGTCATTAAGCAAGGTGACACACCGAGGTCATACCTAGTCCAGACGGATAAAGGAGTACTGCGCAGGAACCGTCGCCATCTGAGACCTCTCCAAAGCCCTACAGAGACTTTCCAGGAGGGAGGGGACGGATGTATAGTGAACGATGGAGAGTTAAGTTCACCTGGTTCTGATGCAGACACACCTCCTGTTACATCTCAAGATACTATGACACAGACTGCAACACGCACAACCTCCAGCAGCAGAATTGTAAAACCACCAGACCGATACGGAGAGTATGTTAAGTAGTTAGGACATAGTCTGCATCAAGTGGCAGAATAATCCACTGCAGCTATGTTGGTGGCTGGTAGTCCACCCAGATCACAATAGTTCAGGATTGGTTTATGTTAAATGATTTCATTAATACAAAATAAAACTGTTAAGTGCCAGTGTAAGTGCCACAAGAAGTTTAAATCCTGAAGAGATTTTGAAAAGTAAATGTATGTTGTTATGATACTGTGTTACTTAATAGAGCATTCGTTCTGAGTTTTACAATGACCAGTTAGACGTACAGAAGATGTTGACAGACGACATTATGCCTTTTTGCAGCATGTCTTAAATGACTCAAAGAAAGGGTGATGTAATGTAATGGTACTACTTTATCGACATGCAGAGCGGAGTGATCAGGTGTGCGTGATGTCAGATGTGGGCGTGCGCAGTCCGCGGTCCGCACTGGGAGTTATATGAATCCAGTCAGTCAACAGTCTTGGTGTTATGCTAATGTTGAGCTAATAAAGTTAGCCAAAGATACTACGGTCTCCTAACTTACTTTACACATAACACTACAGCGCTCAAGGTTTCATCATGTACGGCTCAGTTTTTTTATTGCTTCAGTCTGCCTATCAATGTCTCTGCCCAGCTGTTGTAGTCGACTACCGAAGCAACATTAATAGTTTTCGTCCTAATCCCTCCATTTGCCACCGGTCGATGCTGTTGTTTTTGCATGGTGCGTTTTGGCGCCTCGACACTCGGGAATGCCCACGAGTCCTCAATCAAGGGTAGAGAGAGGACACTTACAAATACAGCTGGGTGCTCCTCGGGATCGCTACGGTTCATCCCAAGTGTCTCTCCGCTCCTTTCCTGCTCAGCTCTGCTTTCAGAGGATAAGCTCCGACAGGAGTGGTGCTCCAAGGGGCTAATTGCAGCATAACCATGTGTTCAAAACTGAGCATTTAGCTCATACATAACATCCCTTGCAGATACAATACAGGAGATTTATAAAATATCTATGAAATCAAAGTATATTGAAACTAGGCCTGTCACGGTAATTACGTTATTGACTCATCGTATGAAGCCAGAATGAACAGAAGGGTTTTCTATACCATTATAAGACTTGTGCATATTGCAGACATTGCACATTTTTTAAACAGAGCCAGAGTGTCCATTTTATTTATTGCTTTGGTTGAGTATTTTTATTTAATTTTTTAATTTTATTTATTTAGAATAATTTCATATTTATTTTACACTCCAGTTCCGATGTCTAAATATTCTTAAGAATGAATAGTTAATTGCTCTTTGAAAGGGTGCACTTGCATTATTATGCTATTACATAGTCATATCAGTGGAATGAAATGTAATATTAATGTCTTAATATGACAATAATATCGTCAATTTGAATTATTTCTGGGACAATTTATTGTCCAACAAAAGTAGTTATTTCGACAGGCCTGGGTGTAACATGGAAACATTACTGCCAGTATTACTGTTGATCCTATTATTGATATAGCTATTATTAAAATAATATGGTTTTATGCCTCTGTGCCAGCGATAGCTGGCTTTCTCTCGATACCACAGTAATTATTGTTTTTGGATTGTCCGTCCATTCCATTCTTGTCAATGTGATATCTCACGGAATTTCTTCAAATTTGGCACAAACGTTCAAGCAAAGTCAAGGATGAACTGATTAGATATTGGAGGTCAAAGGTCACTGTTACCTCACAAAACACGCTTTTGGCCATAACTCAAGAATTCATAGGCTAATTGTGACAATTTCACAGGATGTAAGAAGTAATGACATTTTTGGACAGATATTGATGTAAACTTCAATCTTCTTGCTAAACTTGCTCAACTTTTTGATGGATTGCCATGCAATTTTGTGCAGACACCCATAGTCTTTGTCTTACCTTACACGGCAGCAGGATTATCGTGATATCATGAATGCGTTTAGCAGTTTATGTAGTTCAGACCAATCAGCGCTCTATGAAGAGTGTGACGACATGGAGAGGTGGTGATAGATAGATAGATGTTCGTCCAATCAGCTGCCAAGTATTTTTTGAAAGTGTCCTTTTTCCGAATAGTTGCCAACGACGGCCTCTCACATGGTTCTGTGTAACAAACCATTTGACGTGTCAGGTTGCTACTTTTAATCTACTAGATGGATTGGCACAAATGTGGTATGCACGTTCATATCATCCTCAGGATGAACCGCAATAAGATAAGATAATGAGATAACGCTCCATTGGTCTCGAGGGAAATTGTTGTGCTGCAGTTGCAGTACAACAAAACGAAATCTCACTTTGATTTATGAGCCGATACCTGCAAAGCTAATGACATGCCCATCAGCCTTGCAAATCTTAAGCCTGTGAACATGGTAAACATCACAGCTGCTGAACATCAGCGTGTTAACATTGTTACTGTGGACATGTACAGTTGTCAGATTTTAGGCACAAAGCAACGCTGTGCTTGCGTGGCCTCACAGAGCCGCTAGCCTGGCTGTATAGTCATGTCAATTTTAAGACATCTACACACAAGCTGTAGCCATATTTTTAGCATAATCTCCTTTCAGATTTACCTGCATCATTGGCTGAATCAAAAGGTGGAATTTCCAAAAAAAGTTTTTTTTCTTTCCATCGTCTTCGTCAGAGACCCTGTTTGATAAAATTGCGAATGTTTATTTTTCTAGCACGGAAAGTAATCCTGGTTGGAAGATCGACAAAATCATCTGACACGATGTAAATTCTGCTCATTTGTCGCAAAGCAAATGAAAGTATTCCTTGTTTTGGTTACCTCGAGAAGCCTCCAGACTCTGAGACTAACAACCCCGGCACCACGGGTGCATCAGGGGATTTATTGTATTTTTTTTTACATTTACTGTCAGTAGTGTCAGCCAGCTCAGTGTGAACTGCTCACAACAGATGCGGTGAAACTCTCCATTGTGAACGAGTGCGCTTTGATTATATACCGCCCCGATAAATGTCTTTACTTTTAGCCGGGCAGGGCGGGACAGTGTGGCTACGCTCTTTATTACCCTTCTGGTATGGAGAAGAATGGTCGACAGTGCAGAGAGACGTGGCCATATTGGGGTGTAAAAGGATTGAGGAGTCCACTTGATTAGTTCTATCATTATTCCTACAAAGTCCAGAAGGCAGTCATAGACAAATTGCTGATGGAAGACATAGTATTTGGGAGGGATGATCCCATTTGGGTTCAACCAATTAAAAAGAAATGTCTAAGGAACAGGGGAGTGTTGCTGATGTTTCCAGCACTGCAGGTGCGAGGGTCAGTGCCCAACAATATATACTTTCGGCCGGGAACATGAGCTAATTGACTAAACGAGTGCTCTTACATCTGATGTCAAGGTTGAGGGCCAAGGTGAGGATGAGAGTTGCATTTCATCCCGAGCAGGTCATTAGGCTTGGCTTGAGACACGATTATAGCGAGATGGACTCTGCAGCTCTAATTCGTTTCACAACAGATGGAAGTCCATTTCACCTGGCGAGGCAGTTTCTGCAATATTATTACTTGTGTGCATGAAATAAAGGTGACCCCCCAGAACAGTTTGAATATGAATTATGAATCCGACATCTGTTTCATTCTTACGTAATGTGAACTGTGAATTATTATTTGGAGTCCGACTGGAATGTGTTACATTCAGAGGAAATCTTCATTGTATTGTTTTCTTTCTTTTTTGGTTTTCAAAGAGCCTGTTCTTACAATAACACCCGGTGCTTGTGTCTGTCCCTGCAGGAACTCTTTACAGCGGAGTGCAAGTTCAAAGAGTCGGTGTTTGAGAACTACTATGTGATCTACTCGTCTATGTTGTACAGACAACAGGAGTCGGGGAGAGCTTGGTTCCTAGGGCTCAATAAAGAGGGCCAAGCAATGAAGGGGAACCGGGTGAAAAAAACCAAACCAGCTGCTCACTTCCTGCCCAAGCCATTAGAAGGTACGTACTGTGATAGACTTTAGAACTGCACAGAGGTTAAAGGGAGGTTAACAATCCATTTATAATCTGGTAGGCACAGATATATATATATATTTCTTTTTTTCTATTATTAGTATTTTTTGTATTAAATAGATATAGTTTTTCACTATAGGTGTGGTAGTATTTAATATCTTTTTCTTTTTGTCAACTATTTTAATGAAAAGACTAACTTTCATTCCACTGTACTTTATCAATCCTACATACACCATCTTACTGCACAGTAGAGTGTAATAATCCGCAAGTGAAAATAGTCCCCGACAAATGTACTATTTCCTTCTGTTTGAGCATAATTTCCTAAAAACTACAGTGCCCAGCTGTATCAGGAAATTACGGAGCCTTTTAAAAAAAAAAAAACGTTAAAATCATTTTTTACGTGTTCATTAGGAACCAAAGAACTTGGGGCTGAGTTGGAATAAATTGAGAGATGAGCGAACACATTAGTGGGTTTAATCTTTTCATCACCAGCTTTATCCTTTAAAGGGACAGATCCAAGATGTGTGCAAGGTGCACAACTTCCAGGACCCACCCATCATATATGGCAACAGAACTATCAGAGATGGATTTGTGATATTGTAGGGCAAACAAATCTAAAGCTATCTGCTTGGGCAGTTTCCATTTGCTTTTAGGGGCTTTATTTCAATAGTTCTTTCATAATAGTATAAAAAAATACAGTATAAGTAAAGCAGGATAAAAACAGAGCTTAACAGCTTTCAATATTTATTTACTTCAAGACTAAAGGGGCAACATTTCCTCCATATTTTCTCTCCACTTTTTGGTGCCTGAAGGAGTTTATCAGCTGTCAACATTGCAAGAGGCCTCGCTACTGTAAGCAGTGCTGTTTTTGCAGAAGGAAACATAACTGTAGCATAACATGAATGTAGGTGGAGACACAAATAAATCCTGATGTATTTGGGTGAAAAACAGTTAAAAAATCACGACTATCCTTGTTACATTACGAGACAGATGCCCCATACTACAAGGCCTGTCCCTGTAGTGATGATACAACTATGTGATTCATTGACATATTCTTGTAATTATGTGCTGATTCGCTGATTTTGCTGTACAGTACAGTGCAGGAGGCAGGACAGTTCTGTGAGTGCAGCATGAAGTGCTGATAGTCCAGCTGATGCCGCAGTCACTCACTGTCAGTCAACCGGCCTGATTGCTTCCCGACCGATTTAAAACGTGGAATCAAGTTGAAGTGTCCCGTCAAGACCGCAGTAGACAGCTGTAAAGTGTTGGATAATGAGGCACTTTTCAATGTTTTGTTGAAAAGCATTTGCTTAGATTAAGAATCAGCCCTCACGGAGACAAAAGCAGGTCAGGACGCCCATGGGCAAAAAATGTCATCATCTCCTTTGAAGGTTTTAAGGAATTTCTGCCTGTGTAGTATCTTTTGCAAAAGTACACAACAACAGATATTGTGGGGAAGATGGTTTTCGAAAGTCAAACTCTAAAAGTGCAGTCGGGAAGTTCTCGCTAACAGCTCTGTTCTTTGTCTCTCTGCTTTCTCTCCTCTTCGCCCGCCCCTCCAGTTGCCATGTACAGAGAGCCATCGTTGCACGACGTTGGAGAGACGGTGCCCAAGGCGGCGGCGCCTCCCAGTAAAAGCACAAGTGAGCCGGCGGTGATGAACGGAGGTAAACCTGTAAGCAAGCCCGACAAGCCTGCCACATAGCCCCGCACCAGTACCCAACACGTGTGTGTGTGTGTGTGTGTGCACGCGGAGGTGGGAAAGGTGGTGGGGAGTGACGGAGACTAGACTCTAGACCCTCTTTTCTTCTGGGGACCAGATCCAGGCGAAAACCACCCCTTCCCTTTTTCGTGCTCCACTTTCTCCAGCCTCGCCCTCCCTTTTCTCCAGCCGGTCCTCGACATGGACGCATGGACAACGAGGCGGCTGAGTTTCTCCGGCACACAGGAGGGAAAAAAGAGGACCTCTGATCATGGAATGCCTTTAGATTCCCCTTAAAAACTGTGAGAACCCTGTGTTTCACGGCCATGCTCGTGGCATTTTGCTTGCCAGGCGGTTCGTACAAGAACACCACCCCCCCCCCCTCTCTCTCTCTCTCTCTGTGATGGCCCCCTGCTACAGCAGCAGAGTCTGTGTACCTTCAGATCTATTTTCTATACCACAGTTCACCAGCTATGTTCTGGGATAGAGACTGTATAGATAGAGCAAATATTTGGACTGTCGTCCTCTATTTTTTACCAGTACGTTCTCCCCTTCTCCCTCTCTTCTATCTCTAGACACACTCTTTTTTTCCTCTTTGTCAAGTAACCTAGAAAAGATAAAAACGTTTTGCAGGGGAGTTGTTTGATTTTGTAAGAAACACATTCAAACAGATGTGGCAACACATACACAAACAAAAAAATTAAAATTTTTGTGTTGCCCGCAACAGGCACAGACACACACACACACACACACTTACAGACAGACACACACAGTTGGTGGAGGGGGACAAATCAATGTGTTGCTTGTTTTTTCTTTTCTTTTTACAGCGGATAGAAACACACTGGAGGCTGGCAGAGAGCTCCTGCAATCATAGTTGATGAAGTGCTAATTACCGCCACTGCAATCAATGCGAGGAGCTCCCTACACACACACAAACGCACACACTAACACACACGCGCGTTTCTAAACAGACCTCTGCGTGTGGGCGGTAGAGCGCTGTAAGGAATGGTGTCTACATATCACTATCTAAGTCCCAGTAGCGGTTTCCGTTCCGCCTTCTCTGGTAAATAGAAGAAAACCTGAAGTCTATTTTTCTTTAATCTCATTTCAGAGTGTGGGCTCTAGGAATATCTCTAGGCCTTGTGGGCCTCTGTCCCTCACTCACTGACTTCTTTAGACTACGAGGCAAAGGCTCGTGGCTTTGACCCAGATGGTGGACGACTGCAGCACTAGCAGCCATTTTATGGCAGCGTCTATTCAAAAAAAGCCAGAAAAACAACATGGCTGAAAACCAGTAGGCGACATTTATACTGGCTGCATCCCTATTTGGTTCGGCAAACCTAAAGCATGGGCAAAGGTTAATGTTGTGTTCTCTCTTCTTGCAGCAGTTATAAAAGAGATGGCTTATATTGTAACATTTTCACTGTATAAAACTTAGGGAAAATGAATATTATAAATCATAACTTTTTAAATGACTAGATATTGTTATTATTAATATTATTACTACGAGAGGATTTGTCTCCTAGTTCAGCATGCAGAGTCCAGTACCGATCATCTTGGCCTATCACGTGCCTGTTTGGACCTCGATTCCCGGCATGCAAAAACAGGTTCCCAGTCCCCGTCACTGGGCCCCGAAGGTGCCTAACCCACTGGATACATCCGTGTAGAGGACACGTAGCATTATCCATTGACAAGCCACACTCAGATGTGTTCAACTCTGAAAATGACCAAAGTCTTTTCCCAGGAAATTAAACCGATTCTTTGCAAAAGAAAACAAATCAGATTCAATCAATCGAAGCTTTCACTGTGATTGCGTTTGTTCCGTGCGACAGAATCAACTCCACTCCCCACCCCCCAAAGGTCTTTACCTGGTGTCATTTTAGAGATGTGCGTATACCTTGAATTAATCACGTGCATGTATTTTCTACGAAGAGCAAGGTATGGGTACCGCTCTTTGATCGGCGTCGCCACGGGAGCGCTGGAGTCGGGTGCTGGGAGTTGCATGTTGCAGGCTGCAGCACACTCACAGCGGATCCGAAGGTAAACCCGCTGCACTCTCCGTTTCGGCATCTTCATCACGACTGTTAGCGGTTTATCAGAGCTCTGTCTGAATCGATCAATTCATAACGTTCGTCTTGTTCTGAAGGAATTTTTTCCCCCGAATAGTTTTGTTAGATAAGATTTAGAATACGGAGTAGATTGTTGCTGCTGTGTGCGTGATGCTAAAACTGCAATTTATGTTCAGAAGTTGATTTGATGAATGTGATTTTATTGGGTTTACACATGATCGTTTCTTATTACAGCACATTGAAGCGCATTAGTTGGAATACTTATCTGTACAAAGCTCTTAAATGGCATACGATGCACACACACACGCACACACACACAGGAGCTGGAAACCACTGTAGTTGTATTTGGGGCTGATGTTCTGTCCTCATTACAGCCAATCATCCTCCACTCTTACAAACTCTACATGCAGGGCTGGCTGCTGCTCCAGCCCTGCGGTCCAGATAACTGGCTTCTCCGAGGCTGACTTTATTTTTGTAAATGCCCGGTGTGTAAATGTACATCTCTGTTTGGATCTCTGTAGCCACTATTTCATTTCACATTTATTTTTTTCTTCTAATTTGTCTTGTAGCCTATACGGGTTGTGCTTGATGTCGTCTCCTGATACCGATCATGTTTGCTTTGCCCCCCCCCTCCCCCTCTTTTCAGATGTGTCACGAGAATCTTCTAGCAAACGTCTCCGTTTCCAACCTCTTGTTTTATACACTGTCCCATCTGTTGCATGGGGAGAGGATGGCATCAATGAACTGCATGTAGTAGGCTATGTCTATCGAGAACTGTTGGTATGTACCGCTAATTTTACATACATATATGCAACGAGTTTGTCTACACTATACAGTTTGTGTTCGTTGTAGACGCACATACAACATATTGAATAGAATATTTATACAAAAAGGTGTACTGTAATGTCAGTAACATACTTAATGCAATATAGGGTGCAGTATATTATTGCACCTGTCACTTTCGATGGGACAAAGAAAACGGAGGGGTTTGGCTAGTTTAAGCATGAAAAAAAAAGAAAAAAAGGCCAAAGTAGAATTTACATTAAATTTTCTTTGTGACTTCTCATCGGCTCTCTTTTCAAGTGGTGACTGAGCTCTTGTGTCAATGCAGCTCTCATCCCCTGATGCCACCTTTTCGAAGTGTCATGGACATCCAGCATGCCACAACGGAACTATGTATGCCCTCTCTTTGTTTCCTCCACGTAGAAGTTTAACCTCGTCACTTGTGTGTGTTGAAATGTTGGAAATGTCCGTCACGTACCTTCGGTACAGCGTGGCTTTCATTGGCAGATTGTTTGGTTTCCGGTGGAAAAGAATAGGCACTGTTAAAATGATTTATTTTCAACAACAAAAAAAAGAAATATATATACCATTGCAAGTATGCCCATTGGAGTTATGTCATGTTATAACAGATTTGTAACCATGTATGATTAAGGTCTTCGCATTGTTTTCCATGCAAACATGTTGTCATGCGGCACATTCAATGTTTTATTATTAAAAAAAAGAAATAAAAACCTCAAACAGTAACCTCCGCCTCAACTTTGAGTGAACTTTCCGTCCAATTGTGGGGCAACACTCCGCTCCGTACCAGTTAAAAACAGATCTACATCATCAAAAAAAAACTCACTTTAATTATTCTTCCCTTTCCAACATTTGGATTCATCATGTATCTGCATCATATCATGTGTAGCCATCTGGAATACGTAAGCGTTCCTACAAACAAACAAAAAAAATCATACATAGAGCTGTTTTGGAAACAAATGTTTACATGGTAATATGTTTCTTTCACACCTACAATAAGGATCACTTGTAACCAGTACAATAAAAGAATGAATGCTGTTAGTGATATGCAGAGTTATATCCAGGTTTAGTTTAGTCGTCTCCCTCCTCCCGTGGTTTTTCCTGGCTGCTGTGTTTTCTAACCAGCCTGGTCGTGACGATCAGCGGCGCTCCTGGTCGCTCCGGGCAGCCAGGCCTCTCTTGTCTCTTAACGCCAGCGTCCTCTCCCCCCTTCAGTACTCTTCTCCCACCCAGATTTCACAGGCGTTCCCCGTCCAGCCGTCCCAGCACTCGCAGTTGCCGCAATTGCACACCCCATTCCCTGTGAGGGCAATGTGGAAGAGAAGCTGTGAATTAAGAACTGCTCCATCATGCCTGACCTTTAACAAGGTTCCTCTTTTCACACCCCGCTTCCACTGGGTGCATTTCTCTGCCCCTGCTGACTTCGCTGCTCAGGACGTTTCTTTTGGTTTCACACTGCTTGTGCCCACACAGCAGAGGAGAGAAAACGCTGGTTTAATTAAGAGGGGAAAAAAGCCAGACATTTACACAGAAAAGTCAGTCTGTCTGAAAGAAATGCTTGTCACAACCATGTATGTAGACATAGTCACCCATTGGTTTGTGGACTAAAGTTTTGAAGCCTGGAGTTTGGCTTTTTGGCCGTCGGCATCACCTCCCAGACCGGACAACGTCGCTGTAGCAACCTGTCAATCACAAGGTAGCCCCGCCCTAAAGCATACTCTGCTTTATGGTCTGTTTGACTCTAAATGGACCATAATTTACATGCTGTATTGAAGAAGACTTGAAACTAGAGATTGAGACCATAAACTCATGTTTACAATGTTTACTGAGGGAATAAATCAAGAGAGAAGTAGAGTCACTTTCTCATAGACTTCTATACAATCTGACTTGTTTTTGCAACCAGATGATTGCCCCCTGATGGCCATTAGAGAGAATGCAAGTTTAAGACACTTCAGCATTGGCTTCAGAACCGGAGGTGGCAGTCTGCATTAAAACAACTTTTTTTAAATGTTTTTGTTAGCAAAGGAAGAAATATTGAATATCGAAGTAATAGAAGTTCGGGTTGGAACGAGGACTGTGCTACATCTGACTTCAACATAAGAGACTGGAGTTAAAGTCCAATCTCCTGCAATCGTTCCATAAGTATCTTAAAAGGCCTCAACTGTCCAACCAATAAGGGAGTCAGTTCAGCAACACCATCATATTAGTTGTTTTGGGAATCACTGACAAGCCAACACTGTGAGGGTATTTTTTTAATTTAGGTATATAAAGACACCCATATTGGGCTAACGCCCTCCTCTGAATGTGTTATAACCTCGTAGCCCCCGTCTCTCCACAAGCTCCCTGAGGTGTCAGACAGGAGATGCCGAGCTTAGGAGGACTCCTGAAAAAGACTTATCTACTGCAAAATATCCCTGGGAGAGAGGAGGGCAGAGTCTGAGGAGGGAAAAAGGGGTGACGGACTTAAACACATGATGAAAGAAAGGTGGAAGAAACAGAAGGAAGCAGAGATGGGTAAGTAGGTGAGAGGAAAAACAATAAAAGTCAGCTAAACGGCTTGTTGATCTTCCAGGGAGCAGATTAGACAGACCTCCCTGTCACTAAAGATTAGGCTGGCCTTTCTCTATTTATTCTTCTTATTGTCAGTAAATCCCATGAAATGATTAAAACCCAAAATGCCTTTAGTCTGTCTCTCAGAACTTTCCAACTTCCCTACTGCACCACAAGCCCATGCACAAACAACAGCAAATGGTGCGTTTGTCAGGGACTATTTTAATCTGCGGATTAATAGACATTTGGTGCATTCATTTTAATCCAGAATCTAATTTAATGAAATTAGAACCGTACTTAAATATAATTTTAAGGTACTTCAGTTGTATACTAATTTATACTTCCACTATATTTCAGAGGGGAATATTTTACTTTCAACTCTACCTTTATTTTGTTAGCATTCATATTTCTGGTACATTTTGGTGTTAATACTTCTTTGCTCTTTTCTATTTGTCTGTTTACATAATAATATTGTGACAATATATATGGGATTAAAAATGAATTGTACACTGTGTGTGTGTGTGTACATGGTAATTACAGAATATTTCACCCATTGCAGCGGTATAGGGCTCACGTTTTTTTAATAGTTTTTGACAGCGATGGAGCTTTATGGCACAGATGAATGAGACAAAGCAGGCGGTACTTGTTGGTCGGCAAGTCAATGTCAGTTTTGATGTTTTAATGGGAAAATGAATAACATCAACAGCTCAATTGAACCACCCGTGTTCCCTCTGGAGTGGGAGGCTCTCTGATCCCGGCTCACGCTCTTCAAGGCTTAGTTTAAATGGGCGTTCACTCAAACCAACAGACACTTGTGTTACTGCGTTGCTGATACTAAAACCTTTTCAGGTAATTGTAATAGATCTGATGGAAAATCACGTCAATGAATATGCCCGCGATGAAGAGGATTCTGAAGTGTTGCATATTGAAAGAAATGTATTTGTTTTTACCTGTGTTGCAGACAGACAAATAAAAAGCTCTTTGTTTCCCTCTTCTGAAAGAAAGTGGCTGAAATTATCATATTCAGCGCATGACATTGACCAGCAAGCACTCCTGAAACGCTGAATTTTCCACATCACTCATGGGTTGTACAGCTCTGAAGGGTCCGTGAAATCTCCAGGTGCAGACTAATTCCTGGGCAAACTTGGCGAACTCATTTTTGGATCGTTAACTTGTAAAAAAAAAAAAGGCTCCACTGCTTTTACCTGCATATTCAAGACTTGCCTCTTCATATAAAACACCATTACCTTATAATAGCTCTCATGCATTATGCTAATGTTCACTAATATATACTCCAGTAAGTTATATGGTAATCGGGAACATTTAACAGACATTGCCACACATTGCTCATTGCCTCTCAGTTTTCCACATTTTCTAAGCAGCCCTTGTCTCCATTTAGAACCACTGATGCTCATCTGAATGACATTAAGGCTGACATTTGGAGTCATGGAGTAATAATGAGAAACACTTCTGAACAGCTGTCCAGATTCTGACAGGGGGCAACAATAATTATAAACTATGTACTGAGATTTTCATTATCAGCGGGTAGAAGACGGCTCCTGTGGATAAGCTGCTATATAGAGAGAGAAGATATATAAAGTGTGTGTGTGCGTATGTTTGTCACTATTCACTTCTCTCTTCTCAAACTCACAACCATAGCTGTTCACGTTAGTGGGATTGCTTCAAAATCTACAAGTACAATGGTGTGTGTGTGTGTGTGTGTGTGTGTGTGTGTGTGTGTGTGTGTGTGTGTGTGTGAACCACATGTCCCACTCTACCTGTGCAGATGAGGCCGTCATGTTTGTCACACTCTCGGTCGTCACACTCACAGTACTCTCCAGACACCCACCAGTCTTTGGGAGAGCAGATACATTTGCCACAGTGACAGGAACCTGCAACACACACACACACACACACACACACACACACAAAGTGTTACTTAACTTTTCACATTCCGAATCCAAGCTGAGTAACATTTCGATGTGTTTTTCTTGTTAACGCCATCCCCTCATGTTTTGAGTTCGTAATAAATGCTGTTTGTACTATTTCTTATAAATTCTTTGCTTTACACAGAAGATGAATAGAGTTGGGCTGAGTGTAGGGGATGTTCCCCGGGGAAACAGCCCCTACTTGTTTCCACCAGGAAACCAATCCGCCCAGACTTAAGACTTCCCCTCTCCCCCATCAGTGTTTGTTTCTCTCTCTCTCAAGGTCGGCATCAGGATAGTACGGTATTAAGGATTGGTAGTGGAAAACAAATATACTGCTGTCTGCTTCAGTTTTTTTTTTCCAAAGCTCATACCAGAGGTCCAACAACTATGTTTTCATTCTCCCCAATTTCAAACCTCACACATCGGATCACACGATGGGAGGTGGAGGCAGACAGACAGACAGACAAGACAGATAGACAGACAGCCAGATAGACAGACAAGACAGATAGACAGACAAGACAGACAGACAGACAGACAGGGAGACAGACAGACAGACAGACAGACAGGGAGACAGGGACACAGACAGACAGGGAGACAGACAGGGAGACCGATAGACAGACAGACAGAGAGACAGGGAGACAGACAGACAGGGAGACAGACAGGGAGACAGACAGAGAGACAGCCAGATAGACAGACAGGGAGACAGACAGGGAGACAGACAGACAGGGAGACAGGGAGACAGACATACAGGGAGACAGACAGAGAGACAGCCAGATAGACAGACAGGGAGACAGACAGGGACACAGACAGAGAGACAGGGAGACAGACAGACAGACAGGGAGACAGGGAGACAGAGAGAGAGAGAGGCGAAGGAGGAGCTGGGGGAAGATTGTTCCGGTGTCTGAATGTGGTGGAGCGTGGAGAATGAACACGCTCATCTTCATTTTCATGATCCCACTCGGCTCGACTCGGCTCTGCAGGGCTGGACCCACTGCAGTTGCTCTATTTCTGTGGATTCGACGCCACACAGCAGAGGAGGAGGAATCCTGCTGCCTAATGTCATTTGCCACCTAATGACACATACGATGTGGCGACACTGTGCAGAATCTAAGAAATGTATAGGATATTATAAATCTTTATTATCAATCAACCTGACATTTTTTTGTTTCCGGTTAACTGGTTGATCATTTAGTCTATAACATGTCAGAGGAGAGGGGACAATGCCCCGATGGAGACACCTTTAGATTGTTTGTCTTGTTGCAATTCATTACAATTGTGAACAATTTATTCACATGAACATTCTTATGTCCCCGCACCTCTGACAGCTGTGGTCGAAGGCGTTGTGTTTTCGGGGTTCTCTGTACGTCTGTCCCGTTCCCGTGAACGCCATATCTCAGGAAGTCATTTCTCCAAATTTGGCACAAACGTCCACCTTGGGCTCAAAGCGTGAACTGATTCGATTGTGGCGGTCAAACGCAAGAATTCATATGCTTATTCTGACAATTTCACATGAATGTCAAATAGGGTAGAGTGATGAAGTGATGACATTTTGGACAGACATGGATGTTAAATGCAACTTGACTGGTCGGCAGAGGCATTAGACCGGGAGATGGTGGTTCTAGTTGTTGATTAGTTCCCTATCAATCAACTGATCCATTAATCTATCAACATTCTCAGCCCTACAGGAAGCTATCTGAGTCTGTGTTAGATAACTTCAATATAATATGTAGTGATATGTCAGATTTTGGATTGTACTGCAGCTGTGTTCTGGTTCATGTAAAACACGTTCCTGTCTTGGGTAAAAGATTACATAAAGGAAGCTAAACGTAAATCTTGTCCAGATTATTACCGTAATCATTAAAGAGCGAGTTATTAACCTGTTACAGAGCAACACGGTTGTGGGTTCAGAGTGGGAATTTGATGTTAATCTCGTAAGTTTAATTACTTGGTACCATAACGTTCCGATGTAAGAAATTCCGACAATTGGAATATGCTTTTTGTTGAGCTTCACAGATGACCTTGTTTCATTAAATGCGTCTCGTACATGAATGGTCTACCGTTTCAGTTGCGGTGGGGATCAAAAGAGTTTTGAAATAGTGAGATAGTGAAATAGTGACTATGTACAAGAGAAGGGAGATGATTGAGAA
Organism: Anarrhichthys ocellatus; assembly: GCF_004355925.1. Taxonomy (NCBI): domain Eukaryota; kingdom Metazoa; phylum Chordata; class Actinopteri; order Perciformes; family Anarhichadidae; genus Anarrhichthys; species Anarrhichthys ocellatus. Next base: position 1,359,944 of record NW_022280081.1, on the reverse strand, counting down.
TATGTAAATACTGTATATTAACTGAGAGCCGTTTGACAAGTATAAAGAGAACTTATTACCCGCAGAAAAGACGCATTGTAATTAACAAAGTTTGTGACGCAGAACATATCGTTTTCTAGTTCGAGACATTTTGAGCAACACTCCAGAAAGAAAATTTGAGACAAGAGTTATGATCCAGAGTTTGTAAGAAGGTGAAAGCGCTGAATGAAACTACCAGAGGTAATGGGAAGGGGTACGTTTCAGAAATTGCTCATTTTCATTGATCTTTAGGGGGAAGATATTGTGATATGTTCTAGAGAAAGGAGATAAAAAAGGACATTAAACCTCTGAAGAGAACAGAAAAGAAAATGCCAGAGCTTCCATCAATAGAGTGTCTTGTTGTTGTTACAACATACTGCTGTACTAACTAACTTTTTTCCTTTAACTTTCTTTAAGCTCGTTAAGAATATGCCTTCTTCTCAGATCTTTATGTGGCATAATTCACCCCATAATATCTGCACTGCAGTTTTACATATTACTTTAAAAAGTTAAGGGTTAAATGTAACCACCCATCGTGAATCGTGTATTTCTGTGAGCATATACTGCTTGTATGCTGTACTTTAGTACAAATTTGAGGTACATTTACTTGAGTGTTTCCATGTCATGCTACTTTATACTTCTACTCCGGTACAATTCAAGGGTAAAAAATGTAGTTTTTACTCCACCACAGTTATTTGACTGTACAGATTTGCAGATTAAGATTCAACATTAAAAAACACATTACAATTTTATAATCTTATATTTGATGCACTGTTGTAGATTAAAATACCCAACAATATAATAAATAAAAGTTGCTCCAGCAGTAAATGCTACAGAGTAATGCTGATGCTGCTGATAATCCAGTGATATAATATATAATAATATAAAATCCATAGGGGGCATTTGTCTGCATTATGAGTACTTTTACTTTTGACAAAAGTACATTGAGCCAGTAACACTTTTATAATTTGTTAAATTTTTTATTCCTATTTTTGTACTACTAAGTGCAAAGTCGTACCAAGTGAATACTTCTTCCACCACTACCAAACTGTGACTTCCATGGAAACTTTTTGGACTTTGCAGAATTGAAAAAAAACATCTCGCACACCTTTTCCGCTGCACATGACTCCGTCCGAAGTCTCACAAAGCTCCTTGCTCTGAACGTCGCTCATGTCACAGGACCTCTGGAACTGGCACAGCTTCCCGAACCAGCCCTCCTCGCAGATGCAGCGTCCGCAGGAACAGTAACCGTGACCTGGCAGAAGGGCCTTCATTTAAAAGGAGACAGAATATGGAGCATGGCCAAGAGAGAATACCACAACCAGAAGAGAGAGAGAGAGAAAAAAAGAAGAAAAATAGCATGAAAGCATTCAGAGATGGAGAGAAAAGTCAAGAGAAACGCCACTGGAGAGAGCAACAAGAAAGGCGATAAAGCAAATAAACACAGAAAGTTGACAGCACAGACACTGAACCTTGACAGTAATAGGCAGTACAAGGAGACAGAGCTACGGGAAGATGAGAGAGACGCAGCAGGCTTATTGTATTTTCTCCCGGGACATGAAAGGAACTGTCATCACTGGTCTTGTCCTGTCCTTAATAAATCTCCACCGCTTCAGAGAAAGATGAAAAACAAAGAAAGGCAATGGCAGACGACAACACATAAAGACGCACACACACACACACACCAAACAAACCAGAGATGTTTAATTGGTTGAAGAAGGCAGTCTGGGTGCTTGTTCTAATAGCCGACAGCTTCACTGTGGTTTTAACAAGTGTGCACACACACACACACACACACACACACACACACACAAAACACACTTATTGGCTTATTCCGTCCCTCGACTCTGACAGCTGCATCACTCGCAGTGCGCTTACTTCAACACAATTCAATTGTATCATGTAGAGGCGGTGGCATCATTGATTGATTCCTTTGTGTTCACATCTGGTTACAGATGCCAGGTTGAAGAGGTGATAATGAGCGGAGCATTTTCACATCATTCCCACCATTGTAAATCTTTACCGTGCTGTTAGACATTCAGTCAGAAAGCTGTGTGATTACATTTTGATTGTCAGCTGAGACTTAACAGGTCGCACATTCAGACTTGCATATGTACTGTACACCAGTGGTGGGCCGTCAGGGCCTGCAAGGCCTTCTCTGCTGGCCTAGACAGAATCACAAAGTTATAGCTATTTTATAATTTAATAATTTTTCATAAATACACTACATGTATTATAATTTTTTTTCTCATTATCTTATTTTCTCATTGCACAGCTACTGTCTTCCTCAGTTGCTCTGCTTCCAGTGCAGCTTGTTTTAAGTAGAGCTTTTATCCAATCAGATTTCACCTCTGTGTCTCTAGGTAAGAACAGAGGCCTGAGGCCTGCAGACTCACAAGTGAATCCCCTTGCAGTTTAAGTGAATGGGGACGATATTGTTGATTGTCATAGTGTTCAACCAATCAGATCTTTAGTTTGACATGTTGGGCGTATTCTTTGACGTGCCAGAGCCTGCTAGCTGGCCTACAAGTACGTGATTGGTCAGTGGGCTAGCGTGACATGTTGGGTGGTGACAATCCCAATATCTGCTGCCTCTGTCGAGCGGACATTTTCAGCCCTCAAACACATTAAAACGTATTCAAGAAATACAACTGGGGAGGCTCGACTGTCTTCACTGGCGTCCATGAATCGAGAAGGACTTCTTACTGGAACTAAAGCTCACGGATGTACTGAACAACCGTGAGATTAAACTCTTTGTTAACAAAGAAAGGAGGAAGCACTTTGTCTTTAAATAGTGAACAGCAGCTTTGGTAAGTTAACTGCTTTTGTTTTTACATCTGCAGTAGCTTTAGGGTGTTTGTTTAGATATTATTATATTTGTACAACTTGTTTTTATGAATATTAATTTTTGTTTGGTTTAATATGTGATAGGAACTATTGTTACGGCCAATATTGCTCTGGGGACACATTTAGTCGGTGCCCAGCAACAAGAAGACACGTCTATGAAGCGGCAGAAGTCTATATACTCATCATGCTTTCTGGCCAAGAGGTATATATGAGAAGATCGATACCTCACTCTTATGATTAATATGTACGCTATGTCAGTTAGCATGTTTTAGCATGAAGGCTATTGGGGTCAATTTTGCCCCTAATCAAACGTCTCTAAATAAATGTTTGACACCTTATTTTGTAAAACTTAAAATTTAACAGCTTTTCCTAATTTAATGGGGACAACTGGGTAAAAATATAATTAACATGATATATTTTCAATGTCATGTATGCATTTTGTATGCATCTGCATTGTTCGGGGTCAACTTGACCCCAGGCTGTTTCAGCTGTATGAACCATAGAGGAAATATGAACATTTGGAACATTTTTGGCTGATACTAAGGTCACTAACATAATCATAATCTTCAGGGCCTTAACCTGTCGTAACCGTACCTGTAATAGTGTGAGAACCCCTGAGATTTCCCATGCTGTTGGGCAGGGGAAATATTGCTCCTGTGAGGACAATGATAGTTTACACAACACAGGGGAAGAACAAACATATAAAAGCTTGCACACCAGCCTTCACAACCTGGTTCTCTTGGTTCTCTGTGTGCTCTTCGTTTACACTCTCAATTGAAAATTACCTCTAAATAAAGGTTTTTAGCAAATGAGCACTCTTTGACAGTGAAAGTGACATAAAGGAGAACGCGTCTGAGACTAATGATAATGGACCGGACCCCCCGACTGGGTATTTCGCACACTGGCAGACAATATCCGCCCCAGCAACAGCCAGAGATGCTCTCAAGTCAATTTTGTGCAAGTCCGAGTCAGGTCTCAAATCTTCGAGGAGCAAGTCTCAAGTCCAACACACTCTCACTCACACCTCATCAAATACTGACCCTTGGTCAGTGCTTCTATGCTTCAAGCTATGATGCTCTACATATCCCTTTGGCGTCACTTTTGGACGTGTCAGTCACAGTGAGTCAATATACGCTTGTTACATGCCTGGTGTCTTTTCAAAATAAACCTTTGTCTTCACAGGAAGTTAGGTTTAGGCAACAAAACCACTTGGTTTAGGAAAAGAGCCTGGTTGAGGTTAACGTCACTGACTAACAACTCATGTGAAAAACGACACTTTTGACTCACGTCACTAACGGCTTAGGTGACGAAATTTCCACCTTTACTTTTAGTTTTGCAAGGGATATTAACAGATGTCTCCAGGAAGAAAGTCCTGTGTTTGTTTCACTCATCCGCCTTCCCACTCACCCACCTTGTGTAAACTATCTCACTCTTCATACTATGTCAGTTACTCTGAGCGCATAGCTTTATCTAAGAAATTCAAAGCATGTAGGCCTACTGTCTCATCCCTCCTTTATCTATTAGCATACCGTATCAGCATTAATCAGTTGTTTGATATATGGATACTTTAAACAGGCAATCAATTTTTTGAAAAAAAACAGTGAAGTAAATACTTGTACTTTGCCCGTAAAAATGGATATAGTCTTTAATTATTTAAGGTTACAGGAAAATATTGCTAACATAGGGCATGAAATTAAAAACATAACCTATTTTCCGATAGTAGTTAGAGTACAACCATATTGTATCATAACACTGGTTCTCCAACTAATGACTCTTATAATCGTATAATCTACTGTAACGTCCCTTTAGCCTCTCAAACCCAGAGATGCTCACAAGCAATTTTTCCAATGTCCAATTCAAGTCTCAAGTCTTTGAGGGGGGAAGTCCAAGTCAAGTCTCAAGTCGCTGTGTGTGCGACTTGAGTCCAATTTCCAAGTCCAAGTCTCAATCTCTGTGCAATCCCGTGTTTTAGAATGATTAGAAGTAGAATAAAAATCGAGCTTGAACCTTGAAATGGATGATGAAGAAATCAAATCTCAAGTATCTTTAGAGACACAGCTTGTACAAAATAACAGCAACTATGCAATGGATCATTCTGCAGCTCACATTGCTTCCCGATGCTGTTGTTTCTTTCTTTATTGCTGTTTTTAATCAAACGGAGGTAGAGGTGGGGGATGGTGTATCGGAGGTGTGTGTGTGTGTGTGTGTGTGTGTTTGTGAGTGTGGTGGTTGTGTTGTTGGGAGGATATAAATGAAAGTTAGCGAGCTTCTGTCTCAGTCGGAGTGGAGAGGCAGCCATGGCGGGCCATGCATGGCTGCCTCAATCAGCCTGCCTGGGAGAGCAGTTAATTGCTTTGGAGGAGCGGCAACCTAGCCCTCATTCAATTAGTCTGCACCTGCCTTTCACAGAGCGTGCATTGTGCTATAGCGTTTAGAGATGGACTGTGAGGGGGAGGCGGTGGCAAATCTGGTATTCAACCCCGGGAAAAGATGTACCGTATGCGGAGAGTGTCTTAGGGAGTCCATTGTCACGGAAAGGATAGAACTGAGCTGGTAATAGCGGGGGGCTCTAAGCCCGCCTCTATGCACACTTTGTTGCTCCAATGCAGCCCTTTTTTTCTGTCTGTATCTTGAAACTACCCACAACCCACAACTCTCTAACCCTACACTTCACTGTTTTTTTTTGTATTATTGTGTGACTCCATTTCCAATTTAGACATAGAAATGTACATTTTCTCATCAGAAACTCGTAATATGTTAGTTTTAATACACATTTTCATTGTATCAGTCCTGTTACTCTGACACATTACCCCCCCCCCCCCTAAAATATTGGGACATCACACCAGTCACATGATCAACAGGAAGTAACACCTCCTGAGTCTCCAGAAAGCCATGGGACGACCAAAAGCAAGTTTTCTCACTCTATTTTCTATATTTTTGATCATACTGCAAGTATGACTGAGAACATCAATCTCAACGTACAGTCCTGTTAAATTGTTTCTTAGATGTGTTTTTTTAAAAGTTGTTTTCGGTAAACCACTTGATGATGCCAAATGTTCTCATGCTATCAGCACTGATGTCATGTGGCTACAATTCATATTTGCTAATGCTATACTAAAATCTCAGTCCTGTTACGTATGAATACAATAGAATAGTACTTTGAATATTTGAAGATGTGTGTTATTAAATACAGTGCTGAGCCTTCATACCAATCAGGCAGCTTTCAGGCTCAACACTAATGCTACGCTCTTGTCCCATAGGGGGTTGACATATTGACTGGTTTCAGACTTTTAAATACCATTCATGTCAACAACTGTGTCATAATTATGTCTGAGAAATTATGATATTTCGAAAGCCCTCATGATATTTTTCAGACTTGACACTTGATATGGAAGTGCCCCAAAAACCAGACAGATACTGAAACCTCACATGAACCCAAATCACTTGTTCGATGTCACTAAACCCAAATTGAATGGATACATTGTGCAATATTATCATTGGGCAGTATGTTTACCCCTCACATGGCCAGGTCTGCAGCCATACAGCTGTCTATAGAGTTGTTTGATAGACACAGACTTTTTTATCCAAAATTGGGAAATGATTGTGTTACAGCAGCAGGTTATCCACATACATTATCAACACTAGAGATGTATATCTAAAGAATACACAATATAAAGAATATATTAGAATACACAAAATATAACAAACTAGAAATAATAGCACAACAGCGTGAATGCTCAACATTCATCAATCCCATTGCGCACAAAAGTTGACCAGAGAGGCCTGAAGAATGAGCAGAGTGCAAAGTGGATATTTGGCTGCTCTCTCCTCTCGTTCTTCGTGTTTGGAGAAAAGCCTTGAGAGCCAAGTGTGGGCCAAGCTGACTGACAAACTAGTTAACACTTAGGGATTGAATTATATGCAAGGAGCCAGTGTCATTTCTCACTTCCCCTCCCTCTCAGCTGTCTGCAGCGAGGGCCAAACATCCAGGGGCACAGACTGCACTGTACCCTGGATTGGGAAGTTATTCTTTTTTTATGTTTTACAGCCCCCTCACTACAAAGCCTTTCTGTTTGATCCCCAACTTCTCACTCTGGGTACCTGTTTTAGAGTGCCTCTGAGCTTCTCACAGGCCTCTGAGTATACCAACTTAATTGTCAGCCTGACAGCCTGACTGTGTGTGTGTCTGTGTGTGTGTGTGTGTGTGTGTGTGTGTGTGTGTGTGTGTGTGTGTGTGTGTGACTGCGTCTGTGCTTGGTGCTCAGACAGGCTCTCACTGGACGCCTCATGAAGAATTGTTTCTGGACAGCTCGGGACACAATGAGCCACAGTAATCCATTCACATAAATACTGCATCCCCCCTTTAAAGGAGAAATCTACCCTCAGATGCTGCACTGCACCACTGATGCAAAATGCCACAGCCGACAAAAAACAACATGAAAAAATAAATTCAGTGCGTTAGCTGGGAGATGGGAATAGACAGATTGCATGTCAATTCAAGACTGATTGCAAATAGTCTGAGCATTGGAGTGAAGCAAACAGCGGATTAAACAGTGAACAGAGTTTGACAAAGTGACTCCCCTGCTTGATACCCCTGTGGGGGGGGGGGGGGGGGGGGGGGGG
>NW_022280081.1:1322988-1352356 GCF_004355925.1 Anarrhichthys ocellatus | reverse complement strand
GGGGGGGGGGCTCCTCTTTGTTGTTTGACAGAAATCTGTCTGTTTGTTTACTCTTTGAAAAGCTGTGCATGTGTCATGTTGTTTCGGTTTCATAGACTTAAAGGAAGTATGTATGTGTCCAGAAAATACAGAAATGCATGTCTGTATGCTCAAATTTAACACAGATAAGCAATTGTAAAAGAAAAGGCAGTCAAATGGAGGAATACATCCTGCAAATTACTATGGGAATTATATTTGGCCGAATGAACAACACATTTTGTCAGTTTTCCCCTCAGACAGTTGGTTTTACTCTTTTACAATACAACTATTCTCCAACCATGTTCTGCTTTACTTTAGGAGCACCGCGATCCTTAAATGCACCTTCATCTGCCTTTCCCTCTGTCTCTGTCTGACAGCAGCAGCAGCCGCAAAATATCAATTTCAATTGAGCCTCTAATGTTGTTAGCACAACCCATCCATTACAGTGGTTGTGCCTAAATGGCTCATATTAGGAGCCCAAACTTCCCCAAGACCTCAAACCAAAGCTTCAAAGGCTTGGAGCAATTTCTCTCAAACTCAAGCTCAAGGGTTTAGGGTGGGGGGGCTGGGGGGTTGTGCCTGTGGATATCAAAGAGAGCAGATAGGATCACACCGTATTGATCTTCAAATTCAGCGGCTGCTCCTGGCATGATTTCAAAGTGGGTGAGTGTATGTGTGCACACGCTGCACAAAATGTGTGTAGTTTCCTCTGCAATAATTAGGTGAGGGGTGTAAGTGCGTAACCAAGTCTGCGTCAGTAGATGTATATTCATAGTTTTGTTCTTAAAGAATGGAACTATAAGTACCATGTTACCCATGAGCCTCAGCAGCTATTGTCACAGTCAGAGCCATAGCAATCTTCGCCACTTCTGCATTTCTGCATTTTACTACTGACTATTTTTAATGTTTCAATCAATGTTCTTAATTGTTTTTAAATCTCCCTTTCTTTTGCCTTATGTTTTGATGTTTTTAATGGTTTTATGTGAAGCACTTTGAATTGCCTTGTTGTTGAAATGTGCTATACAAATAAACTTGCCTTGCCTTGTCTTGGAGCAAAACATTTCATATCCTTAATCTCGCATCCTTTTTTTCTGGGAGGCTTGGTTGTACGAGCATTAAGAAATGTAGCAGGGTCTGTGGTCCTTTTGGGGCCCCCGAAAAGAATTAATACAGTTGTCAACAATATGTCATAAGAGCAGTGCCTTACCGGGACAAAAAAAGGGAATGGTGACACACCAACTTACTGTAAGTCCTAAAACATGTCTCGCTAAAGCAAAGTGTTCCTTGGCTTAGATGAGAGGGGATCCAGGGGACAAGACAGTGATGGAAATACACAAGAGAATATCATACAGTTGGTGCTGTTACAGTTGTCGGGTGCAATGGAGGATGTTCCCCTGACAGCGACATGAATAAAGACCCCGAGGCATGGAGTGGCTGAATAAGTTTGCCATGCCAAATTATGCCAATAACTTCATATCATCTAAAAGAGAAGAGAAAGACACTTGTTGAATTACTTCTATTTTAGTTAATATCTGTAGAATATTTAAACTCCATATTCATTCAGATTAAGATATTATAAATCTTAAAGGTGCTCAATATCAAATGCTGAGCATATCTATTGCCTCCGCACAGCTCTCAACATGGCGACGGCTAAGCCGAAAGGCTTGCAGCTAACGGTGCTAACAGCGCTGGTGGTGGAGATGTACTAAATCCTGCCAATAAACACATAGATGTTTGCTCCAGCCGATTGTGGCTGGGCGGTTTGCAATATGGCGCCCAGTTGATAAACTCCAATAAAATGTTTCAGAAAACATTTGAGGTGAGAAAGAGGCAAGGCAGTAACACAATCTTGATTCATATTTCTCCAGCGCTGCCCAGTGTGACGGTTTGATCTGAGTTTCGCGAGCCTGTTTTCTTGCAAAGTGCGGATCTAATGTTTGAAAGCCTGGTGCGTCTGCATCAGACGCCGAGGGGGTGCTGACCAACCGTTGGTATTTGACGAGTTAGGAGTGAGACCAGGCTGGCAGTGCAGAGCGGTGGCCATGAGACAGCCAATGGGGCACACTCGCATGCAGAGAGGGAGAATTACTTAACTCTCTGCTCAGTATACACATTACTCCCCTATGTCTTTACATAGGAAATAGCTGTTTGATGCTATATTAATGCTCTGAATATCGCACAGTGAAACCTTTAAGCTCCACCTGCAGAGAAAGATCTGCACGTGACTCGTATGACGGGTTTAATCCGCTGGTGAATTCCTTTCTTACAGAACTGAAAATTCGAAGTACAAAAAAAAGAAATTGTGAATGCAACAAGTTCTGAAAAACATTCATACATGCCGTGGAGCGGGTCTTGCATGAGGTCCATTGCTTAGGCCTCCCACTTCTCTGCACAGTTTGAACAGCAATGTTGAAATGCAGGCTCGCCATCTGTTTATTGCCATGTTTCGTCAATTCCCTCTGTTATTCACACAACTTAAACAGCCCTTACTGGATACAAAGATGAAATGAATGTGTGTGTGTGTGTGTGTGTGTGTGTGTGTGTGTGTGTGTGTGTGTGCGTGTGTGTGTGCACTTGCTCTCACCGCCGCAGACCTCTCCACCAATGTCCTCGCACTGACGGTCGTCACACTCACAGTTTTTGCCGTGAACACGACTGTCCCCAGGTGGGTAGCAGGTACACTGTCCACACTGGCACTGACCTACAAAAACAGAGAGAATCTTCTCACATCTGAGCAGTGTTTCACAGCAGGGTTGTGTTTTTCAAGCAGCAGAATCATCTTTCTTTTCTTGAAGCATTTTTACTTTTTTATGTCACCTGTAATTTAGAGCAGTTATTCGCATTCTTGCTGAAGACGACTGATTTTAAACTAGACTTAATCTCCCCTCCGGCCGTGGGTGGAAATCTCATATGTAAATCACTCGCTCTGGTAAAAACACTCACACGGGCTACACACACACACACACACACACACACACACACACACACACACCTCGAGATGTTGCGATCAGCGAGTTGCCAGTGAAGAAGGCCACAGGGGAACTCACCGAGGTAGCATGCTTCGCTAGTGGTGAAGCTCATTAGGCAAACACCATCTATTCCGAAACCATCGTTGGAGTTGTGCAGCGTACTTGCTCGTTGATCACTTAATCACTTAACCAGGCTGCTCAGGGTTATGTTAATTATGGGGGGGGGGGGTATTGGAGGCCACATACAGATAATCGGGGGCTTTAAGGGACAATCATCTTCTGAAGTCATAATCCATCTTTGTTTTTTGTCAATGCTCACACCTTGTGTGACAGATTTTTGAATTACCATGAATTACATTACATTTTCATGACTTAATGCATAAAAAAAAGCATGAATTAATTCATGTAGTCTTTCATGAACAGGAATGTACCATAATGAGTATCTCATGCATGAGTTAATGCAGCAGCTAGTGTATCTCAATCATTAAGATTGCTGAGTTATTAATGATGTTCTTGTCTTTTCACAGTAGTCACAGTAGCGCATATGTATATTGTTGAATTTGAAGTGTTGTAATCGTGATTAACAAAGCATTCATTTTTCATGACTTTATCATGGTTCCGATCCTTCAAATAGACAGTCATTCTTAAATGATATATTTTGTTTCCTATGAATCTATCATTCTTGTCAGCTCTGAAATAAAGTCAGTCCTGTATATTCATTTCTATTTGCCAAAATTACAAATGCAAATGACATCATCATTTTGGACTCCATTTGAATAATCAATGCTAGTTCGGAAAGGAAAGGTGTGTGTATCACATTGGCTTAAAGCTCACAAACCATTCATGATAATCCATTCATAACATTTAAAAACTTGAATTGATGATTCAAAGCCAACAAAGTAACATTTTCACACAGAATGCAGGTGCACTGCTGTGACTGGTCAATTTTTTTGCCCTGTTAACTGCATACATATGCAACATATCATACAACGGTTCGTATGGTATCTTCTGAAAAGTCCCACGAAACAAAACAACACGTGTGTCAATTCCCGCTTGTTACATGCATAGTCTTTTTCAAATAAACGAAATAAACCGTCTTCACAGAAAACAACTCAGTTAGGTTTAGAAGAAGATAGTGACATCCTTAGTTAGGTTAGCAATGAATCTTGTTTGGGTTAAAATAACTACAGAAGTGACTTGACGAATAAATCAATAAATCAAATCTCGTTTAAATTGTGGAGCAAACAGTTGTCTGCTGGATGAAAGATCGCTGTGTGTTGGACACATGCATCTCCCCTTCCACCCTCCCGTACAACAATACTTTAATGGGATAACAACAAATTGCAGCGCTTTATTTTTCGTAAGTTTAGCTACGAATACCTGACACCAGCCTGACCAATGAAGAGGTTTGTGAAGTGCTACATGAACTGAGTCATGCTTTTTTAAAATCCATGTACCCTTATCATTTAGTGTTACCGTGCAAACTCATCGCTACAAATAATTTACTCACAGTCACAGCAATTTGTTTATGTAATGTAACTACAACAATACATTAGCAACAATGTTACTGAGAGGTGAAATGCAATAAACTTTAACCTCAGAATGCTGAGTGCATGTTTTATTACCATCTTCAGGATAATACTGCATAATTGAAGACATTACCATAAAATGTGCGTCGGTTGTCTGTGCTCTAATGAGAAACGAGTAACACACACAAACACAAACACACACACACACACACACACACACACAAACACACAAATTAAATTTTGTATATATACACATGATCTAATAAGAATTTATACCAATATAGTGGTAAGTAACAAACAATAAACACACACACACACACACACACACACACACACACAGTTGTACATCTTTTATATGTTCCCACTCACAAATTCTACAGACAAAAGACACCCCGAAGTGCTACAAACAGGTAAGCTGCCCCACCATGAAAAATAAGTGCACAAAGGCAATTTCCCAGTTCAGCGAAGACATATGGTTAAAACACAGCATACTGAGTGCCTCTGTTTCTCTTTTTGTCCTGTTGTTATTGAGCTGGGTACGTCACTGTTTAGTGCCACTAAATAACACCTGAAACATATCCATAATGTGCATGTGCCTGCCTTTTATCTTCTGATGACTCACTGAGTTGAATTAGGGGCAATAAATAGTGGCGAACATGAGTTCTGCGAAACAGCCGCTCGACTGGCAGCGTCATCCAATGTGTTGTCCGTGTCACATCACTGTCACTTTTTATGACCAGCAACCGCTCTTCCTGCTTCACATATAGCTTACCGCCATCTGCTCCGGGGACTTTGTTACCCTGGCAACCGGTGATGTCGCAACAGCCCTGCCTTATCGATTATCCCTGCGCTCGTCAAACCCTCTACTCCGGCGTGCGGGCGTGTTGGTGGGTGTTGGCGCTTAATTCGTCATCCTGTCTTAAGGTGAGGATCAACCATGTTGATAAAGTCACAAACCAAATACACTTCGGCTCTATTTTAATTTTAAAAAAGGGCACAGTTGTGTGCAGGTGAGGGTTTGGCAGACTTTTTTTTGCCAGTTTAGAGAGCAGCAGTGTAACACACACTGGAAAAGGGGAATAGTGCAGGATTGATGCATGTTAGATAGATGACTCAATCAGGTGGTGAGGGTAGGCTTGGATAATGGTCAGTCATGTCAGCTCCCCTCATTCCTTTCAAAAGCAGCCGACAGTTTCTCAGTGGGATTGGTGTTGGAGTCCGAGCAAGCTTCTCCCAAGATAAAACTGCTCGTGTCCCAATGAATCCCAAACCCCTCCCCAGACTTGTATCACTCCTATAAGGATGCCTTCTATTCTGCTTATGCATAAACCATAGACAGTATATAAGAAGTGAACATAGTCATGGTGTTGGGAACGTAAAGGAGCGTGTTTGGTTATCAGCAAATATGAAACTAAATTATCAACATCAATGGAGTTATTAATATCAATAAGTTAATTAGTAATTACTAATAAGAACGGGGCACCACCCTGCGGACAGGGACCAATAACCAAACTATAACCTAAGTCTCATAATTAGTGGTCACTCACGATATTAACAGTCTGAGTACTATTACACGTTTGGAGTGCGAGTGAAGGGTTAAGTTCGAGCACAGGCCACTACATCCAGTTGTTATTACACACCTATGCACAAGTAATCACAGACGACTGCTCTTTAAAATATAACAGAGTTTATTAAATCAAAATAATAAATGATCAAATCAAGTAATATCACAATCAACAAACGCTATCATACAATTATGTGTCTAATACCTAAACTCAAATTAATAAAGTGGGGTAAGGATATGTGTATCGATATATGTGTGTGTGTGTGTGTGTGTGTGTGTGTGTGTGTGTGGAAAGAAAAGGGGGTGGGGGGGCTACTCAGCAGTGATGGTGGGTAATCTCAATAGGGGCGTGTGAGCCTACAGACCAAGATGGCGGAGAGGTGGCTGCTATAACCACGTGGGACGGCGTACCATGTGGGTTGGGGTCAGAGATTACGTAATCACGAGTCTGAGAGGTTCACCCAAAATCAGTAGCTCTAACTACGTGTATGTGCGGGTTAGTAGAGGGAGAGAGAGAGAGAGAAAATCGAGCTCTGAGCGCGGTGCTCTGCACAGTAGTGAGGAAGTGAGGAACAGCACGCTTTTACAGTGATAGTTGCGGTTCTAGATCTCACTCGCAGAGCCGATTTAAAGAGGAGAGAATAAAACCAAAAACAAAATAAAAGAATCCCTAAAACAAACAGATCTTTGTCACTGCGGTGAAATGCGAGTTTGTCTCCCTATCACCCCGAAACTCGGTCGGCCAGACGAGAGTCGGCCACCGTAGTTTTAGTTTTTAAAGTGATAGAATCACAAGCTCCACATCCACTAGCAGCGACGGATCCAATGCGAACGGTTACAGCAGGAAATACACAATATAACGGGACTCCGTGGTCCGCGATGCTGGCGTAATAACACGTTATAACATGACAGTAACTTAACACAACAAGATACAGGAATAACAACGACATAAACGAATAGTCTAAATTAAGCTAATGCTAAGCTAAGCTAAGCTAGGCCCAGATACCAGTAACTCTTACTTTGAGAAGCTTCGTTCGGCACGGTCCTTTTCCCGTGGTGGGAATCATTCAGTCCTCGGGAGATGAGGGGTCCCGGTGGCGCGGCTATTGGAGCTAGCGCAGACTCAATCCCCTCGCTGCAGAGAGGGGTTTTCTTAACGTCGGAGGCGTGCAGGAGTCGCTCGTCTTTGGCCGGAAATCTTCGGCTCTTCAGGGGCTCAGTTGCCCTCTTTTGCCGGCAAGGTGTGCACTAAAGGGTGGGAGGACGGGTCGTAGAGATTATCCGTTCTCACACTACGGGATCCAAAACTCAAAATAAAACACAGTCTGTAGTTTTGACCAGCGAATGTGACATGTGACCTGATAGGATTTGATGAGGCCGCGGCTACTCGTGAATCTTCTTGTTGCCAGGACGAGGTCCGGAGGGAAGAGAGAGAATGGCGTTTCCTGCTCGCTTATAAACCAGGTCTCGAACCCAGTGGGGGGCCACTTCTTGGCCAATGAGGGGCCAGGATCAAGTTTTGGCTGTGCTGGGAGGTGTAGTCATTCATCTTGGAGTTTCCATCAGACGTTGTATGACAGGAAGGAGCATGGGTGCTTCTAGACTAGGGCCAGATCCCAACAATGGTATCATCACTTATTGGTTTTTGAAGCCTCAAGTTCGGCGATTTTGCCGACAGCATCTTGGATTAAGGCCGTCACCATGTTGCTTTTTTTGCATCCAATAAAAGAAAGTTACCATACTTGGAATGCGGAGGATTGACGTAGAGACACCGTATACATCTCTGGTAGTGGCAGCGACCTGTCAATCACAGTAAGCTCGTCCTAAAGCATACTCTGCTCTATGGTTTATTTGACTCTAAATGGACCATCATTTACTAAATGATCATCATGCTGTATTGAAGAAGACTTGAATCTAGAGATTGAGACCAAAAACTCATGTTTACAATGTTTACTGAGGGAATAAATGAAGAGAGAAGTAGAGTCATTTTCTCATAGACTTCTATACAACCAGAGGAGTCGCCCCCTGCTGGCCAGTAGAGATAATGCAAGTTTTAACACTTCTGCATTGAGGTTGCCGCCTGGTATAAACCTGAAGTCTCTGCAGAGATGCTTGCAGTTTGTGCTACTATGGAATTACAACCAGGTGCAACACAGTTTTTCATTTGTGTGTGTGTGTATGTGTGTGTGTTTGACTCTCTAAACTAGATTATCTGAGTGTTACTTTTTTCCCATTTTCAATAAAGTGGTCTTAACCCAGTGGAAATACAAGACCATTTTTTGTGCCAGTACCAACGTTGGGCTGCACTGGCTGATCTGCATAAACAGAACCACAGCTGTGACACTCCTCTCACTATAGAGCTGTGAAACTAACACACTGGCAAAAGTGCAAAAATGCAATTGTGTTTGCGCTCCTGCCATTTTTTGGACAAAAACAAAGTTATTTGACTGAACATAAAATATATATTTAGGCTACAGTGTAGGATCTAGATGTATCTAGAAAACTTAAAGGGACTAAGATTAAACGTGGATTTTGGAAATAACGACTTCACAAGATTTTCAACACCGTAGATTAGCGGTTTGAATCCACTCTGCCAGCCAAAGCCTGTCCTCTCTATTGAGTTAATTTAATTTCTAGTTCTGTTCAGCTGCAAGGAGTCCAGCATCACACCAAGTACAGTATAATGCATCCAGTCAAATGATGCTTTGAATGGTCGTGTGGTGAGAATAAAAGCATCCCATTAGCAACCAAAGGCAAGCAGCTATCAAACAGGTGTATTGTCAATACCATGATGCATTAGAAGTGTATAACAGTTGTTTAACACATACAGTGCACACTATAAGTAGGCTGCAGTGATCAAACCATTAGGATGCACAGGTGAGCAATACTCGCATCATCAACTGCTACAGACCAAGAGGGTCTGACTTTCCAGGGAGAAGGCCACCATTCGTTCATTTCTGTGTACACCATTATGTGATACACCAAACATTTCTAAATTGCCATGCATCAAAATCCCTTTTCTCTTCTTGTAAAAGGTTACAATCATAATTACAATCCAATCAAATCATATTGCTGTTGAAATGATTGCCCAAGGCTATATTTTTACAGTTTCACCGTGACATACATCACATTATACAAGCTAAAGACACTAAGTGCCATGTCACTGCACCTCTAACTCGCGTGAAGAACTGAAAAAAGAAAAGATATCTCAGCTGGTATTGTCATTTCCCCCCGGTGACACTCAAGTGGAGGCACGCATCGCTGCATGCTTGGCTGATATCTCGAAGTGGATGGCGACACACCACCTCAAGCTCAACCTGGACAAAACCGAGCTACTGTTCCTCCCAGGGAAGGGTTGCCCGCACGAGGCCTGTCCATCACCATTGACGATACCGTGGTGACGCCAACTCGGACTGCGAGGAACCTGGGTGTGACCCTGGATGATCACCTGTCATTCTCAGCAAACATTGCATCGGTTACACGCTCCTGCAGATTGCTGCTCTACAACATCAGGAGGATTCGCCCCTTCCTCTCTGATGAGACGCCACAGGTGCTAATCAAGGCTCTTGTCATCTCTACTCAACAGCCCCAAGTTCTCCCACTCAACTTCCCTTCTCCGTTCTCTACACTGGCTACCTGTAAGAGCTTGCATCCAATGGAACAGCTCCTTCCTATCTCCAGGCCATGGTCAAGCCCTACACCCCCGCCCGACCACTTCGCTCTGCTGCCTCGGGGCGATTGGTTGCCCCATCGCTCAGAGGTTCCTACGGCCGATTGACCCGGTCGTGGCTGTTTTCTGTCCTGGCCCCACAGTGGTGGAATGATCTCCCCACTGATGTAAGGACAGCAGAGTCGCTGCCCATCTTTCGGCGCAGGCTGAAAACTCACCTCTTCAAGAAGGCCTACCCTGAGCCTTCCACTTAGCACTTACTTAGCATTTATTGTATTCATACTAGTTTGTTGCACTTATTGTATTTGTATTAGTTTGTGGCACTTATTGCATTCGTTTGTTTCTGCACTGTACTGGCTCTGGTTTATGCTCTTAGATGCTTGTTTTAAAAAAGGAGATGCACTTATGACTTCTGGTGACTTGTAGTTCTCTTGAAAACCGATGTTGAATACACTTATTCTAAGTCGCTTTGGATAAAAGCGTCTGCTAAATGACTGTAATGTAATAATGTAATGTAATGGTAGCGGTAGCGACCCGTCAATAAAAAGGCAGCCTGGTCTATGAAATGGTCTATTTAACTCTAAATGGACCATAATTTACTAAATGAACATCATGCTGTAAACCTGTTAACACTCTGACGGCCCGCGTCTTGTACACAACTGCTATGTATAGGTAGGTACCGATGCGACATATCTTTGGAAAGCTAAGATTCTTGTGATTCGATTTATGCAAACCATTTTTTAATCACAACAGCAGGTACAATCAATGCCTCTGTCAGACCACCAACCAACAAACAAGCAGTTACAAAATCGAGGCAACTCACCGATGAAGCTTTATAGAAGTCCACCCATCGATAATATTCCAACAAAAATGGTCTTGTTACATTGGCAAAGGTCCAGACGATCCAATCCAGTAAAATATTTAGTCCAAAACACATTATTACGTCCATAAATACCCACGGACTGCTGTTGAATCATTTCAAATTAGCCGGCAGATATGCCTAACTATCTATGTATTTTTGAACCTAACTTCAGTTCGCATGTAAACATTGATGGTCTCTGGATCTCAAAATGGCGGCTGCACTCTGACCTTTAGATTGAAACCTCATTTGACCCAATAGGAGCTTCCATGTCCTGTCTACAGCCTACAATAGCCAACGAGAGTCCGCATTGAAGGAAAGTGCCTGCCCCTCTTCTTTCGTGTAAAGCTCGAGCCAATTGCAACCGATCATTCTGATGACTGACGCTTCGTATAGCCAATGAAATTTCGAAAATAACGATATACAGCTTCAGGGGTTAGATTTAGAGGCAGAACGTAGAAGTCACCTGCGTAACCGCGAGTCAGGTCCCTGCGTCTGTGCGTTAAATTCAAAGTGTGGTTTTTGAGAGTTTTGGAGAACCTTGGAAAGTGAGTAATGGCGAAATAACTAATAGATAACTGTGTTTAGACATTAATAAGCTTTAGATTGAATTATGACTACACATTTGTACACAGCCTAGGTATGTTACCATGGTTACCATGAGTCTCCAAATGGCCTTTTTTGGAAAACGCCTAGACATACCCTTAGAAAAACATATGTAAAATATTCATTTTCCGTGGTATTGTTATAAAATTTGAACTTGTACTAGGTAAGGCTTAATGTTGTGGTCCCATTGTGTTTTCCAGCTAATAAGTCCCAGCTATTGTCATCTGCAGGCATCTGTTTGCAAAACAATATTTAGGCGGAAATAAAAACCTTCTACTGCTGAGTGTTACCTTTCAAAAGAGACCAAAACCATGTATGTACTCCAAATGGTTCAAGAACAGCTTTCAATTTACTTTGGGTATGCCTTGGATAGGTGTTTTCGACTAATTTTACTGGAGTGGTAACAGGTTAAAGAAGACTTGAAACTAGAGATTGAGACCATAAACTCATGTTTACTATGTTTACTGAGGGAATAATTCGAGTGAGAAGTAAAGTCATTTTCTCATAGACTTCTACAATAAGACTTTTTGCAACCGGAGGAGTCGCCCCCTCCAGTAGAAAGAATGCAAGTTTCTTTGAAAGAATTGGCTTCACTTTTCAGATCCGGAGGTGGCTGCCTGTGTAGCCCCCAAACTCTGGAGCAAGAAACCCCTGCTTGTTCGGCTTGCCCCTACACAGCCTGATTTTAAACACTGTATTTAATCACATCTTTATTCCAAGGCTTTTTATTCAGTCTGAGTCTTGCTTTTATTATTTTATTGTCCTTTTGCTCTTTTTGTGTGTTAATTGAATTTTTTGTTATGGTTATTGTCATTTTGATTCGTACAGCTCTTTGGTACATGTTCTTTATTAATACATTTGAATGGGATTGGATTGAATACAAACAAATGCATACACATATTCAATGTCTACTACGGACCACACTTCAGAGATCAGAGAAAGGAATCCCAAGAATCAGCAGAAAGATGTTGAAAGCAGGTGTTTCCTTGAGGAAATACCGCGGTGTAAAGAATGTGCTATCCAAGGAAGAAAAGCCCCGAAGCTGCTGTTTCGAATTTCAAGGCTTTTCCGCTCAAGCTGCCACCTCAGACCAGTCGCATTCATCCATGCCTAAGTGATTTTCTACATCTGTCTCCTTCAGTTTCTCTCTCTCTCTCTCTTTCTCTCTTTCTTACTCTTCCGGTCTCATTCATTGTGTTTCTCACTCTCTTTCCCTCTCTTACCGGTGTAACAGCCTTGCAATGAACTCTGTTACACCGGTTTGTTTCCAGCCATTGTGAACTTCCAAACACTAAACCAAATGGGCATCTTATGAAAAAGGAAGACATGCGCACGCACGCCACCCCAAACACTAAGGTATGCATGCACACACATTCAACCTTCCTTCTAATCACAGCCCCGATACTTTCCCTCCTCTGTATATCTGACCAGAGACGGTAAACAGTACATTCAGACATTTTATTACTAATAACAGAGGAGGAACAGGAGAATTTATGGCACACAGACAATGCTTTCAACATGTGATGGAAATTGTAGGCCTCAGCAGATTTCTTTAAACCAGACTTTAAACTGTCACTGCATAGATTGGGATGGCTGAAACAAAATGCAATTTTTAAAAGGAAGAATTTATTGATCCCATTAGTTGTTCTATTGCACAGGGTAATTTAAAGTTCCATTTTGTTGCAGCAATAGGAGATAATTTAAAGGTACTGCTGGAGGAATTAAAGCTAATTAACTCCCTCAGCACAAGTTAATCTTTGCTGTTTCATTATGTGAGGGGGGGCCGCCATGCCTGCTCAACCATGTTGTTGTGGAATTGGTTTGAATACGTCAAAAAGTCTTTTATGAAACGGACACAATATGTAATGAATAGTTGATGTATTCAAAGGCGGCAAATTGGTTCTATTTGTAGAGTGTACTTTGCCAATATCATAGTTACATTATGTGAGCTCTGTTTTCTGTATTGCTGTCATTGTTCAATTGTTGGATCATGGATAATGTTAATGCAGTTGTCTTCATGGTAGCAACCATGCCTATCTTTCAGGCAGATGGCAACCAGGGTGTCTGAAAAGTGAAGCCAAAGCCAAAGCGCCTTAAACTTGCATTCTCTCTAATCGCCATCAGGGGGCGACTCCTCTGGTTGCAAAAAGAAGTCTGATTGTATGGAAGTCTATGAGAAAATGACTCTACTTCTCACTTGATTTATTACCTCAGTAAACATTGTAAACATAAGTTTTTGTCTCAGTCTCTAGTTTCAAGTCTTCTTCAACACAGCATGTTCATTTATTAAATTATGGTCCATTTAGAGTGAAATAGACCATAACGCAGGGTGTGCTTTAGGGTGGGCTTACTGGGATTGACAGGTCATTTAGTGAATTATGGTCCATTTAATTTAATAGTCAAATAGACCATAGCAGGATATGATTTAGGGCGTGGCTAAATTGAGATTTACAGGTGGCTACCATGTCGTCGTCCAGTCTGGGAGTTGTTTGTGTTTTTCGTTTAAAGTTAAACCTTTCACATTGTGTTTTAACTTCATGAAAGTTAATTGTAACATTATGGTTACCTAACAAATTCTTTTTTTTAGCGTTCGTTGTAGTCAGCTCAACCCTCTTGTGTCACTTCTGGTTGTAAAAAAAAACATGATGGTGATGGCTAAAAACCAAAATGGCGACGACCAAAATGTGGAACTTGAGGCTTCAAAACAGTAGTCCACAAATCTATGGGTGACGCCTCGTGACTACGTCCACTCCTTACAGTCTATGGTTGCAGGTCCCTGATCTAATCAGCAGCTTTCCCATCCATGGGTGTGAGAAATGTCCATGGCCACTAAAATAACCTACAGTAATCTCCAGTCCTTTTCATTTGGAACACAGCAGCAGCTGAAAAAAACCTTGCATTCCCCACTGACGTCCCCCACAGTCACATGATACAGGAAATCAATGCTTCAGATTAACCCCTGATAAATCCGCACATCCCTGAGACCAAGCAGGTTGTACCCCTTGTAGTAACACCCGCCACCGACTACATTATAAACGTGAGAACAACAGAATTCAGGAGGCTTTACTCAACTCGACCTTTTCTTTTTGTCATCTCATTCTCAGTACAGGAACACTGACGGGTATTCCCCAGAAAATTACAAACGATGTTTGGAGCAAAAATAAAAGAGAAGTGGTGCACTGAACAATGCCCCATACAGCACTGTACAACTGATTTATTATGGTTGCTGCATCAGTGTAAAATACAGATACAAGGGATGCCTCAGAAGACTGCAAAGTGTGCACTGCATGGCCGCTAGACAATTTACCTTATCTTATTTGGAAAAATGCAGGTTGTCAGTCAGTCCGAGAACAGTGGTAACGTGACCATTGTGCATTGTTACCTCTGGACGCAGGCACAGTAGCTCTCTGGCAAGGCTATACCATCATTTCGGCTTTGCTTTATGTTGTCTGGAAATTCTATGGATGAATAACCTTGCAACTGTGTTAATTTCAATTAAGCTGTACAATAGATGATTGACAGTTTTATTTGTTTTATTCAAATGTCTGGTATTTCGGATGAACACCGTTTGATAGACTGTCATGTGTCTTTACTTACAACTGCACGACTGTAACCTGACTGTAGTATAAATGCCGTACCTTTTGGCTCACTTGGTTCAGAATGTGATTCTAGTTTAACGCAGTATATTGTAGACGTGGCCTGGGGCGTTTATATCCACCACCTGTAAAGATTAAGCAGCGCAGCTATGCAAAAGCTGAGTCATTTGTTCTCCCCTCTTTGGCTGGGAAGCTTTGGGCTGTGTGCATGTGTAGCAGTTCAGTATAATCTTAACCGCTGGTTTGTACATCAATTAATGTAGCAGCTGAGCGGTTAATGGACTGACTGCATGTTTTTACCTTCATCTATTTTTTTTTAAATGCTTTTTTTCTCACTCCACTAATTATATTAAGAGTGTGGGTGTTTTACTTTTGCATAAGAATTCATGAGCAGTAATGATTTAAAAAAAAACAATGTTTCTATAGTTTTACATGTGTTTCTTAATCCATCCATGAAACAGCAATTTGTGGAGAAGTCCCTGGTTATTTCAAGGGTATAACACGCCGTCCAGGCTCATATTCATGGTATTTAAAGGCCCTTAAAAAACTCAACTCAATCTTCTGACTATGAGCGATGGGGTCCTATATAAACATGCACATTCAAGCCTGCTTTAAATGGGCAGCAGAAGCTTGCAGAAGATGTAATTCTGTGCACCAATCAGGATTCAGCAACATTTGAATATTCTACCGATCCCAGATAGATACCCCATCAGTAACAAACAAACAGTCTAGCATATTGGTTTTATAGCCCTAAAATAGACACTACGGTCCCCCCCCCTCCCACTTCCACCTTACTATCATCAATTAACAGGCTCAAGGACTGGGAGGACAAGGGAACATGGAACTTTTTCTTTTCTTACCACAGGGTTTCCAGTGATGCCTTCTGAGTATCTGAGACTAATATTTGTATTAGGACCAGCATTCAGAGGCTCTAAGAAAACAAGCTTCCTCTGTCCAGAAGGGCCACTACTAAAGCATGCGCTGCGCTGTGATAAATCTAGACACATCGACCCACTGCTTGTTCTATCAAAAGAACTATTCCAGCGACGGCTCACAGGCATATGGTGCACCTTAATCTCAAGCATATATATGCATATGTATGGCATTAACACACACATACAAGCAGTAATACTGTACAAACCTGCATATACTGTACATTCATGTATGCACCACAATAAATGCAGGTTGCTTTAATTCTGTTCCCTCTTAAGGATAGTTTGAGAGATGTGAAACACTGGAAACGGCCTGTTCTACACCAAGAGGTGACGACAGAGTGCAAGCCTGCTGCAGTAACCATGGCAACAGGAGCGGGAAGGGAAGACCAGGTACCTCGTCCGAAGCAGGGCAAATTGGACGTTCCGCGACACTTCTTCAGACTGCTCTCCGGAGACTGGGAGCAGGAGAGAGGATGCTCGCACTTCTTCCCGGCCCATCCCTCCTTGCAGTCACACCTTCCGCAGTTACACTGGCCATGACCTGCCAAGGAGAAGAAGTGGAGGAGGCAGACAGGTGAAACAAAGCGAGGGGCTTTGTGCAAGGAAATTCCTTTTGAGCGTATACTGAGGGGGGGAAAGCAGCATTGAGTGAAGCAGGGTGGAGAGTTCGATGGGTTACGGAGCAGAGAAGAGGGAAAAAGGGGAGCTAGTGTGTTAGAGAGGGGAGCAAGGGGCAGGACACGCTGGAGGTGAGAAGATTGGGTGTCCTCTGAGCGTCGGCTGAACAAGCTTTGACTGTCTGGCCTCCTCTAAGCTGCTGGATGGCCTTTGATTAAACCTGGTCTGTCTGGGTGATAGAGAAAGAGAAACTGATGGAGAAAGATGAGATTCAAGACATTAAGATGTGAATTGTGTCCACATTCTCTCAAACAATTAACTTGACATGAAGGTCTGCACTAAAGAACAGAAAAATGTGATTTCTATGAACATGGATGCTAAGATACATGTTCCGGTACATCCATTGTTAGCAGTCACAGTGGTAGGATCTGTCTTATATAGAAAGTTCACTTTTACGGCTTCAAACTTGCACCAGAGTAGAACTAGATGGAAAGGTGTCGTTGAACTGCAGCTATTCAAAGTTTAAGATCAACACATGGCACTGACATAACCAATATCATATACTATGGTTGTGCATTGCATAAGCCAGTTATCTTATTAAGCAACACTATAAAGGTGCTGAATTTGGAATTCAGAGCATTAAAATAGCAGTGGACAACTATTTGTTATGTAAAGATATTGTGGAGTAATGGCGTCCTGAGCAGAGAATGGAGTCCCCCTCCCTCTTTATCCGAGCTTCTCTGTGCTATATTTACATAGCCGGCCCGGCCGTGAGTCCATGTGTGTGCCCCCCACTGGCTAGCTAATGACTGCTGCTCTGCACTGCTCTTACACGGAGGTTACAGCTGATGTACCCACCCCTTCAGATAAACACTGTCAATGTTGCCGTTGCTTGCACTGTTAGCGTTGTTAGCTAAGCCATCTCCATGTTGAAAGCCGTGTGGAGGCATTCCCTAAATCACTGATATGTTCTGAATTTTGAATATACCACCTTTAACATTTTGGGGAAAAAAACTGCATTTTTACTTTCACACAGAGTTAGATGAGTAGATTGATATCACATCTATATATGTAGCCAGCATCCAGTTAGCTTAGCGTAGCATAAAGACTGGAAATGGCAGGAAACGGCTTGCTTGGCTCTGTCCAAAGGCAACAAGATCTGCCTACCAGCCCCTCCAAAGCACTCCAACGAGCATGACTATCATTTGTATTATTTGTACAACCCCCAAAGTGTCAAGTAACAATGGGGGATTATATGCCGGACTATTTTTTGTCTGGTAGCAGTTGCCATAAAGTTACTGGTCACATTTATGCCTGTACACCAGAAAACTGCTATTTTTACTTTGGTTTACTTGTTTTTTGTCAACAGATTTTGTTACCTTCTGTAAGAGCCAGGCTAGCTGCCTTCCCCCGTTTTCAGTCGTTATGCTAAGCTAAGTGAACCTAAACTCTTGAACCATGTACTTATTTGACTAATTTTATGAGGAATTCTGTAAATGTTTGCCAAACAGGTATGTGAATCCAAACACAGCATGCTCACCTGAGCAGAAGTCATCGGAGTAGCGGTCGTAGGTCGCGTGGCAGTTCCTCTCATCGCACTCGCAGGTGTCTCCGTGGATATCCCCCCAGTCGCCGGAAGGATCTACATCATGACAGTTACACTCTCCACACACACAAGTCCCTGACACACACAAAGCAAACACAACCGCACGTACACTATTATTTCACAATGTATTAATTCTCCATGGTACATTTATTTTTATAGTAGTACAGTCCAAATAAATCAATAATGTAAACTGGAAAAAAACTAAAAGGAGGGCAAGCTTCTTGCACTGATGTGGCTGGAAGGATTTCGTTTTCTACTTTAGGCCGCAGCCAACATCTGCCTCACTTTTTCTTCCTTTATCTACTTATCCGTCCGCCTGTCTCTTTCTGATTTGTTTTTACATCTTAGCCAGGGCATCAGCCCAAGCAGCAGCCAGTGGAAATCCCATTTTCTCTTATCAGCGGTGACAGAGCATGGGGAACCCCCAGGGGAGCCAGGCCAGCTGGCAAGCCTCCGGGTTGTGCCTGGCGCGTGTCTGGCCCTTGGCCCTGATGCAGTCCTCCCCTCACCACCCTCATAACCCCGGAGCCCTGGATTTATACAGCCATGCACTTTCATGTCTGCCACAAATGTGACAGTCTGGCTTCACCGGAAGCAGATTACAGCACTTGTGCTAGTTGAAAAAATGCTCTATAAATTCAGGACTCCATTAGAGGACGTTTGGCAATTTCTAACTTAATCCCTGTTTTCCAGCTAAAAAGCAAACTCCCCTTTCAACACAAAAGGGGAATCAACCCTCTCTGTGTGCCACGTGCAGCCATATTATCTCCCATTCAAATTGTTGTGATTAAAAAATCACATATGCACGTATTTAGCTTCCAGCATTATGTGGCTGCTATCGTTTTTGACAGTGTATTATTAGCTCAACTGCGGCGGCTAGGTGAACCCAACAGACGGAGGGGGTGGTGAGTTTGTTGGAATGAAACAGAGGCTATCTATTGCATGCCCATCACTCAAATCATTCACTCATTCATTTCGGAGCGTAAGTGGAGCAGGAGATATTTCCAACCCTCGCACAAGAACTCGTCACATCTATACAGGGTGATGAAATCAAATCAACCCTCTCGTGTAATCATCTTCCTTGATCCATCTCCCATAATTACTGGGACTTATCTTCACACGCTTTAAAAGGAAGATTAATTCTGACGTGCCATATATAGGGGATTGAGAATGGTTCCCATTATAATCAGCACCAAATTGTCTGACTTCCGAGAATTGTGTTGCACTCAAATGGGGCAGGATGAAAAAGATGTTGGAATATGTTAGCATATTTTTACAATACTTGAGGGGGTAAAATACAGGATTTATAATATTTTTAGGCCACACTGTGCTTTAATATTTGATGGCGGTGCATGTCGGTAAGTGGTGTTTTGGACAGTTTACAGTACAGGTGTGTAGTATTTTGTATCAGTTATGCCAAGTACAATTTAACATAAAACTAGAGCCACACGGTATCATCATATTTTGGTTTTGCCTCGAAGAGGAGTAACTAAATGAGAAAACAATCTTTCCCAATCATTTTTCTTTCACCCAAATTTTAAATAACGTCAGCCGGGCTCAGGCTCTAACCAGTAGCTCCAGAACACTTGTTATTTATTGTCATAAAATGATGCATTTTGTTGTCAAGTCTTTGTGAATTCCTGTACATGTTTGTTTAATTTCATTGACAGCTCAACAGAAAGATAAAGGAAAATAAATCAAAGCAATAAAACCTGCATCTTTTCCCACCTTCTAACAATGTTTCAAAAAGGAATGAATTCATAAATTGAATCATAACAAGTACTTTTGAATGTATTGTGTAACGCTGTCAAGCTAATAGAGCAAGCACAAAAAGAGTGTGTCTAGGTTGATTTGAACTGAGATGGACTCTTTTTAATTGCAGTCATATTTCCTTTGTTCTTTTCTCCGGTGACTCTTGGGGTTGTCCGGCCTTCGACTGCCCTTTTCTCTCCTAAATGGGAGTACAATGGGCCTCTACACCATGACCACAGTCGACGGTTGTTCATGCTGTGTCGGCTGTGCTCTTAACTATTAAATCATGGGGCTCTGTCCATGCAGCCTACCATTTGGCCCCTACCACTTAGCCAGTCCTCAGCCAGTCCATTCCAATTAATTTTAGAGAACTTTACTGAAATCCCGCAGGATCACTTGAGCGAGGGTTAGTAAAGCTGTTTCTCCGACTGTCTGTCCGCCAAGCTCTGATGACTTTCAGCGGAATTAACATGCGGATTTCTTCAACCGGTCCATTCTCTGAGTTCTCCTCTTCTCTGTATTTCTCCAGTGATTTTCTTTTTTTTCCTACTCAGTTCAAAAGTTGGATGTCAAAAGTGACTCTTTTTCATCTGTGATAGTCAGAGAGGAGAAGACGAGCTGAACTGGGGTTCTCGTGTCATACGTGCCGGAAACTGTGAAGGATGAAAGATTTATTTAAATCTATGTTGAGTTTCAAATTCCATAAATTTCTTCCCGTGTGTCACTACTTTCGGGGATAGTGGTTTCGTTCAAAAGTTTTAAGGATTCACAAATCATTTCTCTTCATTATGCAACACAATGATGCACAACGAAGTGCAGTTGCAACCCACTTACAACACGAGAAAAAAGAACAAAACAAAAAGCGGTAGTGCATTCCTGTAGCATACTAACATGCTATTTAGTACGCTAAAACAGTATGTGACATAGTTTAATACTTCCAAAAACTTAGTATGAAACCATTAGTGTGTGAACTGCATACTATATCCGGTGATGTATTACATTATGCAAAGACTGGACACAGTGCTGACGTAAATACCCCACAATGCAATGCCAAATTCATAATAGATGATGGCGGACAGCTGTCATGTCAATAACGCTTGATTGTAAGTTTACGTATAAGATTCCACTTTGCTAGGTGTAATATATATATATATACGTATATCTTTTAATTAGTTCAGACTTTATGATTCTAAAAAAATCATCCTTTGGTCACATGAGGTAGGCATACCATGGAGGCTCTCAGGAAGTGACGTATATACAGTTCACTGCATCCACAAAGATCCACCCTACTGTTTATTTACACAGAAGTATGTTGAACGACAGTACACATGTGTGTAGTGTATCGGATGCTATTTCGGATGCAGCATGTGTCTTTTAGTTGTCTTTATGACCCCTAGCTAATAGACAGGAAATTAACTTGATCCCATTTACAATGTTTGTTTCCTCTTTCCTAGCAACACAATTCAATTGTCACTGTCATGAGGTGGATTCTAATGGGTTTAGAAGCTGCAGTGACGATTAAGAAATCGCATAGCGTCCTTGCCATACTTATTATTCCAGTACATTATTGCTCTGTGAATCGATGATAATATGCATCAGCATACTGGCTGTTGGAAAAAAAAATTAAGACAAATTAAGTAAAAAATCATGAAATAATTTGACTACTGGCTTTGGAGCGGGGAAACAGACCTCTGTTGCTGCAGATTTTGCCATCTGGAGATGTGCATTTCCGCTTGCTTTCCCATGGGCTGATGTCACACTGGAATTCACATTTGTCTCCATGCCAACCAGCAGCGCAGTAACAGTTTCCACAGTAACACTGGCCATGGCCTGGAAGCAGATCAGAATGCACATGCGACGACTGATGAGTTCACCTCTGTCAGTGTTATAGATTGACAGTCAGATTTCTACATTACTCATTTAAATGTCCTGATTTTAGGATTTTATCTTTGTATTTATTTATCATATGTTCACAGAGAAAAATAACTTTTTGCTTTTATTGCTACTATTTGAGACTTGCTAGGCCAAATTAAGGTTGGTGGAGTGAGGGTGTGAGACATACCTCCGCACACCTCCCCGTTGTCCTCGTCCAGACACTCGCTGTCCTCACACTCGCAGAAGCGTCCCGTCACCAGACCCCTGTCGTCCTTATTGTTACACATGCAGCTGCCACAGTGGCAGGTGCCTATTAAAGATATGAGACACAGTTAAAAGCTCATGTGTTAGAAAAAAAGTCAAGAGTGTGTGTGTGTGTGTAAGTTTACAGTATGTGGTTGGTTGTGTACATTCTAGTGCGGTGCACTTAAAGAAGCCCAGCTGGTTTGCAGATGTGCAAACCGGAGGCTCCATCTGTGCGTCGTGTGTCAACGGATCTGGACTCGTGTCTGAAGGCCGCGAAGCTGTGTTTGTGTTTGTGTGCTTTTTTCGAATGGTGCGCCGATTTGCGTTTGATCTACACAGATGCTGTACGCATTCAGCCTTCATCTAGGTGGGAGGCACTGTGGCTCATGTGTCCACAGACATAGACGCACGAACTACAACTGTGTGCATCAAATAACCTCTGGCTTGTTAGCTGGCCAAATTGAAGACAGTATTGTTGACTCAAGATGCCAGTCTTTCCAGTGCATCTGTGTAAGTGAAAGGGAATTGTTGAATTGTTGGAATTCCTGGAGTGTGTGAGAGCAAAGATATTACAAGTGTCTCTTCTAACCATAGACTGTAGGTAAGAAGTTGGCGTAGTCATCGTGACGTCACCCATTGGTTTGTGGACTGCCGTTTTGGAGCGACAATTGAGATTGACAATTTGGAATACGATCGCTGCTATGTTTTTTTTGCAATCAATGAACAGAAATTACCATATTTGGAATGTGGAGGAGTGACGTAGAGACACTGTATACATCTCTGGTAGTCGCTGACCTGTCAATCCCAGTAAGCCCGCCCTAAAGCACACCCTGCTTTATGGTCTATTTGACTATGAATGGACCATAATTTAATAAATGAGCATGCTGTATTGAAGAAGACTTGGAACTAGAGATTGAGACCATAAACTCATGTTTACTGAGGTAATAAATCAAGAGAGAAGTAGAGTCATTTTTTCATAGACTTCTTCTATACAATCTGACTTATTTTTGTAACCAGAGGAGTCGCCCCCTGTTGGCCAGTAGAGAGAATGCAAGTTTTAAGAAACTTCCGTATTGGCTTCACTCAGCACCTATTGCCTGCTTTTAACTGAAAGAAATGCTCATGGCTCATGTTTTTTTCTGTAATTAACTGTAGACTTTGTGGTTTGTTAGAAAATGTGTAAAACATTGTCAAACAAATCATGAGTTTTAACTTTGTAAATCAGATTTTCAGTTACTAACATCAGTAGATTACACAACCTGGCAACCTTTAACAGTGGTGTATTATTCGTCTGTATAGCATGTATGATATATATTTGTTTAAAGTGTGCAAATTATAAACCTGTAGTCCAGTAAAAGACGCATGTGATTGTTGTATGTATATGTTGCGTGTATTATGTCCATTTGTTTGTTGCAAATTTGTGGCAATGCTTGAGTGTACTTTTCTTGCTACTGTGTATGACTCATTGTGGGTATACACATCTGTGTGTGTGTGTGTGAGAGTTTGTGTGCGTGTGGTCGCAGCACCTCTGTTGGAGCACACCACCCCCTGTGGGTTTTTGCATAGCTCTTTGCTCTTCTTGCCGGGTAGGTCACACTCCTCCTGGAACTGGCAGGCCTCTCCGAACCAGCCTTCGTCACACTCACACGTCCCACAGTCGCAGTAGCCGCGGTCTGAAAGGGAAAGCACAATGCACCCCGTGCTGTTCATCAACACTGAGAAGCATTCCCGTCGCCAAAACACTCTACAAGACAGGGCGAGTGTTGTCTTAAATTGATGCGGTGGCGGCGTCGCACTACCAGGAGACAGGAGCTGGAGTTACAGGATTCACTTGACTCCTTTGACTTGTTTTAATGGATGTGAAATACACATTCCCCTTCAGATGCATACATGTGCACATTGTAAGTAATACCTCCCTTTTTGTTACAAAATTGAAGGAAGATATTTTAGCTTCCCCTTCAATCGCTCAGCGATTTATTGTCCAGTGTTCAGAGGATCTATGCAGGTGGTTTTGCCGTCACTCTTTCTCTTCATTCTGATGGCCACGGTGAGCAACACGAAAAACAGGAGGAGGAAATCATGTGATGCAAAAGAAGGCTGTTGACGAGTTATTATAAATGCTGCACCCAGCGTATTTAGCAGCAAGGGGGCCTTGTATGTCACACTCAATCATTCTACCGACACGTTCATCGTGTAAACGTGACGTCCTTTTTTCAAGGGCCATCCATTAGTCATTAGCAACGGGCGAGTCCCCCGTCTCTTCTCATTATCGATACGTCTCAGGGGACACTTGGGAACAGGTTCAAGGGAGAGAAGAATATGGAAAGTGCGCTTCTGCACCACAGAGATAATATGATGTTGAGGAAAATGAACTATTTTAATGAAACATCTGTACAATTGTACAAAAAAACGAGGCTCTGCGTGGGATATTGCTCTCTGCTGGCTGTTCAAAAGATAAAATTCTATATTATTGCAATGTAGCCATATATTGGCTAGAAATATTCTTCAGACTATCAAACCATTGGCATATTAAAGTATTTTTAGCTTCTTGAAACGCACCAGAACTTGTAGTTTTTTCAGTAATAAGTGATTCTTGAATCCTTGGCACGTTAAAAAAAACATCTACTGAAGACCACAGTGCGGTAGCCTAGCACAAAACAGAAGTAGCAACATGCACTAGAGTTGCGGGAAAAATGTTATAAAAAACCTGGAAATGAGTCAGCATTTTTGCAAGATCCAGGTTCCCTCATCTTAAAGTCAATAGATTTTTTGAATTGATTTTTGCTAAGATGCCTGGGATAAGGTCTGCGGTTGAAAGAGATTTTGTTCTACGATGTAAATGCATCAGTAAATATCCCTCTCGCTTTTAAATGTCTTTAAAAGTGGTTGCTTACAAGTGGCTAAATTAAACTAAACATCATATCTCCGACTAGTCCGCCTTCATGGCGTCATTTTGCGTACTCACGCTCATGTTTAGTTTGTGGCTTGCATTGGCCTTTTACTTCAGCCGATTGCATTCACGCTTCAAAAATTAAAAAAGTGGCGTTCATTTGTGAAGATCATCTGGCTGAAGAAAACATGTAAGCACCATAAGTGTTTTTTTTTGCCACAGAGAGTTTTCTTTACTGCAGTAATTCAAAATCAAATGGAAAAACTCCCTTTGGATTTTTGTCAAGGGAACCAGTGTGATTCTAACTTCCGGGGGTTGGCTTACAAAAACACAATTCCTGCACAATTCTATACAGAATATATGTAAATGACAAAAAGAAAAAACATTTCTTTTTGGATTTATCATTTAGTTTTGCAGATGGGAACTGCCACACATTACATTCAAGTCTGTCCAACTGAATTCAGCAGAATGTATCCCTGCCACCCAGTGGCCCCCATAAATCTCCGCTTGACAATCACTCTGACACGGACCCTCTTTGTCAGCCGGGCGAAAGTTTGTGTGCGTGGGAAGGTGGCTGTCTGTCGACAGTTTATCTTCCCTGGAGCTTCCTGAGCAGTACTCCTGAGCAGTCAGGGTCCCTACTACACACCGCCGACGAACATGTGTGCAGATCAGGGCCCCCGATGATCGGGACCAGATACATCCCATGGGGGTCGGGGGGAGAGAGAGGGTGCATCTGTGCCGCAGCGTCAGTGTCAGTAATAGGTGATGATGTGGTGTTACCATGATTAACTGCTGACTGGTGACTCACTCAGCAGGCAAATTTCAGAATCTATCATGTCCCTGTTTCAGATAGAAAAACGTGTATAATATCGAGAGGGAGATAAACATGGGGTCGTGTGCAACATCATAATCCAACAATCCTCGAATGATTTCTGGTTAAATATATGTAACAAAAAACGAATTCCCTCCCTGTGAGCGGAGAACACTTACGTTTGAGGCAATCTCGGGCCTATACGATTTCAGTGCACTTTCAATTATAAGCAACGCAATAATGCAAGACATACATTACATATTGCCTCTTCAAATTACATCCCCCCTCCGCCCCAACCCTCACTTTGTTTAGATCATGTTCTCCATAACATGATACTCATTTCGGTGAGTAATTATCCCTCCTTGCGTTCCTCTCTCCCTGTGGGTGGCGGAGCGTGAAGCGGCGGCACGTCAGTTCATGTTCTGTGGGAAAAGATCTAGGAGACACCTGTCCCAGGTAATAACTCATTCTCTGGGCTCGCTGCCCTCGCAACAAGCAACTCCTGCTTCTCATCCTTCCTTTTTTTGTTTTTGTTTTTTCTACATTTCTCTTTTTTGAACCTTCCTCAGGCATGATAACAGCAATGGAGGAACACTTGTTCCTACAGTAAGAGGTCTTTGGAAGTTGAAATTAGTCCCCAATCAAAAACGGCCTTTTACTAGTGGACTTGGATAGACTTGAGTGGCTTTTCTCTCGTCGCAGCCCACGCTGGAATCATTAGGTGACTCACCACACGAGCACACATTGCACAGCAAAGCTCAGAATATCCAAGTGAAAGCACATAAAAATATGCACTAGCAAATAAAATAAAAAATCCAGAGATGAACAATTTAATGGACTGTAATGGCTTAAGGACTGCATTCCTCTTTGAGTCGCTGTTCTTTTTTCCCTCTCTCTTTGGGAAATCAACAGAAATGTGTATTAAACCTTTTAGTCATTTTGGACAGACTGCCATTAGTGAGCTGTTCTCCCATGATTAGTTTCTCTCATCTGTCTATAATGTGTGCATATTGGAAGCAACATCTTAAGCTAATGTAGTGCTGTTGGAAAGTGCATCTGGAGGAGTTTGATTTGGACAAGCTGACTTCTTATGCACTGCTGACATAAAACCCCCTTGGGTGGGATCATTATTGGCTATGGCAGGGAGGGGGGGGGGGGGGCAGGAGGCTGGGGGCTGAGCCAGGAAAAGAGCAGATGCTCTGAAAACCCGGAGCCTGAGAGAGAGGCTAATATATGTTCTTAAAGAACCCTTAAAACAACCATCCATCAGGGGGGAAAGGGGTTTTTCGCTCTCGTGTCTTCATATTTCAACTGCCCCTTTGAGATAGAGCGAGAAGGATACGCTTATGGTAAAGTCTGCAGAAATCATGACGTTACAGATGGTTCTGGATTGCAGGCTTACAGTGCACGGCTTTCTGCCTCCATCCGCCGTTTGTAGAGCGCACTGCTGACCCGTGTTTGATCAAACATTGCATGTGCTGTTACAGTAGGTGTTGCTGTAGGTGTCAATCTGACTCTCTGATAGGTAACAATTCAAATAAAAGAGATGTTCTGTTCCGGTTGAAGATCAAACTCAAAGGTGATTGCTCACTGCAGCTCAGTCGCCAGGAGAAAATTGTTTCTGCTAAACCACAGATATGTTGAATGTTGACGTTTTTTGGATTAGATCAGAGCAAGTGATGAAGTGAAAAGCCGCTATTATAAGTCGACCTTATGTAAGAAAGTCCGCTAAGGACATTTTTTATGTATTCACGGTATAGTTACGGTTGTTCGTTATGTTTCTTTTTTATGAACCTTAACCAACTAGTCTTGTTGCCTAAACCTAACAAACGTTAACCACGTGGCATTGCGCGTTTCTGCAAGCACGATACGAGGCTGATGTAAAACACATTCACGAGACGTATTTTTGGTTCAGAAACATCCAGGTTAAACGCATCTCGTTTACAGAAACCTCCAATGCCAACATTGTTTCTGGTGACTGGGTTGCTCACATCAGTCTTGATATAATAGTCTAATGCTATTCAATATTGCAACAGTAATTACTAACAACTTGATAATACAGTGTTTCTTCATTGGGACAATGCTAGCCTGCAGCGCCCTGGAACACCCGCTGTGATTCTGACTATGAGAAAAGACCATGAATTTCAGAGAAGCACAGCCTGTCTGAACACACACACCAGAGGAAACTGCAGACACAGAGAGAGAGAGAGAGAGAGAGAGAGAGATTTTACGTGGCCAATAAAAGAGGGAGGGCTGTGAAAGAGAGAATGGAAACATTGCCACGTTGACCCTCGTCTTTGAAAACAGATGATTTACTACAGAAAACTATGAAAATAACCAAAGATTACGTTTCTCATGTACTGCTCCTCAGACAAAAAAATAATGGGAGACGGAACAGGAAGATTGAAACACTGTCCAAAAAACAATCAGCAGGGTGAAATGACACATTTGTACATTTGGCGAACAGATGTTATTCCAGGTCGTCATCCCGTCGCTCTGCTACAATGTGGGATGCATCAGCGGGAGGAAAAGAACGTGTGAGCGACGGCATCACTGCTTTGTGTACATCCTTGGAAATCCACTCCAGGCCATAATAGGTCTATTATGTTGTGATGGAATTTATGTATTTTTAGCCTTATCATGGAATGTTCTATGGTACATATATTGTGCGACAGTACAGGCATTTTTTTCTGCCAATGGATCGCAAAAAGCATATCATGGTACTATGTTTATACAGTATAAAATACAATGTATGCAAAAGAAAGAAACGAAAGAACTGAGGAGTATGTCTGTATCTGTTATTGTGTGGTGAAGAATGTGATGCATATGTAACAGGAACATAATAGGCTCTTTTTGCTCTGAATAAAATGACACGGACAGCTATTCATTCTCCTCTAACTAGAAGAAGGACATTTCAGTACATGAACTGCTTCTATAATGCCTCCGTTCCAGCATGCATTGCTAAAGAGCACCCTGGGCGGTTAACTTTTGTTCATCCTATGCACGCAGAGTATATAAATGTAGAGCCTACAGTTCACTTGATTTGGATGTCTGTTGACATGGAAAACCTGCACAACAAAAAAGTAAAGACCATGTAAACTCCCCACAAAAAGGATTGTTGCCCTGATCAGGAGGATCTGAATTAGTCGAATGAATTCCATCCGAGGTAAAAGAACAGGAAAACCAATGTTTCTGGAAAGGAAAAACAAAAACACACACACAGTTTATCGCTATAAGGAGAAAAAAAAATCTATTGGATCTTATCAGTGGGCAGCAGTGAGAGGCAGAGATAAGGGAGCCGCAGGGGGAGAAATTGGCTGCCGATCTCAGACAGCATGCATGCTGCATGGGCCATTGAGCAACTGAGGTGGGGGTGGAAATGTGTGTATTATTCTCAATATGCTTTGAATATAATTACTGGGCCCTTCATGCACATGGAAATTCATTTTTTTCTTTTTTGGAAAATGCATCATTTGCTAATTTGCATGCGCATATGATTGTTCCGCTGCTAAAAAGGGTACAGGCAGTTCCATTGCAGTATGTGGAAGTCCGCTTTTTGATAGGTAGACATCACTCAAAGATGCAAGTCCCCTCTTGGCAATTTCTTTAAAAACTAATTAAAAAGCACATTTGCAGTAATATTCTGGGGAAAGACCTTGAAAGTAAATTTGCTATTTCTTTTTTGTTTTTTCAAAATGACCAGAAACAGAAGACCACACTTGGTTAGACCAGCATGACAGTCCACTGTTGGTAATGTAGGAATGTATGTGTGTCTGTGTGTGTGTGTGTGTGTGTGTGTGTGTGTGTGTGTGTGTGTGTGT